>NC_092398.1:2314358-2633247 GCF_030028105.1 Mobula birostris
GTGGAAAAAGTCTGCTTGCATTTATCCTGTCTATACCCCTCATAATCAAATCTCCTCTCAATCTTCTACGTTCAAAGAAATCAGATCCGGAGTAACAATTATTTTGTTCTCCTTCACACTTGTGACCTGGAAGTGACATTAAGCAATCTTGACTTGACTGCCTTGCACATTCAGGTGTTGCTTTCTTCTACGGTGAATGATAAATGCAGCTTTTGAAGAATATCCTGAAGGGGGAGCTCAATACAAGAGCACTGGCAGACCCCATTTGCTTTGTTACATGCCGACTTCTAATGATTCATTGTGCTCACTGCTGCATCGAACTCATCCCCAAGCACAATCATCGAGGACCCCCACCATCCAAGGCCATGCTCTCTTCTTGCTACTACCATCAGGCAGGAGGTACAGGAGCCTCAGGCCCCACACCACCAGGTTCAGGGACAGTTATTACCCTACTACCATCAGGCAGGAGGTACAGGAGCCTCAGGCCCCACACCACCAGGTTCAGGGACAGTTATTACCCTACTACCATCAGGCTCCTGAACCAGCATGGATGACTTCACTCACCTCAACTCTGAACTGAATCCACAACCTATAGACTCACTTTAAAGGACTCTGAAACACATGTTCTCAATACTAGAAAGAACTGATTAGGAAGGCTGGCTCTGTTATGGGAGTCAAACTGGACACACTGGGGCTGTGGTAGAACAAAAGACTGTACAGAAAATCCTGCCAATTCTCACCCTCTTCATGTCACCTTGGCTGAACAGAGGAGCACTTTTAGTAATAGACTAAGACAACTGCACTGCTCCATTCTTACCCTCAGGCATTAGGCTTTATAATGAGTCAACTTATAGTCAGGGAAGTGATGGCCCCCTCCTGTCAGAATGTTTGTGGTAACTTATCTTTTTATTCTTTCTACTTCTCTTCTAATATTTGTATATCTATGCGCTTGTAATGCTACTGTGACACTGTAAGTTCCTCTGGGATCAATAAAGTATTTATCTATCTCTCTATTATTTATTTAATTATGTATTTATTTATAATTTGCATAATGCTTTTGTTATGGAAGCACGTATACTAGCTACAGCCTTGAGATTCATCTTCTTACAGGCAGCCACAAAACAAAGAAGCACAATAGAGTCCATTAAAAAAAAAGATCGTCAAACACCCAATATGCAGAACAGAAATCAAACCGTGCCAACAACAGGTATGCCAATAGCATTTGGAACTGAAGTTCAGGAAAGAGAGTCCACAGCCATGAAGCCAGTCATAACTGATGCAGGAGCCTGGTAGTTGCAGGCCACAGCCTCAGTTCAGCGCAGAGACGGGTAAACCTCACAAGCAGGGAGCGGCACACCAGCCTCTCCCTCTCCTCCGGCCCCGACACTCTGACCTTTGCAATCTGGTCCCGTGCTTAAATTGGCCAAACCTTGGGTCATTCCTCACTCTCGAACCCAGTCCCTGGCACTACAGTATGCTCTCGGGCATTTAGGAGTTTATCAACATTTTATCAAAAGTCCAATGACACTCAAACCTGAAGACGAAGTGTTCTCTATTTGTGTCAATTTTGATATAACTTCAGTAAATTTAAATAAGAAGATGGTATAGCAACCAAAAAAAAACTGATCAGTAAATCATCAGAACAACTGAGTGATCACAGGTCATAGGAGTACAATTAGACCATCTGGCCCATTGAAACTGCTCGGTAATTCGACCATGGCTGATACCTGCATTGGCAGTCCCCCTCTTTCCTCCTGTAACCCTTAAACCCCTTTACCAGCCAAGAACCCATCAATCTCATCCTTAAATATATCCAATCACTTGTCCTCCACAGCCACCTGTGCCAATAAATTCCACAGATTCACCACTCCCTGAAAGAAGAAATTTCCTCTTCATCTCTGTTTTAAAAGGATGTCCCTTTATTCTGAAGCCATAACCTCAGATCCTAGACTCTCCTACTAATGGGAACATCCTCTGTACGTTGTCTCTATCCAGGCTTTTCGGTGTCCAGTAGGTTTCAATGAGATGCCCTGTCTCATCCTTCTGAAATCCAACGATTACAGGTTGAGGTAGGGCAAATCTACCTGAGGAATAGGCAGCCAACATTGATTGACTGTGCAACTGACCTACACAGTCAAGGAGCCCAGAATAAACTCCACAATGTGAACCCACAAAGAACAGAGCACAGACTGGAAATACAGACCATAATACCATAAGGCATAGCAACAGAATTAGGCCATTCGGCCCATTGAGTCTGCTCCACCATTTCATCATGGCTGATCTATTTTCCCTCTCAGCTCCGATCTCTTGCCTCCTTCCCGTATCCCTTCATGCCCTGACTAATCAACAATCTATCAACCTCTGCTTTAAATATACCAAATGACTTGGCCTCCACAGCAGTCCGTGGCAACAAATTCCACAGATTCACCACCCTCTGGCTAAAGAAATTCCTCCTCATCTCCATTCCAAATGGACATTCCTCTATTTCCATGGCTGTGCCCTCTGGTCCTAGATTCCGCCACCATATAACGGCGTAACAGTGGACAGATTAACCAGGTCAGTGTCCCATCGAAGTCTGATAAAGTAGACACATTCTGTGTTTAAAACAGGACATGTTCTTTATTCTCAGAGCAGGAGCATCTTCTTACCTCTCACAAAGACATATCCACTATGTTCTTTGTAATCTGCCCCTGTCAGGAGGCACATACTATAGAGACCCTCATCCTCCTTATAGATGTGAGTGAGGGTCAGTGTGGTGGAATATTCCGAGGTCTTAATCTTCACCAAATTAGACTCCTTCACTGGAATTCCTGCAGGTACAATAACGATTAGCATCAGCATTTGCCACGTTGTCTAGCCCACATATTTGCTTCCATTTCAAATGTTATTGCATTTCTGTTGACAGGTCACATCCCATAACAATTGGCACAGGGCTCTTGCTGCAGAAGACAACTCAGCATATGTTATGGATTTCCTTGGCAGCAAGCTAGAATATAAAAGCAGGGACATACTAGAGAGGCTTTATAAAGCACTGGCGATGCCTCACTTGGTGAATTGTGTGCAGTTTTGGCTCCCTTATCTGAGAAAGGAGGTTCACAAAAACGATTCTGGGATCGAAAGAGGTATTTAAAATTATGAGGGGGACAGATAGAGTTGATGTGGATAGGCTTTTTCCATTGAGAGTGGGGGAGATTCAAACAAGAGGACATGAGTTGAGAGTTAAAGGGCAAAAGTTTAGGGGTAACATGAGGGGGAACTTCTTTACTCAGAGAGTGGTGGCTGTGTGGAACGAGCTTCCAGCAGAAGTGGTTGAGGCAGGTTCGATGCTGTCATTTAAAGTTAAATTGGATAGATATATGGACAGGAAAGGAATGGCGGGTTATGGGCTGAGTGCAGGTCAATGGGACTAGGTGAGAGTAAGAGTTCAGCATGGACTAGAAGGGCCGAGATGGCCTGTTTCCGTGCTGTAATTGTTATATGTTATATGAAAGGCTTGTCGTATGAGGAGTGTTTGATGGCTCTGTGCCTCTACTCACTGGAATCTGAAGGATGAGAGGTGACTTCACTGGAACCTAGCAAATGTTGAAAGGCCTTGATAGAGTAGAAGTGGAAAGGATGTTTCCTGTGGTGGGGGAGCCTAAGACAGAAGGACACAGCGTCAGACTAGAGAGACATCTGTTTAGACAGGAAATGAGTAAGCTATTACTGTATTGTGCAATCTGTTACTTTAATTTCTGGGCAACAATATTCACATTAAGTTATCTGACTTCTAACTGTTTGCTCCAGACTATCAGTCCTATCACAGAGCCAGAAGTGGTCACACACTCATTGAACCCTTGTTAACTCAACATGTGAATGCTGATAAGACAAAATAAACAGAAGATAATCTTACAACGTTCCAAGGTCATTCACTGGTTTAAGCAATTCACACTTTACACTGCGATTATAAACTTAATTTACTCTGCTGGCATTGGAGAGGGTGCAGAAGAGTTTCAGGAAAATAATTCTGGGAATGAAAGAGTTAACATATGAGGAGCATTTGAAGGCCCTAGGTCTGTACTTGCTGGAATTTAGAAGGATGTTGGGGAGGTGCAGAATCTCATTGAAACCTATTAAATATTAGTGGATGTAGAGAGGATGTTTCCTATAGTGGGTGAGTCTAGGACCAGAGGGCGCTCGAGTCATGTCCACTTAGACAAGAGATGAGTTGGAACTTGAAGGTAGTGGATCTGTGGAATTCACTGCCACAGACGGCTGTGGAGGCCAAGTCATTGGGTATAATTGAAGCAGAGGTTGATAGGTTGATTGGGTCTTGATTAGTCAGGGTGTCAAAGGTTATGGAGAGAAGGCAGGAGAATGGGGTTAGGAGGGATAATTGGTCAGCCATGATGGAATGGCAGAGTAGCCATGATGGCCTAATTCTGCTCCCATGTCTCATGGTCTGAATTAAGGCAGTCGGCATGACTCAATCTCAGGGAGCAGCAGTGAGAAGAAATGTCATATAGAAAGTGAAAAGCTATTAACACCCACCGTCATGAAGCCAGCAGATCTCTCCCAGGTGTCCTGTCAAGGCCGATGAGAAGGTGCAGCTTAGGGTTAGAGATCCACCCTCCTTCCCGAATGAAGCTCCAAACCCATCAATGATGTCAATGGCTGGCACTATTGGACTGGCTGGAGGAAAGAGTAAGAGGGAGTGATGTTGCTTTCAATTGGTACACAAAACCGTAGCTGCAAAACCAAACAGGACAGTACAGAACCACAAGATGACACAACACAGAGGAGGTTTAACCTCCTCCACATGGATGAGACACCATGCAGAATGGGAAACCATTTTGTCAAAACCTTTCGCTCTGTCCACCACAAAAGGCAGAAATGGCCACCCCATTCCCACTCCCATTCTGACGTGTCGGTCCACGTCCTCCTTCACTATTCCAATGAGGCCACACTCAGATTGGAGGAGTAATGCCTCTTATTCTCTGTCTGGGTAGCCTCCAACCTGATGGCATGAACATCAATCTCTCCAACGTCTGGTAATCTCTCCACCATCCACCTTCCTTCTCCTTCCATTCCCTATTCATGATCCGTCTCACCCCATCTCCTCACCTGCCCATCACCTTACTCTGGCCGCACATTTGACACTGCCATTGAAATGGTTAATACAACGGACAACCTGCTAGAGGCATTCAGAGGGTCAAGCAACACCTGTGGGGGTGGGGGGGGGAGAGGAATTGTCAAACATTTAGAATAGAGGGATGTCAGAGGTAGTTTTTCACTCAGAGAGTGGCAGATGCCTGGAATGTACTGCTTGGTATGGTGATAGAGCCAAATACATCAGAGACTTTTAAGAGACATTTAGATAGGCACATGGATGTGAGGAGGATGGAGGGATATGGACGTTGTGTAGGTAGGAAGGATTAGTTTTTGTGTTTTTTTTAGTTTTTTAGCTGGCTCAGCATGACATTGTGGGTCAAAGGGCCGGTTCCTGTACTGTACTCTTCACTGTTCTATGTTCTTTTACCTACAGTGTCGTGAGACAGTGGAATGAACTGCCAGCACAAGAGGTGCATACCAGCTCAATTTCAATGTTTAAGAGTAGCATGGATGGTAGAGGTATGGAGACCTATGGTCCCAGGAAAGGTTGACGGGAGCAGGCAGTTTAAATGGTTTCAGCATGGACTATTTGGGCAGAAGGGCCTGTTTCTCTGCTGTACTTTCTATGACTCTCTGACTCTACTGACCAGGGTGAATTAGACAGCCAATCCAATTCACCAAGAGCATTAAAATGATAGAATCATGGCATCACCACCGCACAGAAATGTATTCTTTTGACCCAAGGTGTAAATGCCAGTTTTTGTGGACATGTTACTCCTGCTCACCACGTTCTTTTGCTCTGCTCTTTTGCTCATCGTACTGATAATTGGTTTCACTCATGTTCCCAGTGAAAATCCCAGTGGACCACGAATCCTCCAGTGGTACTGGCAATGCATTTCAGCTTGTAAGGTTTTGCGATTTATTCATCTCTTGGATCTTGATTTTACACTCACCCATAACTGCGCTTGAGATGGAGATTCAGAATCAGATTTATTTATCACATGCACGGCAAAACATTTGGTGTGGTAGGGTGGAGATATGTCTCTACCAAAGGAGGAGGAATAAGACGCTCCTTCACTCCGCTAGCCTGCAGGTCACCCTTGGGCAAAGTGTAGCACCTGCTTAGCCCTCGATCAGGGTCACGTGATGCCATGGGATCAGGTGGTGGATGGTGGTACGAGCAGCTGGTGCACATCACAAGTCCTGGTTATGTGACCACTGACGCCAGGCAGACAATCTCTGAGGAGTATTGATAATGGCTGGGGTCTCCCATCTTGTAAAGACACTGCCCAGAAGAAGGCAATGACAAACCACTTCTGTAGAAAAGTTTGCCAAGAACAATCATGATCATGGAAAGACCACGACTGCCCATGTCATACGACATGGCACATAATGATGATGTCATACGACATGGCACATAATGATGATGTCATACAACACAGCACATAATGATGATGATGATGACATTGTGGTATTTATTGTCCATTCCTAATTGTCCTTGACCTGACTGGATTGCTTGGAGATTTCACAGGGCAAAGGGCAACATGGTAGCCTAGCGTTTAATGTAACAATAGACATTAGGTGCAGAAGTAGGCCATTCAGCCCTTCGAGCCAGCACCACCATTCACTGTGATCTTGGCTGATCATCCACAATCAGTATCCTTTTCCTGCCTTCTCCCCATATCCCTTCACTCCGCTATCTTTTAAAGCTCTATCTAACTCTTTCTTGAAAGAATCCAGAGAATTGGCTTCCACTGCCTTCTGATGCAGAGCATTCCACAGAACCACAACTCTCTGTGTGAAAAAGTTTTTCCTCAACTCCGTTCTAAATTGTCTACCCCTTATTCTTAAACTGTGGCCTCTGGTTCTTGACTCCCCCAACATCGGGAACATGCTTTCTGCCTCTAGCGTGTCCAATCCCTTAATAATCTTATATGTTTCAATCAGATCCCCTCTCATCCTTCTAACTTCCAGTGTATACAACCCCAGTCGCTCAAATCTTTCAACATATGCAAGTCCCGCCATCCCGGGAATTAACCTCGTGAACCTACGCTGCACTCCCTCAATAGCTAGAGTGCCCTGAAAGGAGAATATAGGGAGCTAGGAAGGGAGTTGAGAAAAAGGACCGCAAAGGTAGTAATCTCGGGATTACTGCCTGTGCCGCGCGACAGTGAGAGTAGGAAGGCGATGAGGTGGAGGATAAATGCGTGGCTGAGGGATTGGAGCAGGGGGCAGGGATTCAAGTTTTTGGATCATTGGGACCTCTTTTGGCGCAGGCGTGACCTGTACAAAAAGGACGGGTTACACTTGAATCCTAGGGGGACCAATATCCTGGCAGGGAGATTAACAAGGGCTACTGAGGTGACTTTAAACTAGAATGGTTGGGGGGTGGGAATCAAATTAAAGAGGCTAGGCGAGAGGAGGTTAGTTCACAACAGGGGATGGGAACCAGTGCAGAGAGACAGAGGGGTGTAAAGTGAGGGTAGAAGCAAAAAGTACTAAGGAGGAAAGTAAAAGTGGCAGGCCGACAAATCCAGGGCAAGCATTAAAAAGGGCCACTTTTCAACATAATTGTATAAGGGCTAAGAGAGTTGTAAAAGAGCGCCTGAAGGCTTTGTGTGTCAATGCAAGGAGCATTCGTAATAAGGTGGATGAATTGAAAGTGCAGATTGTTATTAATGATTATGATATAGTTGGGATCACAGAGACATGGCTCCAGGGTGACCAAGGATGGGAGCTCAACATTCAGGGATATTCAATATTCAGGAGGGTTAGACATGAAAGAAAAGGAGGTGGGGTGGCGTTGCTGGTTAAAGAGGAGATTAACGCAATAGAAAGGAAGGACATAAGCCGGGAAGATGTGGAATCGATATGGGTAGAGCTGCGTAACACTAAGGGGCAGAAAACGCGGTGGGAGTTGTGTACAGACCACCTAACAGTAGTAGTGAGGTTGGGGATGGCATTAAACAGGAAATTAGAAATGTGTGCAATAAAGGAACAGCAGTTATAATGGGTGACTTCAATCTACATGTAGACTGGGTGAACCAAATTGGTAAAGGCGCTGAGGAAGAGGATTTCTTGGAATGTATGCGGGATGGTTTTTTGAACCAACATGTCGAGGAACCAACTAGAGAGCAGGCTATTCTGGACTGGGTTTTGAACAATGAGGAAGGGTTAATTAGCAATCTTGTCGTGAGAGGCCCCTTGGGTAAGAGTGACCATAATATGGTGGAATTCTTCATTAAGATGGAGAGTGCCATAGTTAATTCAGAAACAAACTTCTGAACTTAAAGAGGGGTAACTTTGAAGGTATGAGACGTGAATTAGCTAAGATAGACTGGCAAATGACACTTAAAGGGTTGACGGTGGATATGCAATGGCAAGCATTTAAAGGTTGCATGGATGAACTACAACAATTGTTCATCCCAGTTTGGCAAAAGAATAAATCAAGGAAGGTAGTGCACCCGTGGCTGACAAGAGAAATTAGGGATAGTATCAATTCCAAAGAAGAAGCATACAAATTAGCCAGAGAAAGTGGCTCACCTGAGGACTGGGAGAAATTCGGAGTTCAGCAGAGGAGGACAAAGGGCTTAATTAGGAAGGGGAAAAAAGATTATGAGAGAAAACTGGCAGGGAACATAAAACTGACTGTAAAAGCTTTTATAGATATGTAAAAAGGAAAAGACTGGTAAAGACAAATGTAGGTCCCCTGCAGACAGAAACAGGTGAATTGATTATGGGGAGCAAGGACATGGCAGACCAATTGAATAATTACTTTGGTTCTGTCTTCACTAAGGAGGACATAAATAATCTTCCAGAAATAGTAGGGGACAGAGGGTCCAGTGAGATGGAGGAACTGAGCGAAATACATGTTAGTAGGGAAGTGGTGTTAGGTAAATTGAAGGGATTGAAGGCAGATAAATCCCCAGGGCCAGATGGTCTGTATCCCAGAGTGCTTAAGGAAGTAACCCAAGAAATAGTGGATGCATTAGTGATAATTTTTCAAAACTCATTAGATTCTGGACTAGTTCCTGAGGATTGGAGGGTGGCTAATGTAATCCCACTTTTTAAAAAAGGAGGGAGAGAGAAACCAGGGAATTATAGACCGGTTAGCCTAACGTCAGTGGTGGGGAAACTGCTGGAGTCAGTTATCAAAGGTGTGATAACAGCACATTTGGAAAGTGATGAAATCATTGGACAAAATCAGCATGGATTTATGAAAGGAAAATCATGTCTGACAAATCTCATAGAATTTTTTGAGGATGTAACTAGTAGAGTGGATAGGGGAGAACCAGTGGATGTGGTATATTTGGATTTTCAGAAGGCTTTTGACAAGATCCCACACAGGAGATTAGTGTGCAAACTTAAAGCACACGGTATTGGGGGTAAGGTATTGATGTGGATAGAGAATTGGTTAGCAGACAGGAAGCAAAGAGTGGGAATAAACGGGACCTTTTCAGAATGGCAGGTGGTGACTAGTGGGGTACCGCAAGGCTCAGTGCTGGGACCCCAGTTGTTTACAATATATATTAATGACTTGGATGAGGGAATTAAATGCAGCATCTCCAAGTTTGCGGATGACACGAAGCTGGGTGGCAGTGTTAGCTGTGAGGAGGATGCTAAGAGGATGCAGAGTGACTTGGATAGGTTGGGTGAGTGGGCAAATTCATGGCAGATGCAATTTAATGTGGATAAATGTGAAGTTATCCACTTTGGTGGCAAAAATAGGAAAACAGATTATTATCTGAATGGTGGCCCACTAGGAAAAGGGGAGGTGCAACGAGACCTGGGTGTCATTATACACCAGTCATTGAAAGTGGGCATGCAGGTACAGCAGGCGGTGAAAAAGGCGAATGGTATGCTGGCATTTATAGCGAGTACAGCGAGTATATTCGAGTACAGGAGCAGGGAGGTACTACTGCAGTTGTACAAGGCCTTGGTGAGACCACACCTGGAGTATTGTGTGCAGTTTTGGTCCCCTAATCTGAGGAAAGACATCCTTGCCATAGAAGGAGTACAAAGAAGGTTCACCAGATTGACTCCTGGGATGGCAGGACTTTCATATGAAGAAAGACTGGATGAACTGGGCTTGTACTCGTTGGAATTTAGAAGATTGAGGGGGATCTGATTGAAACGTATAAAATCCTAAAGGGATTGGACAGGCTAGATGCAGGAAGATTGTTCCCGATGTTGGGGAAGTCCAGAACGAGGGGTCACAGTTTGAGGATAAAGGGGAAGCCTTTTAGGACCGAGATTAGGAAAAACTTCTTCACACCGAGAGTGGTGAATCTGTGGAATTCTCTGCCACAGGAAACAGTTGAGGCCAGTTCATTGGCTATATTTAAGAGGGAGTTAGATATGGCCCTTGTGGCTACGGGGATCAGGGGGTATGGAGGGAAGGCTGGGGCGGGGTTCTGAGTTGGATGATCAGCCATGATCATAATAAATGGCGGTGCAGGCTCGAAGGGCCGAATGGCCTACTCCTGCACCTATTTTCTATGTTTCTATATTTCTATGTTGTGCATTTTTCCCCCGTGACTGTGTGTGTTTCCTCCGGGTGCTCTGCTGTCCTCCCACATTCCCAACTCGTATGGGTTACAGTTAGTAAGTTGTAAGCGTGTTATGTTGGCACCACTAGCACAGAGACACGTGCAGACTGCCCCCAGCACATCCTCGGACTGTGTTGGCCATTGACACACTCGACACATTTCACTGTATGTTTCAATGTTCGTGCAGCAAATAAAGCTAATCTCTAAATCTACAGGTTTGTATTGCTGGTGTCGTTCAACTTTTGCCTCTCAAAGTCGAACCCTAAGTCTCCGGCGTGAGAGGTGGAAACGGGTAAGGCTGGCCAACAGGGATCTGGTGAGGCCGTACAAACCAATCCCCTGTACAGGGGATACAATGGATTGCAGAAACAGTGATGACCCCAACCAGACCATCGACTTCAGGCGACGATGGAGACGGGACGTCACCGATGACTTGTGCTCCACTGGGAGCTGAGGGCCCGAGTAAGTCAGTTAGTAAGTTGTTCACTTTTAGATTATTTTAAATAACATTCCGATTTGTATTTCACACTTACATTATTACGTTAGCTGACATAAAACTGTGAGAGTCACAAAGGCAAAATTAAAACCATTTCTGGCTAAATCATTATACTCCTATCCTGCAGCTCCACTGGTGAAAGGATTAACAACTCTTGGGTGGGGTGGGGGCCTGGCCTAGTAGCATGACAGTTAGCATATCGCTACTGTGCTACTCCGAGCAGACTGAATGGGCCGAATGGGGTATGTCTTATTATAGCACCAGTGACATGGGTTCTATTCCCACCACTGTTAGTAAGTAGTTTGTCCTCCACAGGACCGCGGGGGTTTCCTCTGAATACTCGGGATTCCTCCTATGCTTCAAAGATGGACGAGTTAGTTGGTTAGTTGGTTAGATGAGTGTAATTGGGCCATTGAGCCAGAAGGGTCTGTCACTGTACTGTATCTCCGAATTATAAATAAATTGTTGCTTGCCTGGAGGCACACGTCACTTACCTTTCAGCCCAACAGAGTCACTGCCTGCGTCCGAGCCTTCATATTCTGTAAAAGATCACAAATTAAAGTGTCGAAGGAAATTTGGTGAACATGGAGACCCAGCTCAGAACTTCAAAGTAATTTTTTTAAATCAAAGTACGTATATATCACCCTATACAACCGTGACATCCATTTTCTTGCAGACATTCACAGAAGATCAAAGAAATACATTGGATTCTGGTTAGATGAGACACATTGAGGCCAGTAGTTTTTGGCCCAATTAAGTGGTTGTCCCAATTAGCCAAAGTTTTATGGAAAGAGTTAAAAGGTATAAAAGAGACAAACTACCATTTAACTGACTAACAATGTATGTATTTAAATGAAATACAGCACAAGCTAGAACACTACCAATGCCTCCACAGTACTGTAAAACTGTGTATGTTCCCAATAGTTATTGATGGAGAAATTAATGTAGTGTACCCTGCCATGTTCTTTTGATTGACTGCATATAAACAAAATCAACATAGACACTTAGTGCAGATAATGGACTGCCTTCATACAATGCTTTCGACGATTGCATCCTACAAATCTTCACTTTCATTGTAACATTCAAGATGATTGTCACTACCTTCAAATTCCTCATAGTTCCTAACTTGTTGAGGTAGTGAACTTGTTTCATTTTTAATCCCAGCTGTTCCTGACATCTCTAAGACTGAATGCTTAAAAATGCAGTGAGGCTTAACAGTTCTGAATTGTCTTACTGCTTATTTCTCAGTAACTATCAGTGACAAAAATTGCTGCGTTTTGAACACAAAACACTCAATTGAAGCAATTTAAAAACTGTTTGTTTGAAGCACAATGTAGTTGTCTATTGGACACACAAGTGCATGAGACTGACGCAAGTTAGAAACTGCTCAGCAACAGCCTTCTGTCCCAACTAAGTGGTACAGTGTCCTAAATAAAGGAATCCCATCAATTTTGTCAATTTGTTTTTATTCTTTAACAGTGCCCCACCTAAGAATCTACCCTGATTAACTGGTGGCCCAATTATCTGGAATCCACTGTACAATAGATTCAATGAAAAAAGGCACACAAACAACCAGTGTGCAAAAGAAGACATAGAGTGCAAATACAAAAATAATAATAATAATAATTAAATAGATAGATATTACTGAGAACATGAGTTGTAGAGTCCTTGAAAGTGAGTCCAGATGTTGTGAAATCAATTCAGTTTTGAAGTGAGTGAATAAATGGCTTTGTTGCCAAGTTTTCAAGTGATATGAAGATTAATGGAGGGGCAGGTAGTTCTCAGGAAACAGGTCGGCTGCAGAAGGACTTGGACAGATTAAGAGAATGGGCAAGAAAGTGGTGAATGAAATACAATGTTGGTAGTAGAAATAAATGTGCAGACTATTTTCTAAACAGGGAGAAAATCCAAAAATCTGAGATGCAAAGGACTTAGAGCCCTTGTGAAGAACACTCTAAAGGTTAACTTGCAGGTTGAGTCGGTGGTGGGGAAGGCAGGTAGGATGTTGGCATTCATTTCAGGAGGTCTAGAACACAAGGACAGGGGCGTGATACTGAGGTTTCATTCTTGAAAAACTCACACTTCCCTCTCTTTGCGCGTGGACGTACACATTCAGCCAGGGAAGCCCTTTACCAAGGATCTGGAGATGCTCTTCATAATTTTTGCCAGTCTCAATGATGTCATCACAATAACATTGTGTTCCTGAGATATCTTGGAACACTTGGGCCAAACTGCTGGAGCTGATGTGACGCCAAAGACAAAATGATTGCACTGGAACAGTCCCTACGGAGTGTTGATTGTGAGGAACTTCCTGCTTGACTCCTCAATCTCCATTTGCAGATCGGCTTGAGACAAGTCAAATCTTTGAAAACCTCTCCCCACCTGCCAAAGATGCAAAAATGTCTTCCATCCACCATAGGGGATACTCCACAGTACGTAGCACTGGGTTGATGCTCACTTTGAAATCTCCACATATGTGAACAGCTCTGCCCTTCCCTTTCTTGATCACTGGGACAATGCGTGTGGCCCAGTTGCTCCACTCAACCTTGGAGAGAATTCCAGACACCTCTAAGTTCTGAAGGCCAGCATCCACTTTAGGATGCAATACACAAGGCACTGGACACGCTTTGAGGAATCTTGGTGTTGCTGTTTCATCCAGTTCAATTCTGGCCTTCATGCCTCTGAGTTTATTAATCCCCTTCTCAAAACACTTTTCATTAGCATTAAGTAGCCGTGCCAGTCTCTCGTTAGTGCCACTATTTGGACTGCTGTTGCCTGTGGATGTCGCACTGAGAGCTTTGATTGAGTGCCAGTCTAGTTGGATTTTTCTCAACCATTCCCATCTGAAAAGTGCTGGCCCTCTGCCTTCCAATACATAAAGCTCTAACTGTTGTGTTTGGCCTCCATTCATCACACTTACTTTCAGTTTGCCTTTGGGAGACACTTTTTCTCCTGTGTAGGTCTTTAGCATCACTAACGGTATCTTAGAAAACAGTCTGTCGTGGTCAGCCTCTGAAATTATAGACAAAGCTGAACCTATATCCAGATTCATTTTCCATTTTACACCAGACACATTTATTGTGATTCATATTATATTGCAATCTGCTTCAGTTCTAGGCATGGCTGTTCACTTTTGTCAGACTCTATATTGTCTGATTCTGCTTTACATTCGCTTTTATGCATTTGCTTATTTTTGTGTTTGAGACCTTTCGCTTGGTTGTGCTTTCTGTCTGTCCTGCACACTCTCTCTATGTCTGTGACATTTCCTGCAGACTTTTTCTTTGAACCAACAGCCATTGCATCATGGGAAGATTTGCCACATCAAGAACATCTTTGGCTTTTTGCACCATTCGGGGACATTTTGTGCATTTCACATTCTAACCTCCCTTTCTGTCGTTCTGCTGTAGTCTCTAACGATATTGCAATGGTCAATGCCCGTTCTGAGGTTAGTAGTTTGTGTCTCTGCAGAATCTTGTGTCTCCAGTTGGTTGGGATGTGCTGGTAGTTTTCCAGCCATGAGCACCAGCAGACCGGAATATTATGCAGTTTATACACAGCTGTTGGCCATCGGCATAATTGGATGAGGTCAAGATTCAAGATCGTTTATTGTCATTCATCATTACATGAGTGTAAGGAGAAGGAAGTGACTGTTACTCTGGATCTGACGCAGCATAAAAACCACAACAAGCCCAACAAACACAATAAAATGTACAACAAATAAAAAATACATAAGGTTAGTTTACGTACATAAACTGGTTATAAGGTTGGTTTACGTATATAGACTGGTTATAAGACCAGAACACATGGGAGCAGAATTAGGCCATTCGGCCCAATGAGTCTGCTCCGCCATTCCATCATGGCTGACTTATCCTTCTCAACCCCATTCTCCTGCCTTCCCCCCCGTGACATTTGATGGCCTGACTAATCAAGAACCTATCAACCTATCAATGTTCTCAATGATTGGGGCTCCACAGCCGTCTATGACAAAGAATTTGACAGATTTACCACCCTCTGGGTAAAGAAATTCCTCGCCATCTCTCTTCTAACAGGATGTCCATCTCTTCTGAGGCTGTGTTCTCTGGTCCTAGACTCCCCCACTATTGGAAACGTCTTCTCCACATCCACTCAAAGATCAAAAAGTTCAAAGTAAATTTATTATCAAAGTACCTATGGGTCCCATGTCTAATGGTCTCATTATACTTAAGGTGGAAGTTGATCGTTTCCTGTTCGGTCAGGGCATCAAAGGATATGGCAAGGATTCAGATGTACAGGGTTGAGTGGGATTCGGGATCTGTCATGATGGAATGGCGAAGCAGATTCGATGGGCTGAATATCCTAATTCTACTATGTCTTATGGTCTTATCGCCTTATTAAGGTCACCATATACAGCCCTGAGGTTCATTTTCTTGTAGGCATACTCAATAAATCTAATAACCGTAACAATGAAAGATTGCACCAATAGGGCAGACATGCAGTGTGCCAGGTCCATCAATATTCAATAGGTTTCAATGAGGTTCTCTCTCATTTTTCTAAACTCCAGCGAGTACAGGCCCAGAGCTGTTAAACACTCCTCACATGTTAACCCTTTCATTCTCTGAATAATTCCTGCGAACCACCTCTGAACTCTATTCAAAGCCAGCGCATCTATTCCTAGATAAGGGGCCTGTAACTTCTCACAATACTCCAAGTGCGGTCTGACCAATGCCTTATAAAGCCATAAAATTATCGACATAAAAAAGTGCAAGAAGAGAACAAGATAGTGAGGTCGTGTCCATGGACTGTTCAGAAACCTGTTACAGAAGGGAAGAAGCTGCTCCTAAAATGTTTGTCCAAATCAGAATCATGTTCGTTATCGCTGACCTACCAGTTGTGAAATGTGTTGCTCTGCAAAAGTGGGACAGTGCAAAGACATAATATTACTATAAATCATGACAAATTAGCAGGAATAGAAATGTTGTGTTCTGCACAGCACATCAAACTTCTTTGATATGTTGATCACTCGAAGTTGCCACACAGTTTAGAGACAAGAGGGAGACTTACTGTTCACAAGGACTGTAGCATAGGACGATGCCTCCCCATGGGGATTTGTGGCTATTGCAGAATACTCGCCAGAATCCTTTGGGCTGCATCTAGTAATCAGAGAGAGGCCGAGTTATTTCGACATCACAGCTAGTGTGTAGGAAGAGAAGTAGAGAAGACAGGTACTTGACAACGGAGGTGGCCAATACCTAGGCAGCAAGCACTATTATCGTACAGTTATTATCAAAGCATCTATACCTTCTTCAACCTTGAGATTTGTCTCATTACAGGCAGCCACAGGACACATAAATCTCAAAAGAATCCATTAAAGCAAAAGACCATCACACACAGAGAGAAAAAAAGTGGAGCAAACTATCACAGAAATTTTCCCACAACTAGTGGGACTCTTTCAAGAACTCTTCATCTCATGTTCTCGATATTTATTGTTTATTTGTTTATCATAACTATTTCCCTCTTTTGTTTTGTATTTGCAGTCTTTTACACACAGAATGTTCACTCTATTGGGTGCAGACTTTCATTGATTTACTGAGTATGCCCACAAGAAAATGAATCTCAGGGTTATATTGTGACACTTATGTATTCTGATAGTAAGTTTACTTTGAACTTTGAAGTTTAGTGTTCAATAGATTAGACGACGATTACCAGCGCTGCAGTGCAGTGGTCAGTGTAATGCTATTAAAGCTCTGGTGACCCAGGTTCAATTCCTGCTGCTGACTGTACGTTCTGCCCATGACCTCGTGGGTTTCCTCCACGTACCCCTGTTTCCTTCCGCATTCCAAAGACATATGGGTTAGTAGGTTAATTGGTCACATGGGTGTAATTGGGTGGGGCAGGCTCGTTGATTGGTCACATGGGTGCAATTGGGTGGGGCAGACTTGTTGATTGGTCACATGGGTGTAATTGGGTGGGGCAGACTCATTGATTGGTCACATGGGTGTAATTGAGTGGGGCAGACTCATTGATTGGTCACATGGGTGTAATTGGACAGGGCAGGCTCGTTGATTGGTCACATGGGTGCAATTGGGTGGGGCAGACTCGTTGATTGGTCACATGGGTGCAACTGGGCGGGGCAGGCTCATTGATTGGTCACATGGGTGCAATTGGGCGGGGCATACTTGTTGATTGGTCACATGGGTGTAATTGGGCAGAGTAGGCTCGTTGATTGGTCACATGGGTGCAATTGGGCGGGGCAGACTTGTTGATTGGTCACATGGGTGTAATTGGGCGGGGCAGGCTCATTGGGCCGGAAGGGCCCGTTACTGTGCTGTATCGTTAAATAAATAAAATTTTTAAAACAGTAGACTGTTTGATACTTGGCCTTAGCAACTGGTTAAACAAAAAAATTATTTTATCAGGAGCACTGCATACCCAGTGTCATTAGAATTACCAAGGATTCCACCCACCCATCCAGTATCCTCTTTGACTTTCTACTATCAGGCAGAGATTCCGATGCATAAAAACAAGAACAGTCAGGATGGGACCATTTTACCATGGGCCGTTAGTCTTCTGAATCCCTGCCACATCACATGCAGGAAGCGTCACCGGATGATTTGTACTGTACCCTACAATATTTAATTTATGCACTTTACTTTGATTATCTATGCATAATTCATTTGTAGATTTAATTCTTACTTTCCAAAGTTATTGCGTGTTACGCGTACTACTGCGCTTTACACCCTGGTCCAGAAAAATGTCGTCTCGTTTGACGGTATACATGTATATAGTTAAGTGACAACAAATGTGACTTGCAACACACACAAAATGCTGGGGGAGCTCAGCAGGCCAGGAAGCATCTAGGGAAAAGAGTACAGTCGATGTTTCAGGTGGAGACCCTTCATCAGGACCAAAATATTGATTGTATCCTTTTCTATAGATGCTGCCTGGCCTGCAGAGTTCCTCCAGCATTTTCTGAGTGTTGCTTGGAGTTCCAGTATTTGCAGATTTTTTCTTGTTTATAAATGTGACTTGATTTGATTTGATTTGATTTGATATTATTGTAATCTAGCAGACTGGATCATCATCAGTCCTGATGAAGGGTCTCGGCTTGAAACGTCGACTGTTTATTCCTCTCCACAGATGCTGCCTGCCCTGCTGAGTTCCTCCAGCATTTTGTGTGTGTTGCCTCCAAACTATGGTCTTATCAGGATTCATTCTGCATGTAATGACAAATCCATTTTGGCAATGGTTGAGGAGTACAAACAAAGTGCTGAAGGCACTCAGCAGGTCGGTCAGCATCCATGGAGGAGAATAAACGACCACTAGTTTGGGTGAGAGCTGATGAAAGGTCAAAGAACCAAAGAAACTTTTACCACCTTTTGGTGATTGTAAGGGAACTTCTAAGAGATAAGACATAATCGCTCTGAAGGAATCTACACTTTAGTAGGTACACCTGCTCGTTCATGCAAATATATAATCAGCCAATCATCTGGCAGCAACTCAATGCATCAAAGCATGCAGACATGGTCAAGAGGTTCAGTTGCTGTTCAGACCAAGCATCGGAATGGGGAAGAAATGTGATCTAAGTGACTTTGACTACGAAATGATTGTTGATGTCAGATGGGGTGGTTTGAGGGTCTAAGAAACAGCTGATTTCCTGGGATCTTCATGCATATCAGTGTCTAAAGGTCACAGAAAATGGTGCGAGAAAGAAATAAACATCTAGTGAGCGGCAGTTCTGTGGGTGAAAACGCCTTGTTAATGAGAGAGGTCAGAGGATGGCCAGACTGGTTCAAGCTGACAGTAACTCAAATAACCACACGTTACAACAGTGGTGTGCAGAAGAGCATCTCTGAACGCACTGCATTTTAAACCTTGAAGTGGATGGGCTACAGCAGCAGAAGATCATGAACATAGACTCAGTGACCATTACTCAGTACAGGAGGTATCCATTGAGTGTTTTATTCCAACATTCTGTTAAAGGAATCAAGACATAAATCAGGTTTCACTTGTGAAGGATGGACATCATGTTTTCTCCATTCTGTCCCATATTTTTGTTTCAGTTACTGTATGTATGTACATGACTCTCAGAAAACTTACCTACTAATCTCAAGTATCTGTAAGCCAACTTTGTTCTCAATTGTGTACTTTCCTGGAACATCTTCTGGTTTAATCAGAATTCCATCCTTGTACCTGACGGAAACAATGTTAGATTGAGTTCTCACTGGGAGCCCTGTCCTGCTCAGAGTATCAAACAACACAGTGTTGAGATTACACTGTCTGCTAAAGTAATTCAGTCCCTGAGTCGAGGGGTTGTCTATTTGTGGAGTCTTCAGGTGGCCGTAGAAACCAATCCAGATACACCTACTCATTCCCTTAATGGAGAATGCCTATGCGTGATTTTGTTTAACGCGGGGAGGCTGATGCACGGGCAGCCTCCACGTGGTCTTTGTCAGACCGGGGTCAGGGTCGAGTGGCATGGGGTGCAAGGTGACTGGGGGTTCTTCACTGCTGCAGTCTTCCTCCGTCGTCACCGCTATTGTGATGCGTCATCTTCTTCCACCAGCTCCGCAGATAAGACCATAAGACCATAAGATATGGGAGCAGAATTAGGCCATTCAGCCCATCAATTCTGCTCCAACATTTCATCATGGCCAATCCATTTCCCTCTCAGCCCCAAACTTCTGCCTTCTCTCCGTATCCCTTCATGCTCTGACCCATCAAGAATCTATCAACCTCTGCCTTACATATACCCAATGACTTGTTCTCCACAGCCGCATGAGGCAACAAATTCCTCAGATTCACCACCCTCTGGCTAAGTAAATTCCTCCCCATCTCAGTTCTAAAAGGACACCCCTCTATTCTGATGCTGTGTCCCCTGGTCCTAGACTCCCCCACCATGGGAAACATCCACTCTGTCAAGGTCTTTCACCATTTGAAAGGTTGCAGTGACATTGTCTGACCTGCTGAGTATTTACACATTCCAGGGATTCACTTTATACTTTGTGTTTAGTAGATTAAGGGGATGTGTAACCGTATCAGATTAAATTTCACTTGTTCTTACCATTTCACCTGAGGGGTTGGAGCTCCCTGGATGATACAGGAAAGTGTGACATTCATCTTCTCCCACACCGTGTGTGCTCTCAGTCCAACCACAATCTCGGGTTGGTGAATGGAAAGCTGTTCGGAATATTTCCTCTCCTCTGCCGTTCTTTTCTCGACCTACAACAACATGTCTACAGGCCTCAGGTGTATTCGTGCCAGACACACACGAGACGGCAGATACCGGAATCTGGAGATCATGCAATCAGTTGTGGGGACTCAGTGGGTCACGCAGTCACGCAGGGGGGAAGTGGACGGATGATATTTCGTGATTTGACACCCTTTCATATCTTGATGCAGGGTTATGGCCCGAGATCTCCTCGGGTCTTCAGGGGCAGGGGCCCAATCAATACAATGTGTTGGTCAGACCGTGCTCAGGGTGTGCAGGTCTGGACAACCACACTACAGCAGAGATGCAGCGGCAACAGAAGAGATACAGATATCAATAAGATTGAAAGAATACAGAGAAAATTTACAAGGATGGTGCTGGGATTGCAGGACCTGAGGGAGAAGGGAAGATTGAATAGGCTAGGACTTTATTCCTTGGAACGTAGAGGATTGAGAGGAGATTTGATAAAGAGAGTGGTGGGTGCGTGGCATGCACTGCAGGCGATGGTGCAGGGTCTTTTAAGAGCCTCTTAGATAGGTACATGGAGCTTAGAAAAGCAGAGGGCTATGCGGTAGGAAAACTGTAGGCAGTTTCTAGAGTGGGTTGCACGGTCGGCACAACATTGTGGGCTGAAGGGCCTGTAACGTGCTGTCGATTTCTATGTTCTATGTTCTACACAAAATTCTGAGGGGCATAGATAGGGTAAATGCAAGCAGGCTTTATCTATAAGGGTTCGGTGGGACTACAACTAGAGGTCATGGGTTAAGGGTGAAAGGTGAGAGTTTAAGGGGAACATAGGGGAAACTTCTTCACTCAGAGGGTGGTGAGAATGTGGAACGAGCTGCAAGGAGTGGATGCGAGCTCGCTTTCAACATTTAAGGGAGGTTTGGATAGGTACATGGATGGGAGGTGTACGGAGGGTTATGGTCCTGGTGCAGGTCGATGAGAGTAAGTAGTCTAAATGTTTGGCATGGACTAGATGGGCTGAAGGGCCTATTGCTGTGCTACGCCTTTCTATGACTCCATGACTCTAGAAGAGTTTCACCAGGGTGTTATCTGATGTTCCTGATCCAACCATGGTGTGGAGAGCTCTCCAATACTCCCAGTTCCTTGGAAAGCCAAAGAAATTTGGCATGTTCCGAAAGAGCTTTATCAATTTCGATTGCTGCACCATAAAAAACATCCAATCTGATTGTTGTGCACTGTTCAGCGAGGTCTTGTAATACACAGTAACAAACTACAACTAATTCAGAGAGGGTCAAATTATAATTACATTTATTACTTGCAAGGGGAGGTCTAACTCTGTGTGTTAAGTCATTGGAAGCTAGCTACAACCTTGCAGCTCAAAACAAACTTTTTTATACATTTGCAAAGTCCAGTAATTCATCAACTTCATATCTTTGAGGTCGTTCCATCCCGGAATGGCATTTCTTCCTTCCTTATCTGCATTTGTCTTTAATCAGTCCATTTAAGACTTCTTTCCCCCAATGACAGCAGTCTCCTATTTTTCTCTGTTGTAAAAACATTCCCTGCTACAACTTCACCCCCTGCGATAAAACACACACACACTTCTTGTGAGCCTCCACCCAAACCAGCAAAGCACTCTGGGATCACGCAGGTTCCATTTTGACACATTACATGTTACAAAAGTTATGAATTCATCAAGAATTCGGGGTTACAGATATATTTCCGCAGGATGCATAAAGACTTGGTATGGTGACTGCCCTGCCCGTGACCACAAGAAACTGCAGAGAGTCTTGGACACACCTCAGCACGTCACAAAAACTAGCTTCCTCTTCATGGTCTACACTCTCACCGTCTCAGTAAAGCAGCCAACATAATCAAAGACCATAGGCATTGTTCTTTTCTCCTCTTCCATCGGGCAGAAGATACCAAAGCCTGAATGCACAGCCCATCAGGCTCAAGGGCTGGTTCTACCCCACTGTTACAAGGATATTGAAAGGTTCCCTTGTACGATAAGATGGACTCTTGCCCTCACAGTCTACCTCGTTATGATCTTGCACCTTATTGTTTTCCTGCACTCCTCTTTCTCTGTAACTGTTACACTTCATTCTGCATTGTTATTGTTTTACCTTGTTCTACCTCAAGGTACTGTGTAATGATTTGATTTCTATGAACAATATGTAAGACAAGTTTTATTTGAAAGCTTGTCTTGCATACTGGAAGGTACAGGAGCTCCCAGGACCCACACCAGCAGGTTCAGGATCAGTTATTACCCCTCAGCCATCAGGCTCCTGAACCAGAGGGGATAACTTCACTCACCTTATCACAGAACTGTTCCCACAACCAATGGACTCAAATTGAAGGATCCCCACACCTCAAGTTCTCGATAGTCATTGCGTATTTATTTATTTATTGTTATTATTGCTATTTCTTTTGTTTCTTTCTTTTTATATCTTCACAGTTTGCTGCCTTTTTCACACTGGCTGTCCACTATGGTCTTTCATTGATTTTATTACGGTTATTGGATTTATTATTTATGCCTGCAGGAAAATTAATCTCAGGGTAGTATATGGTGACATATATGTACTTTGGTAATCAAATCATAGGCACACATATGTAGCAGGGTGCCTAAGACTTTTGCTCAGTACTGTAGTAATTTTATGTATTGTACTGTTCTGCTGCCACAAAAAAAAACAAGTTTCATGATGCATGTGAGTGATGATAAACCTGATTCTGATCTGGGTCTCTATTATGGACTGAGAGTGGCAAGGGGGCAGGGAGAGGGGAATCATGGTTGGGAAAAGGGGAAGGGACAGGGGAGGGAGCAGGAAGCACCAGAGAGACATTCTGTAATGATCAATAAACCAATTGTTTGGAATCAAATGCCCTTGCCTGGTGTCTCAGGGCTGGGTGTGTCTACACTCACGCCTGGCACTCGATCTCTACTACTTGCCCCACACCCCTCCCGTAGCACTCCTCCATCAGCAGCCACGTTACTTGTTACAGGAGGTTCCGAATAAAGTGGTCCCTGAGAGTTGTCAGCGATAGTAAACCTGTTTCTGATTGTGATTCCCTCAAAGAGCCAAATAATCTCCTTCTGCGCCATAACACCTCTCTGATGCCTTGACAGTAGTGTGAGGAAATACCAAGAAAAAATCCCTCCCGGTAAAAAATATTTTCCCTCCCCCGTCCCCTCCCCCGTCCCCTCCCCCTCCCCTTCTATTCCCCACTCTGACCTTTTACTTCTTCTCACCCGCCTATCATCTTCCCCAGGATGCCCTCCTCCTACCCTCTCTCCCATGGTCCACTCTTGTCCCATCAGATTCTGCCCCCTCCAGCCCTTGACCTTTCCCACCCACCTGGCTTCATCTATCACCTTTGAGCTATCCTCCTTCCCTCATCCCTGTCCTCCCCCCGCCTTTTATTCTGGTGTCTTCCCCTTCCTTCCCAGTCCTGATGAAGGGTCTCGGCCTGAAACGTCGACTGGCTGCCTGGGCCTGCTGAGTTCCTCCAGAATGTTGTGTGTGTTGCTCTGGATTTCCAGCATCTGCAGAATATCTCATGTTTATGGTTCTTGGGACGGTTTACGTTACCTGATCATATATCGCTTTGTGATCAGCCTTGGTTAGCAGAAGTTTCTGAGCCTTATAGTAGCTTTTATCCACCTTCTTCATGTCATCTCCAAATAACACCTGCTTTCCTGGCTCCCTCTCCCCTCTTCTCCCACGCCTGTGTGGTCCAGGTCTGCATGAAGAGAATGCTTGAATTAAGTTTTGCCTCGAAAAGCTATACACAAAAGTCATAACACTTAAATTCTAGCATTGTCAGAATCTTTCAGCACAACTGGAATTAAGCTGTCTTTACGAAGATGAAGTACAAGAAGTTTTATTTACGGTGGAGTTTAAGGAACCTGTGCATTCTCCCCATGACTGGGTGCATTACCGTCTGGTGTGGGGGCACCGCAGTACAGGGTCGGACAAAGCTGCAGCGGGTTGTAAACTCTGCCAGCTCCACGGTGGGCACCACCCTCTCCACCATCCAGGGCACAATCAAAAGGCGGTGCCTCAAAGAGCTGGCATCTATCAGAATGTCACCCTGGAGCTTCCTGCTCTCTCCCCTCTCCCTTCCCCTTTTCCCAACCATGATTCCCCTCTCCCTGTCCCCTTCCCACTCTCAGACCACAACAGAAACCCAGATCAGAATCAGGTTTATCATCACTCACACATGTCGTGAAATTTGTTTTTTTTTTCAGAAGCAGCACAGTGCAATATATAAAATCACTACAGTAAATTATTATATCTGTACTACAGTTACTGTGCAAAAATCTTAGTTACCCGAGCTACATATATGTGCCTAAGACTTTTGCACAGTATTCTAACTTATAGCATATTTTATGTATTGCCCTTCACAAAGACCACAACCTTGTTGTGGTTTGGAGGCTTGTGTGCCTCAATGACCCCGAGAGCTATGCTGGCTGGAATCAGGGCTTTATGCTTTGGCTCTTGGTAGGGCTACTCATACCAAACAGGTCAAAGGGTGGAGGCCAGACTAAGAGTGGTCCACATGTTCTCCAGGTTCTGGGGTTTAGCTCAGGACTAACAACCCTGACTGGTAAAACAACATTGTTATGGAAACAGCAATGAAGAATCCTTCTACATCTGAGTGCGATGGTATTCCTGAGTCTCCACCCGGGACTTGCATGACAGACAGTAGTGAAAACTGAGGGGAAGCTACTGACACGATGAAGGAAACCCTGAACACCATCAGAGATGGAGGACTTCCATTGTTGCCCTGAACACCAGTGCCGTAACAGGCCGTAAGTAAGTAATTGTGTTTTACACTGTACTGCTTTTACAAAAACAACAAATCTCACAACATGTGTCAGTGATAATGAGCCTGATTCTGATAACTTTGAATTATCCTGGATTGATGGTGAGAGAAGCTGAACTTTACCGGGAGTGAGCGGGAGGTGCCCTGTCACTGTAGGAGCATTGAAGCGTCCAACCAGGACACATGCTGTATCTCTCCTGGAATGAGCAATGGGATGGTGATCAGGTCACTGTGAATGCATTGAAAGCTTGGCCTTTGTCCTTGCAGTTGGTCTGAACACTCATGGCTGGCTATATTTACCTCCCACCCCTGACAAGAGCTGAAATGCGGGATGGCATTTGCCAAGCCCAAGTGTCCATTTCCTTTGTCTGATTCTGTCATCTCCCGTTCCCTGTCTGCTCACAGGTGCCCCGTCAGTGCCTCTACTCTTCTCCAGCACAAACACAAGAGATTCTGCGGATGCTGGAAAACTAGAGGAGCACACAGTAAATTCTGGAAGAACTCAGCAGGTCAGGCAACATCCATGGATGGGTACAAACAGTTGATGTTTTGGGCCGAGACTCTTCATCAGGAGTGGGAAGAAAGGGAGCCAAAGGAGGAATTAAAAGGTGGGAGGAGGGTAAGGAGCACAAGCTGGCAGGTGATAGGTGAGACCAGGTAAGTAGGTGGGGACAGGTGATGTAGCAAGAAGCTGGAGGTGATTGGTGGAAGAGGGAACAGGGAGAAGAAGAAGGAATCTGATAGGAGAGAATAGTAGACCATGGTACAAAGGGAAGGAGGAGTGGTACTAGACTGGGTTGAAGGGCAGGTGAGGAGGAAAGAAGGGGTGGGAGGAGAGCCAGAATGGGGAATAGAAAGAGAAGGAAGGGGGAGGGGTGTGAAATTACTGGGCATTAGAGAAATCGATGTTCAAGCCATCAGGATGGAAGCTACCCAGACGGAATTTGAGGTGTTGCTCGTCGAGCATGAGGCCATTCGGCCCATCCAGTCTGCTCTGGCATTCCATCATGGCTGATTTATTTTCCCTCTCAATCCCATTCTGCTGCCTTCTCACCATAACCTTTGACACCCTGAATAATCAAGAATCTTTCAACCTCTACTTTAAATATACCCAATGACTTGGTTCCCACAGCCACCTGTGCCAATGATTTCCACAGATTTACCACCCTCTGGCTAAAGAAATTATTGCTCATCTCCACTCTAAATGGACACCCCTCTATTCTGAGGCTGTGTCTTCTGGTCCCAGACTCCCCAACTATTGGAAGCATTCTCTCCACATCCGCTCTATCTAGAAAAGCTTTACGCTGTATCTCAATACACATCAGAATCAGAATCCAGAATCAAGTTCAATGTCACTGCCATCTGTTGTGAAATCTGTTGTCTTTGTGGCAGCAGGTCAATGCAATACATAATAATAGAGAGAAAAGAATTACAGTATGTATATATTGAATAGATAAATTAAATTAGTGTAAACATCGAAATAAAAAAGTAGGAGGTGGCGTTCATGGGTTCAATGTCCATTCAAAAATCAGATGGCAGAGGAGAAGAAGCTGTTCCTGAATCACTGAGTGAGTGTCTTCAGGCTCCTGTACCTCCTCCCTGATTATAACAATGAGAAGAGGGCACGTCCTGGGTGATGGGGTCTTTAATGATGGATGTCAATTTTTTGAGGCGTCACTCCCTGAAGATGTCCTGGATACTACGGAGGCTGGTGCCCATGATGGAGCTGACTAAGTTTACAACTCTCTGCAGCTTACTTCAATCCTGTACAGTGACCCCAGCCTCCCCACCCCCAACCATACCAGACGGAGATACAGCCAGTTAGAATGCTCGCTACAAACTTCTGTAAAAAATTGCAAGTGTCTTTGGTGACATAGCAAACCTCCTCAAACCTCCAATGAAATATAACTGCTGTTGTACAGAATATAGAAGATATTTATTCATTATGCTAATATTTTACAGCATTTAACAGATGAGAACTAAATCTCCCATTCTGGACCCACCTTAGTACGACAGGCCTTGACTCTGCTGGTCTTGCCTTTATGTCTGAACTTGGCCCTCGAGGTGAACGTTCAAAGTGCTCTGGTCTGCTCTGGTGAAGCATCAGGATCCTGGTAGACATGACTCAACACAGTGACTCGCGTCTGATATTTCCTGGAACAGAGAGGGCACCGTGTTTCACGTTCAAGCCTATTGTCACCTAACTGTACATATATACGACCAAATGAAGCTACGTTCCTCAGGACTGCAATGTTCCTACGAAACATATATCGCACGCCACACATAAACCGAAATATCACCATGAATACATTAATAAAATATAATTCAAAATACATTTAGTGTCCAGCAGGGGTAAACAAGCTCACTCTCCTGGTGATGAGACCTCAGTGGTGGCAGTGTTTCATCAGTCTCACATCCTGATGGTAAAAGCTGTTATCCAGTCCATCAGTCCTAGTCCTGATGTTCCTTCCTGACGGTAGTGGGACAGAGAGATTGTGGGGTGGGTGGTTGGGATCCTCAACAATACTTCAATAGACAATAGGTGTCGGCGTAAGCCATTCGGCCCTTCGAGCCAGCACCACCATTCACTGTGGTCATGGCTGATCATCCACAATCAGTATCCAGTTCCTGCCTTATCCCCATAACCTTTGATTCCGCTATCTTTAAGAGCTCTATCCATCTCTTTTTTGAAGCATCCAAAGACTTGGCCTCCACTGCCTTCTGGGCATAGCATTCCATACATCCACCACTCTCTGGGTGAAAGAGTTTTTCCTCAACTCCGTTCTAAATGGCCTATCCCTTATTCTTAAACTGTGGCCTCCGGTTCTGGACTCACCCATCAGCGGGAACATGCTTCCTGCCTCCAGCGTGTCCAAACCCTTAATAATCTTACATGTTTCAATCAGATCCCCTCTCATCCTTCTAACTTCCAGTGTATACAAGCCCAGTCGCTCCAATCTTTCAACATATGCAAGTCCCACCATCCCGGGAATTAACCTTATGAACCTACGCTGCACTCCCTCATTAGCAAATTTGGAGACCAAAACTGCACACAGTACTCCAGGTGTGGTCTCACCAGGACCCTGTACAGCTGCAACAAGTCACAAATGGGGGGAGGGAGACCCCAGTGGTCCTCTCGGAAATTTTTACTGTCCTCTGTACGTTCTCGCTGTCGGATACCCGGTCAGTTTGCTGTGTAATTTGGGAGCAGGGCATTTCCAAGTAGTTGCTGCTCTTGTCTTCCAACTTGATGAAGTTCGTGGAACTGTGAAGCGCAGTGTGGAATGGTAGAGCTGTTGTCAAAGTGTTGGAGGGCAGCTGAGGGCGACACACAGAGATTCCAGAACAGGTGAGGGGAGCAGGTTTACTCCCTGAGAGGACACACTGCTGAAGCAGACTGGTTTTCACAGCAGAGCATTGAGAACAGGAGCTGGGATGTGATATTGAAGTTGTATAAGACATTGGTGAGGCCTAATTGTGAGCATTGTGCTCAGCTCCAGTCACCTACCTACAGGAAAATAGCAATAAAATTTATGAAGCTCTTTCTGGAACTTGAGGACCTGATTTATAGGGAAAGGTTGAATAAGTTAGGATTTTTTCCTTGGAATGTAGAAGATTGAGAGGAGATTTGTCTGAGGTGTGCAAAATCATGAGGGGTGTAGATAGGGTAAATGCAAGTAGGCCTTTTCCACTGAGTTTGAGTGAGATAAGGACTAGAGGTCATGGGTTAAGGGTGAAAGATGGGTTAAGAGGAAACTGAGGGGACCTTCTTCACTCAGAGAGTGGCGAGAGTGCGGAATGAACTGCCAGTAGAAGTGATGGATGCAGGTTTGATTCCAATATTTAAGAGAAGTTTGGATAAGTACATGGAAGGAAGGGGTATGGAGGGATATGGTCCAGGTGCTGGTCAATGGGACTAGGCAGAATAACAGTTCATCATGGACTAGATGGGCTGAAGGGCCTGTTTCTGTGCTATAGTTCTCTATAACGATGGTTCTACGCCAGTAGTTTGAGGCTCACTACTGATGCTGGTCTTTAGAAAGATAGATATGATGGATAGAACAGTGCAGGAACAAGCCTTCCTCCCCACAATGTTGTGCCAAGCTCATTACATTAGTCATCAGATGGTCAACTCCACTAATCCTTTCTGCCCACACTCTCACAACCACGGGCTCTGCAATGGGGCACCCCCCCACCACCCCGAGCGAGCTGCGTGTCAGTTTCGGCAATCACGCTGGGGAGTACGCACGTTCCTGCTAATTATTCTCTCATTATGATGGTATCTAACTCCCTTCTTTTCATTGCAGACTTGTCGAGATTTGACCAAAGGCACAGCAACATTTATGCTCTCTGCATACCCAGGAAAGAGGACGACCGTTTCGACTGACACTGGAAAGGGGCAATATTCAGTTCATATTTAGTTATTGTTTCCAGCTGCAGTGTTGGTGTTTAACTTTCACTCTGAGAGTTTTAGTTAACGGCCCTATCAGCCCAGCATTTATTGTTTTTCTTCTCCTTTAAATTCTGCAACAGTTCCGATTCAGTGAACTGTTGACCCGATTCAGTCTCTCTCTCTCTGCTCCTGGGCCATATCCAACGTTCTGACGTACACACACCCATATCCTTCCATTCCCTGCATATTTGAGTTCCCTTTCTATTTAGTCAACGGTCTGAATTTATTGATCCCAGCTGCCAAGGAGGAATTCGGAAAACTCCGATCCTGGTGCCTCTGGTCCTAGCTTAGTAACAAAACCGTTCCAGTTGTTTGTGACAGACAGGAGCAGAGAAATGCTTTGTCTCAAGCTCGAATATTACCCCGCCCTTGTGCTGACGATCGGAACAGCATCAGGGTCATTGTCGCTCACCATTATTCATCAAATGTTCTGCTTTGTGTCGCAGTACAATGCAGGTATAACAAATAGCTATAAGTCACAAAAATAAAGGAATGAACAAATAAATTACTTACTTATTGAGATACAGCCCTTCAAGTCACGCTGCCCAGCAATCCCCCAATTTAAGCCCAGCCTAATCAAGGGACAATTTACAATGACCAATTAACCTACCAACCGGTACGTCTTTGGACTGTGGGAGGCAACCAGAGCACCCGGAGGAAACCCACGTGGTCAAGGGGAGAACATACAAACTCCTTACAGGCAGCGACGGGAATTGAACCCAGGTCACTGGTACTGTGAAGAGTTGGACTGACCACTACATTACTGTACCACAGCTGGGAAGATAGAAGAACCAACGTCAGCGTGTTAAATGAAGCAAAAACAACAAGCATTGAAGCCTATGTCATCAAGAACCAACTAAGATGGAGAGGTCATGTTGTTCGGATGAAAGACGAATGTCTGCCAAAACAAATCTTCTACCCCCGGTTTAAAGAAGGCAAACGTAAAAGAGGCGGACAACAGAAGAGATTCAAAGATGTCTTAAAAGCCAACATGAAGAAATGTAACATCGACAACAACAATTGGGAAACCAATGCCAAGGACAGGAAACTCTGGCAAGCCATCATGCGAGAAGGGACAGCAACTTTCCAAGCCAACAGATGTGCAGAATTAGAAGAAAATGGAAAGAGAGGCAGCAACAACCAAAGCCCGATCTGCCATCTGGAACGACCTGTCCTGAATGTGGAAGCACTTTCAAAGCCAAGATTGGACACAGAAGTCACTTGAGAGCCCAAAAATAGATCATTGGAACCAAGACCATCATCCTCGACCTCAAGGGATAGCCACAATGACCCCAAATAAGTAAACAGGTAAAGTCAAAACATTGAAAATCCTGTGCTAATTCAATTACCCCAAATTGAATTGACATGATAAATACAAGGAGAGTCTAACAATCCCCATGATCCTTGAGAAACAAAGTGAAAACCAAGAGCTGGAGCAAAGACAGACAATTAGACGTGAAAGGCAAACAATCCAAAGACTACCCATACCAAGGCGGTGACACTGAGAAAATACAGTCTACATACTAAATGACAATAAAACCTCGCTTTTTTTAAAAAACTACCCCTGGTTTTGACACCATGTTTCCCTACGCCTTTCCTATCCAATACCTGTCCAAGGGCCTTCAATTATTGTATTCCATGGCTCTGTAGTTAGCGCCTGTAACCCAGGGTCAATTCTGTCTCTGTAAGGTGTTTGTACGCTCTCCCTGTGACCGTGTGGGTTTCCTCTGGGTGTTCCGGTTTCCTCCCACATTCCAAAGACATACGAGTTAGGGTTAGTAAGTTGTGGGTGTTAGAAGATTGGGGGGGGGGAGACTTGATAGAGGTGTTTAAAATTATGTGGGGGACAGATAGAGTTGACGTGGATAGGCTTTTTCCATTGAGAGTGGGGAAGATTCAAACAAGAGGACATGAGTTGAGAGTTAAAGGACTAAAGTTTAGGAGTAACATGAGGGGGAACTTCTTTACTCAGAGAGTGGTAGCTGTGTGGGACGAGCTTCCAGCAGAAGTGGTTGAGGCAGGTTCGATGTTGTTGTTTAAAGTTAAATTGGATAGATATATGGACAGGAAAGGAATGGAGGGTTATGGGCTGAGTGCAGGTCGGTGGGACTAGGTGAGAGTAAGAGTTCGACACGGACTAGAAGGGCCGAGATGGCCTGTTTCCGTGCTGTAATTATAAGAATGGACTGCCCTCAGCATATCTTTGGGTTGTGTTGGTCATTAGCACAAACAAAACATTTCAGAGAGTGAAATGAAAAGAGAAGGTCAGTGGCTCGGATTGGCTGTTTGTTGAGCCTGAGGACCAATAGTGTACTGGTGGTGTCACCTTGCCTGGTGACGAAATGCATGTGTCCCGAACTCCAGGCTGGGCGAACAGCCCTACCAACAAACATCTCCCAGCATGCTTCGACGTACCCACTGAGGTTAGGTGGGTCGACAACTGGAGGTCATGGGTTAAGGGTGAAAGGTGAAAAGTCTAAGAGGAACATGAGGGGAAACTTCTTCACTCAGAGGCTGGTGAGAGTGTGGAACGAGCTGCCAGCACAAGTGATGGGTACGATTTTGATTCCAGTGTTTAAGAGAAGTTTGGATTGGTTCATGGATCAGAGGTGTAAGAAGGGGATGTCTCCAATGTTCCAGGGAATAAAGGCCTAATCATAGAGCCATACAGCAGGCCCTTTGGCCCATCATTCCCTTGCTGAACCATTTAAACAGCCTTGTCCCATCCCTAGTCTCTAGTCCTAATTTCCGATGTTCCAGTGCAGGTTGATGGGAGTAGGCAGTTTAAATGATTCAGCATGGACTAGATGGGCCAAGAGGCTGTTTCTGTGCTGTTCTTTTCTATAACTCTCCCCATGACAAATAAAATTTAGTCTTTTCTCTTTATCTTTAGTTTAAATCGTGAGAGAATAGACAGCATTCAATATCTTGTCAAACGTATGTTCAGGGGCACAGAGACTGGAGCAGATTTGAGGGCCAGCCCGTAAGCTGTCTACGCCACATCCTGTTGTGACCCACAGCAGCTGAAATCCCAGCCACTGAACGTGGACGTGGGTGGCGAAATGCCACGAGGTGAACCCTCACCAGTGCCAGAAGTATCTGCAGAACTTTGCTCGAGACCGTAATCTCTGCTCATGATCTCAATTCAGATGCATTCCTGGGCTGAATGGCCTAACTCAGCCCTGAAACCCAGTGGCCACTTTATTAGATCCACCTGTGCTCCTGCTCATTAATCCAAATATCTAATCAGCCAGTCATGTGGCAGCAACTCATAAAAGCACGCAGACATGGTCAACAGGTTGGGTTGTTGTTCAGACCAGACACCAGAATGGGGACGTTAAGTGATCTAAGTGACTGATTGTGGAATGATGTGGTGGTTTGAGTATTTCAAAAACTGCTCATCTCCTGGGACTTTCACACACAACTGTCTCTAGGATTTAAAAAAATTCAGAGAGCGGCAGTTCTGTGGGTGAAAATGCTTTGTTAATGAGAGAGGTCAGGGGAGAATGGCCAGACTGGTTCAAGCCGACAGGAAGGCGACAGTAACTAATAATCATAGGTTACAACAGTGGTGTGCAGATGAACACGCAACATACCGGACATTGAAGTGGATGGGCCACAGCAGCAGAAGACCACGCTGGGGTTCCAGCCCTGTACCTAACAAAGTGGCCACTGAGTGTACGTCAAATGTCAGCTCTGATTAAACGACACAGAGCTGAGCTTTGCAGTGCAGAATTCTGCTGACACTTACTGCCTTTGGGGATGCCATCTCAAAGTAAATTTATTATCAAAGAACATAAAGAGATTCATTTTCTTGCAAGCTTTCACAGTAAGTACAAGAAACGCATAAAAACAGTGAAACTATTGACATAGAAGAGGGTTCAAAGGAGGTTCACGAAAATTATTCTGTGATTGAAAGGCTTGTCATATGAAGAGTATCTGATGGCTCTGCGCCTCTACTCACTGGAATTTAGAAGAATGAAGGATGTGGGGGATGGAATCTCATTAAAACCCATCAAATGTTGAAAAGCTTCGACAGAGTGGGTGTGGAGAGGATGTTTCCTACGGTGGGGGAGTCTAAGACTAGAGGGCACAGCCTCAGAATAGAGGGACGTCCTTTTAGAACGGAGATGAGGCCAGATTTCTTTAGCCAGAGAGAGGTGAATCTGTGGAATTCGATGCCATGGGCAGCTATGGAGGCCAAATCGTTGGATATATTAATGGCAGAGGTTGATAGATTCTTGATTGGTCGGAGAATGAAGGGATACGGGGAGAAGGCAGGAGATTGGGGCTGAGAGGGAGATGGATCAGCCATGATGAAATGGTAGAGCAGACTCGATGGGCCAAATGGCCAAATTCTGCTCCTATATCGTATGGTCGTATGGTCTAAGAATACACACAACAAACACGGACAAACACCCAATCAGCAAAAGACAACAAATTGTACAAGAATAAAATGAAAACAAAGTAATAATATCAGATAAATAACACTGAGAACATGGGTTGTAAAGTCCTTGGAAGTGAGTCCATGGGTTGTGGAATCGGTTCAGAGTTGGAGTGAGTGAAGTAATCCACACTGGTTCAGGATCCTGATTACAACATCTAATCCTGAAGGCATTCTCCACTTCAAACCGAACCATTCAGGTTTCAGTCTTAATGAGGAGGCAATCTCTTTATCAGCGTTCCATCTCGAAAAGCAAGGTACTCACCAGTAGCTGGTTAAATTCAGTCGTCAGGAGTCGGAAGGCGGAGGTTATGACGAGAGTGTTCAGTCTGAACGAGAGCTGAAGGACAAATGCGAGCAGCCGCTTCTCAGCTGCTGACAAAAGGAATGACCCACAGTGAAAGGAAATGTTGCTGCCGTTCATTGTGACCTTTCCAGTCCGTTATATTTAGAAACTTAATTAATCACCTCAATAAATATAGAGAATAAGACCTTTGTTCTCTTTTCTTGGACTTTAACTAACACGGACAATTATATCAAAACCACTCAGCTATGGCTCTGAGTGTTCAGAATCAGAATCAGGTTAATTATCACTGACATAGAGAACGTAGAACATGGAACAGTACAGGCCCTTCAGCCCACGATGTTCTGCCAAGCTTTTAACCTACTGGGTGACACAATGCTTTACAGCTCCAGTGAGATGGGCTCAATTCCCGCCACTGCCTGTAAGGAATCGACTGTTTTAATTTGATGTTTTGAAGTTACGAAACATAACAGATACAGGTCGACCTTCAGTAATCCGACTACCTGTAATCCGGTTCCTTCGATGATCCGGCACTGATTATGCTTAATGTGATCCTTCTGTAATTTGGCATTTTCACTAATCCGGCACTGCTCAGGTCCCAGTGGTGCCGGATTAGTGAAGGTTGACCTGTTTTACATTTGGAAGTATCCAGATAGATAGGCTGGTTAGGAGGGCTGACAGAATGCTTGTTTTTATTAGCTGAGGCATTGAGCTCAAAAGTCAAGAGGTTATGTTGCAACTTTATAGAACTCTGGTTAGGCCACACCTGGCCACCGCTCTATAAGAAGGATGTTGAGGCTTTGGAGAGGGTGCAGAAGAGGTTTACCAGGATGCTGCCTGGGTTAAAGGGCAGGTGCTATCATGAGAGGCTGGATTGTCTTCTTCGACTGGACTTTGGGTTGTCTTCTTTGGAACAGCGGTGGCTGAGGGGAGACCTGTTAGAGATTTATAAGATTATAAGAGGTAGAGAGTAGACAGGGAGTATCTTTTTTCCCAGGGTTGAAATGTCTAATACCAGCAGGCAAGCATTTAAGGTGAGAGGGGTAATTTCAAAGGGGATGTGAGGGGTAAGTGTTTTACTCAGAGAGTGGTGAATGCCTGAAATGTGCTAGCTGGTATTTTGTTTTATTAAATGCAATCGTGAACAATAGCCAGATCAGAAATGCTGATCAAGTCAACTAGTTCCCAAAGAGAAATCTGATAGGCCAGTCAGATGGTTCACTGCGGCTCAGCGATAGAACACAAAAAATCATATGCACAATTACGAAACATTAAAAAATAGTAGAAATACTGGAGTCATGATGATCATGATGAAGTCTGCTGGAGAGAGACATTTATACACATGCTGTCCTCCATAATTCAAAGAGATTGAAGGATAAGGTTGCAGGGTGACAAAACGTGGCAGGAGCACTTGAAACTAAAAACTAATCCCTACCCTGAGAACACCGCACCTGTTCTTTCCACACTGTTCTCCAGCAGTTTAAGGACGAAGTCCAGCCGGAACATAACTCACAAGTGCTCTTGAAAGTTGGGTATTAACCCTACCTACCAACAACCAAGCATTGCCATCCTGGTCCCCTTCATGATAACCATATAACCATATAACAATTACAGCACAGAAACAGGCCATCTCCGCCCTTCTAGTCCATGCTGAACTCTTAGCCTATAGCTTATGAAGAAGCACGTGACTTCCCTCCCAGAGATGATAGGTGTTTGTGCACTCGACTCTTGAAGGCTTGGACCCCATCGTCGCAGATGTTTCCAACCACAGCATCTGGAAGGCTGTTCCAAATTCTGACAGCACAGTGAAGGAAGCTTCTACCCAGTGTGTACGTTCTCGCATCAGGCATAGAAACAGCATGAGCAGGCATAGATAAACTTGATCGTGTGGTGCGACAAATAAATTAGAAGCTCTTAAGAGACATTTGGATAGGCACAAGAATTTTAGAAAGATGGAGGGATATGGACATTGTGTAGGTAGGAGGGATTAGTGTTTGAGTACTTCTTGATTTACCTTTTAGCTGGTTCAGCACAACATTGAGGGCCGAATGGCCTGTTCCTGTGCTGTACTGGTCTAAGTTCTGTGACAATTACAACTTAAATGTAAACTAGAGAAGACCCAACTATAACACATCAAAAAAACCTGAAGGGCAACAATACAAATAATTATAATTAATCAAATGCAGGGAATACAAAAAAAATAGCAAAACACTCAGAATACTCTACCAATGACCTGAGGTTGTGACAATCATACTCCAAGGTCATTTTATTCCATAGCACTCCCCAGGCCACAACTATTCACTATACAAGTGTTAACCTGGTCTGTTCTCGCAAAATGCAATACCTCATACTTATTGGGATTGAAAGACTTTTGCCAATCCTCAGAACCAGTTTTAATATCACTGGCATATGTCATGAAATTTGTTAACTTTTTGGCAACAGCACAATGCAAGACCTAATAGTATAGAAAAAACTGTGAATTACAGTAAGAATATATATATATAATAGTTAAATTCTTCTTATTATTGATATATTATTTAGCTTTGTTAGTCAGTTATTTGATAATTTAATTCTCATTGTACATATTGACATGTTGACTTGATTACTTTAATGAATTTTTTCTGTTGATCTTCAATAATAATTAATAAAAAAGATTTTAAAATGAAAATAAAAAATAATTAAATAAGTAGTGCGAAAACTGAAATAAAAAAGTAGTGAGGTAGTGTTCATGGGTTCAATGTCCATTCAGCAATCGGAAGTCAGAGGGGAAGAAGCTGTTCCTGAATCACCGAATGCGCACCCTTAAGCTTCCATACCTCCTCCCTGATGGTAACATTGAGTAGAGGACTTGTCCTGGCTGGTTGGGGGTCTTTAACGATGGACGCCACCTTTCTGAGTCACTGCTCCTTGAAGGTGTCCTGGATACCACAGAGGCCAGTGGCCATGAGAGCTGACCACGTTTACAACTCTCTGCAGCTATGATCCTGTGCACTAGCAGACCCGCCCCCGCCCCCCAACCAGACAGTGATGCAACCAGTCAGAATGACCTTCACAGTACATCTGCAGTAGTTTTTGAGTATTTTAGGTGACAAACCAAATCTCCTCAAACTCCTAATGAAATACAGCCACTGTCGTGCCTTCTTTGTAGCTGCATCGATACGTTGGGTCTAAATGAGATCCTCAAAGGTCTTGACATCCGGGAACTTGAAACTGCTCACTCTCTCCACTTCTGATCCCTCTACGAGGACTGGCATGTGCTCCCTCGACTTACCCTTTCTGAAGTCCACAGTCAGCTCTTTGGTGATGCTCATGTTGAGTGCCAAGTTGTTGCTTTGACACCACTCAACTAGCTGGTCAGTCCCCATACCTAACTGATCAAGGTCCCTCTGTAGTTTTTCATAATGTTCCACACTTTCTACACCAACTATTAAAGTACTGTCCACAAGCTTACTAACATGCCCCATGCGTTCTTTGGTGATCTCTGTTACAAACAGTAACAGTTCCAGCACCAGCCCCCTGTGGTACACCGGTGGACACAGGCCTCCAGTCTGAGAAACAACCCTGGATCATCACCCTACTACTGAGTCAGTCTGCTGTCTCCCTCTGAATCCCACGCGATTGAACCATGAGGTTAACCCTGAATAGTCTGCCATGAGGGTACTTGTCAAAGACCTTGCTAAAATCCAGGTGGACTATATCTAGTAACACACATCAAAGTTGCTGGTGAACGCAGCAGGCCAGGCAGCATCTATAGGAAGAGTTACAGTCGATGTTTTGGGCCGAGACCCTTCGTCAGGACTACATCTAGTGCCGTTTCCTCATCTACCCTCTTGGTTACCTCCTAAAAGAGATCTATCAAACATGACTTCCCACAAACAAAGCTGTGCTGTCCCCGATCAGGCCCCGTCTCCCCAAATGCTGGTAGATCCTGTCTCTCAGAAATCCCTTCAGCAATTTACCCACCCACCTTTGTGAGCTTCCTTGCTTGTTTTTGCTACCTTTTATAAACAATGGTATCACATTAACCACTCTCTAGTTCTCCGGACCGCGTTAGTGGCCAGATCTGATGCAAATGTCTCTGCAGTTTCTTCACCTGCTTCCCACAAGTTCTGAGAATTCATCAGGTCAGGTCCTGGGGTTTCTCCTCCTTTATACACTTCAAGGCCTCCGATACTTTCTCTCTTCTAATTCGTATGTGTTCCCATCCATGAACAAGCCCTCTCGTGTTCCGGGGAGAGAGTACAACACCTTCTGAAGTTCAACATCTTGCTGGGAGTTCAAAACGAAGTCTCAGCCTCTGAATTGTCACGCCACCTTTGGTCCATCCCCTGCAAAAGCCAGGACCTCCCAGTGGCCACCTACTTCAGTTTGACTTCCCATTCCCATTTTGCTATGTCCGCCCATGGCCTCCTCTACCACCACAATGGGGCCACAATCTGATTGGAGGAGCAACACCTCATTTTCCATCTGGATGGCACATTGGTCTGCCTTGGGTCAATGTGGGATGGTTCAGAAAGAATCTGCAGAATCCCTCTTCTACTTCACCTTCAACTCTCCCTCATCCCTCCTCTCTCCCCTCCTCCCCTGCCCATTCTCCTCCTCACTTTCCTCCCGTTAACCCTCCCTCCCCTCCTCTTCTCCCCTTCTACTCCTCACCTTCCTCCCCTTCCCTCCTCCTCCCCTCCTTTTTCATCCCTCTCCCTCATTCCTCCACTCTCCCCTCCTCCTCCTCCCTCCTTCTTCTCCTCACCCTCCTCCCTGCACTTCCCCACCCCTCCTCCACTCCTCCTCCCCTCCCTTTTCAATTGTGCCTCCACTCAGCGTGGGAACCGGAGAAGATGAACTGATACAAAACTCTGAAGAATGTCGGCCAAAGGAATCCAAAGGCAAGTGAATAAAATGTGTTTGGGCTTGTCACCACTGGAAAGGTGACATGATATCTAAGGTAAACAACAGGAATACAGCTTTTGCAATCAGGTACAAGATAATTTGGCCAACTCCGCCCTTTTTGGCGAATGTTCGAATCACAATGGATGTGAACAGAGCCGTGTCGGACAGGCAGACTCGGTGGTTTGCCACAGGCAGGTAAGTAGATGCAGAGGTTCTGTCAGTTAAATAACACACACAAAATACTGGAAGAACCTGTCTTTAAGGATTAGCTTTGTTTGTCGTCACAACATCGAAACATACGGTGAAATGTGGCTTTTACGTCAATGACCAACACAGTCTGAGGATGTGCTACCGCAAGTGTCACCGTGCTTTTGGCACCACCATAGCACGCCCACAAGTTACTAATTCCAACCCGTACGTCGGTGGAATGTGGGAGGAAACCGGAGCATCCGGAGGAAACCTGGAGGGGAAATGTACAGTACAAGCTCTTCACACACAGCACGGGAATCAGATTGGCTAGGCCCATTTTCTCTGCCTGTTCCTGCCCCACGGCAACTTGTGTCCACAAACCTCGACTCCATTCTATCCCCGTGGTTCAGTCCAGTCCCACCTCCACTTCTTATGCTCCCAATCTCCTCAACCGACTTCCAGTTCCCTGGGCCTGACCGCCTCCTGATGTGGCCTCCTCTGCGTTGGGGAGACCCGTTGTAAACTTGGGGACTGCTTCATCGAGCACCTCTGCTCCATCTGCCAAAAGAGGAGCTTCCCGAAGATTTAAATTCCGACTACCATTCCCATTCCAGCGTGTCGGTCCATGGCCATTTTTGCCACGATGAGGCCACCCTCGGGGTGGAAGAGCAACGTTTTCCATCTGGGTAGCCTCTAATCTGATGGCATGAATACTGATTTCTTCTTCCAGTTTTTTTTTCCTTCCCTTCTCCCCTGCCCACTCTGGGCTTTGACCTTTGATAGGGTCACCCATGCCAAACAGGTCAAAGCATAGAGTGCTTCACTGGTTCTCCAGGCTAACGACCCTGATTGGTCAAAATATAATTGTCATGGAAACAGCAATGAAGAATCCTTCTACATCTGAGTGTGACGGTATTCCTGAGTCTCCACCTGGGACTTGCGTGACTGACAGTAGTGAAAACTGAGAGGAAGCTACTGACACGATGAAGGAAGCCCTGAACACCGCCAGAGATGGAGGACCTTCATTGCTGCCCTAAGATGCCAGTGGCATAATGGGCAATTGACCACGGCAATTAAAACTGAGTAATAAATTAAGTTACCAGCCATGAATGCACACATATATCATTTCATACAGTATGTATGCACACACAACCTCTCCAAGTCCAATCCTATGTTCCCATCGTGAGAGGTGGAAACAGTAAAGGCTGGCCAACAGGGCTCTGGTGAGGCCGTACAGGCCAATTCCCTGTACAGGGGATACAATGGATTGCAGAAACAGTGATGAACTCCAACCAGACCATCGACTTTGTGAGAAGAGGCTCATTTTCGAGTGAGCAGATGAGAGAGTGCAGGGTAAGTCATCAAGATCCTGTGCGGCCGACGAGTCTTTTGTCACTAAAGTCACTATCTACCTTGGGTACCTGAACGTGAGAACCATGCACCAGGCAGCAAAGTCCACCATCAGAGAGATATTGTTGAAAGGAGGAGGATGCCAAAGCCAGGATCAACAAGGCCAAAGTTGTTTTCAACATCTTGAAGAAAGTGTGGACAACCAGAGTCATATTAAGCAAAACCAACATCAGAATCTTCATCTCAAATGTTAACACAGTGTTCCTAAATGGCCCTGAGACCTGGAGAACAACAAAGAAGACATTACAAAAGCCGCAGGCTTTCATCAACCTGTGCCTGTGAAGAATCCTAATCATCAGATGGACTGACAAAGTAACTGACCAGACACTGTGGGAAAACACCAACCAGGAGTCCACAGAGATACAAATACACAATCGGAAATGGAGGTGGGTTGGCCACACCTCGAGAAATCCAATCAACAACATCACTGGGCAAGGAAAGAGGGAAAAGGGACGTCCAAAGAACACATGGAGGAGAGACGTCGATACTGACATTAGACGATGGGGACACTCCTGGCCCACCCTCGAGAAACTGGCTCAGAACAGAGGACGATGGAGATGGAAGGTCACCGATGGCCTGTGCTCCACTGGGAGCTGAGGGCCCAGGAAGAGGAAGTATGCACACACACGTCTATGTGTGAACACTCACACACGCATGTACACACTCACACGTGTGTACACACACGCAGATACTTGAACATACATAACACATAAGTACACGCACAAACACACACACATGCACACTCAAGCATGTGCGCTCACTCGTGCACACACACACACACTTGTGAACACACTGCTCTCTCTGGACTGTCACCGTCTGATTGCATTTTCTTTGTCGAGGACAGAACTTCAGAGCAAACAATAATTATCTTCCCAACGCCTTCTAGCTCAAGGGGCTGGATCTGGGAGATGTTTCCTCCTCTTCTGTTGGACAGATAATTATCCCAACTTGCCTCTGTAGTTCACTCATCACTTAATTTGCCCTGCATGCTAAATTGTTATGAACTTCTTGTTGTGATGTACTTTTTTATACAGAGAGTGGTGGGTGTGTGGATCGCCTTGCCATGGGTGCTGGTAGAGTCAGATATACTTTGCTGCTGGTAGAGTCAGATATATATGATTATGAAGACACGTAGTCCTCTTTTATTGTCATTTAGTAATGCATGCATTAAGAAATGATACATTATTTCCTCCGGTGTGATATCACAAAACACAGGACAAACCAAGATTGAAAAAACTGACAAAACCACATAATTATAACATATAGTTACAAAAGTGCAACAATACCATAACTTATTGAAGAAGTCCATGAGCACAGTAAAGTTCAAAGTTTCTCAAATGTCCCATTTCTCAAATCTCACGCAGACGGGAGAAGGAAGAAAAACTCTCCCTGCGACCACAATCCGACTCTGAGTGCTGCTGGTAGAGTCAGATATATTAGGGCTGCTGGTAGGGTCAGATATATCAGGGGTGCTGGTAGAGTCAGATGTCTTCGAGACATTAAAGAGCCTCTTAGATCAGCACCTGGATGATAGAAAAATGGACGGCTGTGCAGGAAAGAATGGATAAATTGATCTTGGAGTAGATTAAAAGTGGGCTGTACTGGTGGTAATCTTACCCATTTCACAGTTTGTAATGTGCTGATAAACTATGTTTGATTTTAAAGTCCAATATTCGATGATCCTTTATGATTTAGAATCAAATGATATACAATGGTTTTTATTTAAATTTCTTGTTATGTACAACCAGGAAAAGTGGTTTGAGGAAAGGAAATATTACTGGAGAGTCATTATATAGATTGCTTTAGCATCTCAGTTAACATGAGTGACATCCACTCTCCTCAACTATCAGATTCCTTCTTCTCCAGCCCTTTACCTTTCCCACCCACCTGGCTTCCTTCATTGATAACAGACCATAGAATGCATTGGAACCAGGCTACAGATCATAATAGTTCAGCTTCAACATCAGAATGAAAATTCTCCATACACCAAGTATCTTTAGAAGTTGCCTTCCTCCTGTTCCAATATATTCCAATCACACAGACCAGGGATGGAGAATACTTCTAGGACAGGGGTTCCCAACCTGGCTTCCATGGACCCCTCAGTTAATGGTAGGGGTGCATGAAATAAAAAAAGAGTTGGGAACCCTTGATCTAGGAGAAGAAGTACTTCTTCAGGGATCTATTCGTCCAAGTGAACGCGGACTTCCCAATTTGCAAGAAGGTCGCTTGGTTGAACTACAGTTTCTGTCTGTAAACTCAGTTGCTGCCCTTCCCTCCTGGATGAATTTGAAGTGAGCAGCTGATTTTTGTAGTCACCTTCCCAGGGAGGCTTTACCGGGACCAGGGCAGTGAAGTTGTCCAACAGCGAGGGCCCAGGAAAATATTGATCAGTTTGTAAAACATCGGTTAAGGATAATTTCTTTGATGGGAATCCATCCATTCCTTCACATTGAATTACATCCTTGTCCTCCAACTGTGACAGAAATATTTGTCTCTTCACTTGTGGCCTGTATTGACACAACGATGGGTTGAGTTGGATTTCTTCCTTTAGTGAAGACAATATTTCCATGGGCTGCTTCTCCTGCCAGTTGGCCTGGTACACGCGCTGCTTGTCATCATGGAGTGATGGATATGGTACTGGTTGTCCATCCAGGAGATCCAATATCTGCATCTCCATTCCAGGACCAATGTGCAATATTTTGCCTTCTTTATTGTAAAAAGGTTCTTCTCCCAGTATTTCCAATGCATTTAATGGTTTATCTTGTGTGGTGGATACATTTTCTCCATTTGCATCAGTTTTTGGAGATATCACTGGAAGAACTGCCCCATAATTTTCAGCCAGTGGCTGTAGAAATTTTTGGCTTGATGCGTCAGTACCTGACGGACCCTCACTGCTTTGGGGACGATATAGCGAAGAGCATCCATTAGCCACTGGTCCGGATGAGAGACCACTTTGAACTTCACAATCACTAGAACTCGGAGCATTTGTCTGTGTTTTCCTGGAGTGATTTTGGGGTGCATAGGTGCCCCTCGGCATGCCCAAGCCAAGTTCTATCGGTTTCAATATCTCTTCTCTGTCACAGGAATGGCACATTAAGAGACCCACATCCTCCATATGGACAACGTGTTCAAACTGGAAAATATCCTTATGGCTGGAGATCAGATGGAGGGTTGGTGTCGAATGTAGTGGAGGCTGCTTCTTCGAAAGGATTTGCTCCAGATCCTGAAATTAACACAGACAATTAAACTATCATTAGTATTAAGAACACTATTTACTATTGAGACTTTTGAGTTCAGAAGTCAAGAGGTTATGTTGCAACTTTATAAAACTCTGGTTAGGCCACATCTGGAGTATTGCGCACATTTCTGGTCACCCCACTATAGGAAGGATGTCGAGACTTTGGAGATGGTGCAGAAGAGGTTTACCAGGATGCTGTCTGGTTTAGAGAGCATGTGCTATCACGGGAGGCTGGATAAACTTGGGTTGTTTTCTCTGGAGTGCCAGAGCCTGAGGGGAGATCTGATGGAGGTTTACAAGATTATAAGAGGCACAGATGGAGTAGACAGAGAGTATCTGTTTCCCAGGGTTGAAATGTCTAATACCAGAGGGCATGCATTGAAGGTGAGAGGGGATAGGTTCAAAGGGGAATGTGAGGGGTAAGTTTTTTACTCAGAGAGTGGTGGATGTCTGGAATGTGCTGCCTGGTCTGGTGGTAGAGACAAATACATTAGAGGCTTTTAAGAGATGTTTGGATTGGCACAGGGATGTGAGGAAGATGAGGGATGTGGACATTATGTAGGTAGGAGGGATTAGTGTTTGGGTGTTTTTGATTTGCTTTTTAGCTGGGTCAGCAAAACATTGTGGATTGAATGTGCCATACTGTTCTATGTTCTATGTATCAGTTCAGAAACTCTACATTCCATATTGGAACATAGAACGGTACATCACAATACAGGCCTGCAACGTTCTGCCAAACATTTAATCTATTCCAAAATGAATCTAACCCTTCCCTCCCACATAGCTGTCTATTTTTGTTTCATCCATGCACCCATCTTAAGCATCCCTAATATGTCTGCCTCTACCACCACCCTGGCAGAGCGTTTCATGCAAACCTACCTCCGACATCCCTCCCCCATTCCCCGTACGTTCCTCCAATCACCATAAAATGATGTCCCCTCGTTTTAGCCAAATCCGCCCTGGATAAAGTCCCTGGCTGTTTGTGCCTCTTATCATTTTATACACTCCTATCAAGTCACCTCTCATCCTCCTTCACTTCTAAGAGAAAAGCCCTAGCTCACTCAACCCTTCCTCATAGACACTCTCTCCAATCCAGGCAGCATCCTGGTAAATCAGCTCTGCATCCTCTCTAAAAGCTTCCACATCCTCTCTGTAATGAGGCGACCAAACTGAAACAAAACTGGACACAATATTGCAAGTGAGGTCTAACCAGGATTTTACAGAGCTGCAACCATTATCTCACGGCTCTTGGCCTCAATCCCCCAACTAATGAAGGCCAACACACCATATGCCTTCTTAACCACATCAACCATCACGGCAGCTTTGAGTGATCTATGGATGTGGAAACTCAGAGTCCCCCTGCTCCTCCACACTGCCATTAATTCTGAACTCTGCCTTCAAGATCGACCTTCCACGTCACATACTTCTCCTGGTTGAACTCCTCTGCCCCTTGTCAGCCCAACTCTGCTCCCCACCGATGTCCCGCTTCAACCTTCTACAGTATCCACACCATCAACCCTCATGCTGAGGCATTGGTAACAGCAATCTTTATGTGGTAACCATGAACTCTGCTCCTCCCAAGTTCATTTCTGCGGGCAGTACTGTTTCCCCTCTGGTGCCAATCCACGGAAGCCGGGAGAGGTAGGACGGGTAGAAGGTGCAGGAGGAGCAGGTGAGACAGCAGGAGCAGGTGGGTCAGGAAGGGCAGGAGGGGCAGGAGGGGCAGGTGGGGAGGTAGGCTGGAGGGACAGGAGGGGCAAGAGGTGGAAGCCTGGCAGCTGAGCTGCTTTCATTACAGAGGGTTGATGCTGCTCACCAATCTACAACCGATCTTACAATAACTCCAACTAATTCTGAGAAAGTAATTCTACCGAATACCTTAATGATGAGAAGATAATATCTTAAATTTTAATGATTTAGACTGGCGATTCCTGCTAAATGAGCCCCTTTAACAGCTAGCTGTTCAGATAGACAACAGCTGCAGCTATGGTTAAGCTGGGCTGTAAAAATAACCGCGTGTGAGTGTTGGGCACAGCTGCCGGAATGCAAGCAGATATTATTTGTGGTACAGTCAGTGGGATTTCCAACTTCCCCCCATTCTGTATAAAGACAATGACTGACCCCCATCCCAAGAAGCTGAGCATTAGTGAACTCCTGGACGAGGCTTCATTCAAGGTTGATAAACAGATCACTCTCTTAAAATAGTAAGCCGAGCCAACGGCTCTCTCTGGAATAGCAGTTATACAGAGTTATCCCATGTTTGAGCTGACCTGTAATTGCATGAATTACAAAGAAAATCTACTCTTATTGATGATGAGTCGAAATGTGGGGTGGAACCAGAGCGTAGCGGTTAACATAACACCAGGTCAGCGCCAGTGGTCCGCGTCAATTCCCCACGCTGTCTGCAAGGAATATGTACGTTCTCCCTCTGAGTGTAGGTTTCCTCTGGGTACTCTGGTTTCCTTCCATATTCCAAAGATATATTGTTATGTTTTGTAACTTCAAAACACAGCCCAAAGAGGTTCCGGTTGGTAGGATAATTGGTCATTGTAAATTGCCCCGTGATTAGGCTCGGGTTAAATCAAGGGTTGCTGGGCGGCTCGGCTTGAAGGACCAGGAAGGGCTACTCTGCACTGTATCTCAATGAAATAAAATAATTCAAGTGAAGACACAGGAGTCCGAAATATGAGTTTTCTTCAAGCGAGGCGTGCACGTATCACGTGGTAGTGTGGTGACGTACGCAATAAACAGATTTTTACATATAACACACAATGAATTATTAAAACGAACAAGAATACTTAATCAAACAATCTATATACAAGAATATTCAAATGTTATTGAAATATTAAATACACAACACGTATGGTTAGGATTAGAACTAGGAAGTTATGGGTTAGCTACGTTGGCACCAGAATGAGTGTTGACACTTGCATATTTGGACTGTGTTGGTCGTTCACACAAATGACACATGTCACTGCTTGTTTCAATGTTTTGGTGTATATTTGACCAATAACGCTAATCTTTAATCCAGATTTCATTTGACCTGTAGTTGCATTAATTACAAAAATACTGCTCTTATTGGTGACAATTAACACAAATCTTCAATGATTACAGACAGGAGAAAATCTGTAGATGCTAGACATCCAGAGCAACACACACAAAATGCTGGAGGAACTCAGCAGGTCAGGCAGTACCTATGGAAAGGAATAAACAGTGGACGTTTCAGGCTAAGACACTTCATCAGGACTGGAGAGAAAAAGATGAGGAGTCAGACTAAGAAGGTGTGGGGCTTCTGGTAATTTCTTCCCCCCCCCATCTCTTTTTCCATTCCCCATTCTGGATCCTCCTTAATCCTTCACCTGCCTATCACCTCTCCCTTTTTCCCCTCCTCCTTGCCTTTCTCCTATTGGAAAAACTCATCACTTATCATATTCCTTCTTCTTCAGCTCTTTACTGATCTGCCTATCAGCTTCCATCTTTTCCCTTCATCCCCCTTCCTCCCACCTCAGTTCACCTGGAATTAAAATGTGTGGCCACTGGGAGATCCTGCTTTCTCTAGTGGACAGAGCGTTCAGCAATTCCACGTCCCATTCCCATTCCGACATGTCCATCCACGGCCTCCTCTACTGTAAAGATGAAGCCACACTCAGGTTGGAGGAACAACACCTTATATTCCGTCTGGGTAGCCTCCAACCTGATGGCATGAACATCGACTTCTCTAACTTCCGCTAAGGCCCCACCTCCCCCTCGTACCCCATCTGTTATTTATTTATATACGCACATTCTTTCTCTCTCTCTCCTTTTTCTCCCTCTGTCCCTCTCACTATACCCCTTGCCCATCCTCTGGGTTCCCCCCCCCCCTTTTCCTTCTCCCTGGGCCTCCTGTCCCATGATCCTCTCATATCCCTTTTGCCTATCACCTGTCCAGCTCTTGGCTCCATCCCTCCCCCTCCCGTCTTCTCCCATCATTTTGGATCTCCCCCTCCCCCTCCCACTTTCAAATCTCTTACTAACTCTTCCTTCAGTTAGTCCTGACAAAGGGTCTTGGCCCGAAACGTCGACTGTACCTCTTCCTAGAGATGCTGCCTGGACTGCTGCGTTCTACCAGCAACTTTGATGTGTGTTGCTTGATTCCAGCATCTGCAGAATTCCTCGTGTTGTTTTCTGGTGGGTGGTGGGGTGGAGATATGATTCTACCAAAGGAGGTGTAAGGCGCTCTTTCCTTCCACTCGCCTGCAAGTTGCCCTTGTGCAGGGTGTAGCACCTGCTTAGCCCATACCACCCCCCCCCCGATCGGGGTATGTCCTGAAGCCATGGGAGCAGGTGGTGGACGGTCGTACGAGCAGCTGGTGCACATCACAAGTCCTGGTTATGCGACCACTGATGCCAGGCAGACAATCTCTGAAGAGTATTGATAATGGCTGGGGTCGCCCGTCTTGTAAATACACTGACCAGAAGAAGGCATCCTTCACTAAGGAGGCATCCATCATTAAGGACCCCCATCACCCAGGAGATGCCCTCTTCTCATTACTACCATCAGGGAGGAGGTACAGGAGCCTGAAGACAGATACTCAGTGATGCAGGAACAGCTTCTTCCCCTCTGCCATCAGATTTCTGAATTAACCCATGTACACTATCTCACTACTTTTTTAATCTCTGTTTTTACACTACTAATTTAACTACTTAATATATATACTTACTGTAATTCAGTTTTTTATTGTTATGTATTGCATTGTACTGCTGCAACAAAGACAACAAATTTCACAACAGATGCTGGTGATATTAAACCTGATTCTGATTCTGACTCTGATTGTGATTCTGAAGTTGAACTTGAACTTATTACTGAATATACAGACGCCGAACATACCAAGGCTCGGGGCAAAGATCGGTGGTGTCTTGTGTAACTGTACGCCATCCAGATAAATATTCCAGTGATGAGTACTACAAACAAAATAAACGCAGCAGCTGGCAGAATAGCCACCAGTGTCCATTCTGTGAAAAACAAAAGCAGATTAATTACTCTAAATGGCTTAAAAGACTTCATAAAAAGATTAACTTTACTTGTCACATGTATATCGAAACATAGGGTGAAAGGTGTTGTGTGCATCAAATCAAATCAGTGAGGACTGTGCTGGGCAGCCTGCAAATGTCACCACACCTCCAGAGCCAACATACCAACGGCCCGTTACACCACTGTGAAGGTCCTCCATCTCTGCCTGTCCTTGTTCACTCAGATGTAGAAGGAGTCTTCGCGACGTTTCTGTAACAATTTTGTTTTACCAGTCGGGGTTGTTAGCCCTGAGCTGAACCCCCAAACCTGGAGGACTGGTGGGCCACTGTTAATCTGACCTCTACCCTTTGACCTGTTTGGCATGGGTGACCCTACCAAGAGCCAAAGCATGAATCCCTGACTCCAGAAAGCATAGACGAGGTTGTGACCCTCATGGTAGAGAGCCAGCATAGCTTGCCCACAGACCCAAAACTCACTAACCCCAACCCACAAGTCTTTGGAATGTGGGAGGAAACCAGAGCACCCAGAGGAAACCCATGAAGTCACAGGAGAAGTGTACACATTCCTTACAGGCTGTGGCAGGAGTTGAACCCTGATCTTACATCTAGCATTGTAAAGCGTTGTGCCAACCACTACACTACCATTTTGTGCTACATTCATACACTCTTTCCTAGAGTACCTGGGACCAGAGGGCACAGCCTCGGAATAGAGGGACGTCCCTTTAGAACAGAGAAGAGGAGGAATTTATTTGGACAGAAGGTGGTGAACCTGTGGAATTCATTGCCACAGATCGAATCATTGGGTATATTTAAAGTGAAGGTTGATGGGTTCTTGGTTAGTCAGGGCATCAATGGGTCCAGGGATAATGGGGTTGAGAGGGATAATAAATCAGTCATGATGGAATAGTGGAGCACTCGATGGGCTGAGTGGCCTTATTCTGTTCCTATGTCTTATGATCTCATGGTTACCAGGTCATTGAGGTCTGAGACAGATATGTAAATGCACCCAGATTTCTCAATAGTCATCATCGTTACTAACACCAGACAACTCATTCCCCTCTTGCACCTTATCACATTGCTTAATTTTTGCGACCTTTTTACTCCACCCCCCCCCCCGCCCAAGCTGAGTGAAGTCCTTGTAGAAATTACGCGCTGACTTCATTCCCTCTCCTTTGATCCAGCAGCCAGGAAGATCAGAAAGTCATAGTGATGTACAGCACAGAAACATGCCCTTCAGCCCATCTTATCCATGTTGCCCAAGATGCCCATCATTTACCCATGTTTGGCCCATATCCTTCTAAACCATGGGTTCCCAACCCTTTTTCATGCTACAGATCTCTACCATTAACTAAGGGGTCCGTAGATCCCAGGTTGAGAAGCGCTGGTCGAAACCTTTCTCATCAATGTACTTGCCCAAATATTGTTTTAATATTGTTATTCTCTGTGTCTCAATTACTTTCTCTGGCAGCTTATTCCATGTACGCTCCACCCTCTCACCTTCAACCTTTGAACTCTAGTTTTTGGCTCCTTTTCCCTGGCAAAAGATGGCATGCATTCATCATATCAATACCCTTTGCACTTCAACTAAAGTCACCTCTCAGTGTCCGACATTCCAAGAAATAAAGTCCTAGCCTGCACAACGTCTCCCTCTAACTCAGGCTCCTGTGACAAGGCAATGTTCATGTTGTTGGCCAGAAAGAACTACAGTCTACAAATCAGTGAATTCAAATGAAACAAGGACGGTGGAAGTAGACAATTGTTGTTCCAATTGCCTTTGTTCTTGTCATTTGCTTGAAGGAGATGGAAGATGCCACTTTGTGAAGCTGCTCTGTAATCTCCATCTTGTGAACTGTTTGATGAGCTGATTCTTGCTCTGGGATAATCTAATCAGAGTAATTGAATGTGGACACAAGGAGTTTCAGCTGATGACCTGCTGAACCTGACACCATTCTCTGGCAACTAGTTATTTATTATGTAAAGTGGCAGGCTTGCCAGAGAAGCAATCTGTAATCAGTGTTTGGATCACCTGCTTCGAGCCAGTCAGAGTTGAAAAGAACAAAGGCACGAGGCCGAGGGCAGAGACCATAGAACAATGCCGGTTATAGCCCTGGACTAAAGTCAATAAGGAGGTGGCCCAGGTAGATCAGGTGATTTTGAGCCAACAGGACAGAGATGCATCATTTGAACTGATGAGGAACACTATAAGAGTCATTAGCTTCAAATATGAGAGAACGATAACTCTCCAGAGATGGACCACTGTGGATGTGGAGGACTCCACGGACACGGAGACATTGGAGTGGGAATGCCTGGCCAGCACAGACTCCTTTGCTGGGTAATACCTTTTCTCTTCATTTCCTGTTCATGGAGGGTCAGGGCATCCTAGTGGGTGTGCACACAAGTAGTTTGCTTGTGGACCTATGTGCTTTTTTAGTTGAGACAATGAAGGTATTTGTCAGTAATTACAGATTCCCTCTGAGCCTCTCTGATCATTATCACTAAGGGGTAGATTTTCATAACACTGTAAAACTCTGTGCCCTTTCCAGTTTAATGGCAAAAATGCAGAACAAACGTAGATACAGCCCCACTTACACTGAACTATACTGTGGTGACAGGACGTCTTTACAACGGATAGTCAAAACTGCCCAACACAACACTGACACCAGCCTACCCACCATCAAGGACATAGATACAGAAACGTGCCAGGAAAGGGCCAGTGACATTATGAAGGATCCCACCCATCCTGCTCATGGACTGTTCGTCCCAATTCTACCAGGGAAGAGGCTACGTAGCCGATCCACCAGACTCAAAAACAGTTCCTTTCCCCAAAGCAGTAAGGCTGATCAACACCTCCACCCACTAACCCAGCCCTCCACACCCCCAACCACCACTACTTTAATCATTTCCTGTCAGAGTCACCTTATGTACAGACACTTCTGTGCCTAGCATCACTTTATGGATGTACAATCAATCTGTGAATATAAACTATCTTACGTATTTACAAATGTTTGTATATTTATTCTTTTTTATTAATATTGTGTTCTTTATCTAATTGTGTTTTTTTTGTGTTGCATTGGTTCCGGAGTAACAATTATTTTGTTCTCCTTTACACTTGTGCACAGGAAATTACATCTTGAATTTTGAATCTTGAATATTTAACTCTCCAAGAGGCATTGCAGACTGAAGAGTCACCGGGGAGATTGGAGGTATGGAATAGCACAGCACTTTGCTGGTCATCAGTAACTTTCTCATGGTGAGGCAGGAGATGCTGACGATTAGTGACATATTTGACAGCTGCCCTCTCAGAACCAACCCTTCACTGATAATTCCAATTTTAATCATGGATTTGAAAATCCAAAAATTGGAGATATTGGAATTCTGAAACAAAAGCAGAAAATGCTGAAAATACTCAGTAGGTCAGGCAGTATCTGTGAAGAGGGAACCAGAGGTAACATTTCAGGTCTGGACCCTTCAGGTGCTCTGATGAAAGATCCCAGACCTGAAACATTGACTGTTTCACTTTCAACTGTGCTGCCAACCCATTGTATCCAGCAGTCTCTCTACAGCCATAAGATATAAGAGCAGAATTAGGCCATTTGGCCCATCGAGTCTGCTCTGCCATTTCATCATGGCTGATCCATTTCCTTCTCAGCCCCAATCTCCTGCCTTCTCCCCATATCCCTTCATGCCCTGACCAATCAGGAATCTATCAACCTCTGCCTTAGATATACCCAGTGACTTGCCCTCCACAGCCACCTGCGGCAACAAATTTCACAGATTCACCACCTTCTGCTTAAAGAACATAGAACATAGACTATAAAACAATACAGCACAGTACAGGCCCTTCGGCCCACAATGTTGTGCCGACCCTTAAACCCTGCCTCCCATATAACCCCCCACCTTAAATTCCTCCATATACCTGTCTAGTAGTCTCTTAAACTTCACTAGTGTATCTGCCTCCACCACTGACTCAGGCAGTGTATTCCACGCACCAACCACTCTGAGTAAAAAAACCTTCCTCTAATATCCCCCTTGAACTTCCCACCCCTTACCTTAAAGCCATGTCCTCTTGTATTGAGCAGTGGTGCCCTGGGGAAGAGGCGCTGGCTGTCCACTCTCTATTCCTCTTAATATCTTGTACACCTCTATCATGTCTCCTCTCATTCTCCTTCTCTCCAAAGAGTAAAGCCCTAGCTCCCTTAATCTCTGATCATAATGCATACTCTCTAAACCAGGCAGCATCCTGGTAAATCTCCTCTGTACCCTTTCCAATGCTTCCACATCCTTCTTATAGTGAGGCGACCAGAACTGGACACAGTACTCCAAGTGTGGCCTAACCAGAGTTTTCTAGAGCTGCATCATTACCCCGCAACTCTTAAACCCTATCCCTCGACTTATGAAAGCTAACACCCCATAAGCTTTCTTAACTACCCTGTCCACCTGTGAGGCAACTTTCAGGGATCTGTGGACATGTACCCCCAGATCCCTCTGCTCCTCCGCACTACCAAGTATCCTGCCATTTACTTTGTACTCTGCCTTGGAGTTTGTCCTTCCAAAGTGTACCACCTCATACTTCTTTGCGTTGAACTCCATCTGCCACTTCTCAGCCCACTTCTGCATCCTATCAATGTCTCTCTGCAATCTTTGACAATCCTCTACACTATCCACAACACCATCAACCTTTGTGTCATCTGCAAACTTGCCAACCCACGCTTCTTCCCCCACATCCAGGTCGTTAATAAAATCACGAAAAGTAGAGGTCCCAGAACTGATCCTTGTGGGACACCACTAGTCACAACCCTCCAATCTGAATGTACTCCCTCCACCACCACCCTCTGCCTTCTGCAGGCAAGCCAATTCTGAATCCACCTGGCCAAACTTCCCTGGATCCCATGCCTTCTGACTTTCTGAATAAACCTACCATGTGGAACCTTGTCAAATGCCTTACTAAAATCCATGTAGATCACATCCACTGCACTACCCGCATCTATATGCCCGGTCACCTCCTCAAAGAACTCTATCAGGCTTGTTAGACACGGTCTGCCCTTCACAAAGCCATGCTGACTGTCCCTGATCACACCATGATTCTCTAAACGCCCAGAGATCCTATCTCTAAGAATCTTTTCCAACAGCTTTCCCACCTCATCTCTATTTATTCTCATCTCTGTTCTAAATGGGTGTCCCTGAATTCTGAGGGTGTGCCCTCTGGTCCCAGACTTCCCTATGTCACGTTGAGGGTCGAATTATTTGCTGGTCGAAAGCTGCTTCCGCCATGTCGGTCACTGATGGCTGGTTTAAAGGACGTTCCTTCCTCACTACAGAGCAAGGTCAAAGCTTCCACCTGAAGGGCCAGAAGGAGTCCACATCCCGCAACCATACCAACCTTGTTCAGTCTTGATGAAGAAGTGTGCAGTCTGGCTCTCTTTGGAAAAAATTCCTCTCTTCAGGAGAAGCTTCACGGTCCCATGGTATTCGGTACTGGGCTCCAAGGGCTTAACTGTGAAATTTCCACTCTTGCTGATGTCAGAAAATACCTGAAAACAAAATATGATCTGTAATCTCTCAACTAAAATAAACCAAACAGAATCAGATCTATTATCACTACCGTGTGTCATGGAATTTGACAGTTAATGGCCACTGTACAGTGCAAGATATGAAAAATTATTACAAGTTACCATACAAATAATAAATAGTATAATGTGTAATCCTTCAATATTATGCATTTAATTAAAAATATGTATTATAAAAATATCATGGAAATATAACATAAACACAAGAGATTCTGCCAATGCTGGACACTCAGAGCAACACCCACAAAGTGCTGGGAGCTCAGCAGGTCTGGCAGCGTCTTGGAGAGGAATAAAGAGTTGACAATTCAGACTGGCACCCTTCATCAGGACAGGAAAGGAAAAGGGAGGAAGCCAGACCATAAGATATCGGAGCAGAATTAGGCCATTCAGCCCATCGAGTCCGCTCCACCATTTCATCATGTCTGATCCATTTCCCTCTCAGTCCCAATCTCTTGCCTTCTCCCTGTATCCCTTCACGCCCTGACTAATCAAGATTCTACCAACCTCGGCCTTAAATATACCCAGTGACTTGGCCTCCACAGCTACCTGCAGCAACAAATTCCACAGATTCACCACTCTCTGCGTAAAGGAATTCCTCCTCATCTCTGTCCCAGAGACTTGCAGGCAGGATGCAAGAAGCAACCTTTCCCCAGCAGGACAACAACTCATCCCGTTTGTTAAAGCTGGCAAGAGTGCTGAATGCATTCACCCAAGATCTCCTTCAGGAGTCCTGTCCACAGGCAAGGAGTGGAACACGAGGGCAGACCTCGACAGGCAGCCGCAGTCCCCCAGAGAAATCACCACCACATCTCTCCACCCAGACATTGTACTGTGGTCCACAGCCACCAAGACCGTCCTCCTCGTTGAGTTAACCATCCCGTGGGAGGAAAGAACGGAGGCTGCCCACGAGTGGAAGAGGCTGAAGTACTCAGACCTGGCAGCTGAGTGTAGGGAACATGGCTGGACGACCAGCGTCGAGCCTGTGGAGGTCGGATGCCGGGCTTCGTCAGCCCATCGATGAAGGTTTCTTTGTGATATGGCAGAGACTGGAACAAGGCTCAGGACGGCCACCAGAGAATTGGCTGAAGAGGCAGAAAAGGGCAGCTTTTTGCTGTGGCTGAGGAGGAAGGACAGAAATCGGGGGACTGACTAACCCTACTGGAAGCTGCAGGGGTGGCGGGGAGACGTCCCTGTCACTGCTCCGCCACCAGGAGACGTACCAGGGTTAAGGAATTGAGACATCCCTGACTGATGACCCTGTAGCTGACCTCAGGCAATGCTGGAGGTGTGGCAGGCAGCAATACTAATCAGGAAACAACAACTTCCTGTAAATCTCACTCTAAAAGAATGCCCTTCTATTCTAAGGCTGTGTCCTCTGGCCTTAGACTCCCCCAGCATCGGAAACATCCCCTCCACATCCACTCTGTCAAGACCTTTCAACTTTCGATAGGTTTCAATGAGATCTCCCCTCATTCTTCTAAATTCCAATGAGTGCAGACAGGGAGCCATCAAATGCTTCTCATATGAAAAGTCTTTCAATCTTTTCATGAACCTCCTTTGGACCCTCTCCAACGTCAGCACATCCGTTCTTGGATAAGGAGCCAAAACTGCTCACAATACTCCAAGTGAGGTCTCACTAGTGCTTTATAAAGTCTCAACTTGTATAATATAAGCATCCGTTAGCCTTGTGAGACCATGGATTTGCACCTTGGAAGGTTTCCAGGGCGCAGGCCTGGGCAAGGTTGTATGGAAGACCAGCAGTTGCCCATGCTGCAAGTCTCCCCTCTCCACGCCACCGATGTTGTCCAAGGGAAGGGCACTAGGGCCAGTATAGCTTGGCACCGGTGTCGTCGCAGAGCAATGTGTGGTTAAGTGCCTTGCTCAAGGGCACAACACGCTGCTTCAGCCAAGGCTCGAACTAGCGACCTTCAGATCACTAGACGAATGCCTTAACCACTTGGCCACGCACCAAGTAATAATAAATACAATCAAAATAAAATTATAATGCATAATTTCTGAATATAAAAATGCAACACAGAATATGAAAATACAAGATGTAAAATGAGAATATAGCACACACAATATATCAATGCACTGAGTACAAGATGTTATGTTGAAGTTGTATAAGACATTGCTGAGGCCTAATTTGGAGTATTGAATGCAGTTTTGGTCACCTACCTACAGGAAGGATGTAAACAAGATTGAAAAAGTACAGAGAATATTCACAAGGATGTTGCTGGGTCTGGAGGACCTGAGTTATAAGCAAAGATTGAATAGGTTAGAATTTTATTCCTTGGAACGTAGAAGATTGAAAAGAGATTTGATAGAGGGATACACAATTATGAGGGGTATAGATCCACTGAGTTTGGCTGGGACTACAACTCGAGGTCATGGGTTAAGGGTGAAAGGTGAGAAGTTTAAGGGGAACATGAAGGGAAACTTCTTCACTGGGAGGGTGGTGGGAGTGTGGAACGAGCTGCCGGCACAAGTGGTGGGTATGAGCTTAATTTCAACGTTTAAGAGAAGTTTGGACAGGCACGTGCATGATAAGGGTATGGATGGCTGTGGCCCCGGTGCAGACAGATTAAAAGGTTTTGGTATAGACTAAGGGCCTTTTTCTGTGTTGTTCTCTTCTATGACTCTGTATAATGAAACTAAAATCAGAATGTATAATCTTCCAACCATTTCATTTTACCGAAAGCCATGTTTAAAATTAACGGAAGTGACGTAATTGCTTACCACTTGATTTGTTGCTGGATGGCTAACCTGCAAGTCGTATATAATCTCGGGGAAGATGTTTTGAATCGAGCGCCGAATTCCCCCAACAGGTGGGAGGCTCGGTGGTTCTGCCCAGACATTGAAGGATCGCGTGCTGACGGTGTTCTTCACGGCTGGGGCTCCGATTACAGCTGGAAGAGACACAGATGTGGAGAATGTTTAAAACTAGCTGCAGTAATCGAAAGACCCAAGGCACAGTGATTTCGCTGGGGCCGTACATTCAAACTTCTTTAACAAGGCTCCGGTTTCTTCCCACGTTCCTAAGACTAACAGGTGAGGCTGAGTAAGTTGTGAGCATCGTACACGACAGTCAGACGCACAGCGACACTTGCAGGCTGCCCTCAGCGCACCATTGAACTGTGTTGGTCAAAGTTCAAAGTTCACAGTACATTTATTGTCCAAGTATGTAAACTATATACAACCTTGAGATTTGTCTCCTTACAGACAGCCGCAAAACAAGGAAACCCAACAGAACCCATAAAAAAAAGACCATGAAACACCCAATGTGCAGGGGAAAAAAAACAATTTGTGCAAACAACAAAAGGAAACAAACAATTGAAGTTTACGAAAGTGAGTCCACAGCTGTGAAGCCGGTCATCAGCACAGCTGATCCAGGAGCCTGTTAGTTGTAGGCCGCAGCCTCAGTTCAGCGCAGAGACGAGTAGACCTCACAGAACAGTGAGCTGAACCGCCCCGTCCCTCCCTTCTAGCCCCAAAGCCATGATCTGGCCTGGCACCTAAATCGTCCCAACCTTGGATCGTTCCTCATTCTCGAACCCAGGCCTTGGCACTTCGTTACACTCTCGGGCCTGAGGGCAGAGGTCACGGACAGAAACAACACATTTCATGGCATGCTTCGACGTTTCAATGTACATGTGACAAATACAGTGTATCTTTATCTTTAACGTTTAATCTTACTCACTACCTCTGTTAGTCACTGACAACTACCACATAACCAGTTTTGGTTAACCAAAGAAGTTTCAGGGTGGATAAAAATGACCAAGATCTGCCTGACATCAGTGCAGGAATGTCACTCTCAAGAAGTCACGCTGCTCTAGCATTCCACGGGACTTCTCTGAGCTCCATTCAATCCCTCGCAACATTGTTGTAAGATGTCACATGTACATCGCATTTGTGTCAATGACCAACACAGTGCTGGGGGCAGCCCACAAGTGTCACCACGCTTCTGGCGCCAACATAGCCTGCCCGCAACTCACCAACCTGTATCAACACACACACACAATGCTGGAGCAACTCAGCAGGTCAGGCGGCGTCTATGGAAATGAACAAACAGTCGATGTTTCGGTCCAAGACCCTTCCTCAGGGCTGGAAAGGAAGGGGGAAGATGACAGCAGAAGAAGGTGGGGGGAGGGGAGAAGGGGAGGGAGGCTAACTGGAGATGATAGGTGAAACCAAGTAGGTGGGAAAGGTCAAGGGCTAGAGAGGAAGGTATCTGATAGGAGAGGAGAGTGGACCAAAGGTCAGAGTGGAAAATTAGATTATGAGAACACTCAGTCCTCTTTTATTGTCATTTAGAAATGCATACATGCATTAAGAAATGATACAATGTTTCTCTGGAGTGATATCACAGAAAACAGGACAAACCAAAGACTAACACTGACAGAACCACATAATTAAAACATATAGTTACAGCAGTGCAAAACAATACCATAATTTGATGAAGAACAAACCATGGGCACCGTAAATAAATTCTCAAAAGTCCCCGAGTCGATCGACTCCGTCCCCGATAGCAGGCGGCAAAAGGGAGAAACTCCCTGCCATAAACCTCCAGGCACCGTCAACTTGCCGATGCCTTGGAAGCAGCCGACCACAGCTGACACTGAGCCCATCCGCCGGAAAACTCCGAGCTTCCGACCAGTCTCCCGAGCGCCATCCTCTGCCAAGCGCCTTCGACCTCACCCTGGCCGCTGAAACACATAAAGCCGAGGATTTCAGGGCCTTCTGCTCTGGAGATTCCGGTTACCACACAGTAACAGTGGGCATTTCAGAAGTTTCCAGATGTTCCTCTGTACTCTCATGTCTGTCTCCATCAAATCAGAATTGTGCACGGTCCCCTACTTGACAGATAACAGACATCACCACCGAAGTGGCCGCGCGCGCTGCCGTCGTGCCGCCATCTTCTCCTCCCCCCCTTCTCCAGAAGAGAAAGAAGGGAGTGTGGAGAGGGATTTTTTTTTATAACAGAAGGAGAAATCAATATTGGGGGCTACCCAGGTGGAATGTAAGGTGTTGCTCCTCCACCCTGAGGGTGGCCTCATCCTGGCACAAGAGGAGGCCACGGACCGACACGTTGGAATGGGAACTGGAATCAGAATTAAAATGTTTGGCCACCGGGGAGTTCCGCTCGTGGCGGATGGGACAGAGGTGCTCAACGAAGCTGTCTGACTCATATGTCTTTGGAAAGTGGGAGGAAACTGGGGCACCCGGAGGAAAATCACGTGGTCACGGGGAGAGCGTACAAACTCCTTCTAGACAATGGGGGGACCCAACCCATGATCGCTGGCACTGTGAAGTGTTACACTAACCATTATGCCACTGTGCCTCCATAAAACACACTGGGGCTCTCTGAGGGTCAGGGTCAACCATGGATGTTGTGTCCTAGCTGTCTAGATATGCAATCCAGGGCAGTACGATATGAAGAGAAAACTGCTGCCCATGTACCGAGCTCCCCCTCCCCATGCACCTGATGAACCCAAAGGAACGGCAGAGACTGATACTGTTTTGTACCAGTGGCGTCTCAGGACTTGCCCATCAGCGTTGAACCCGATGTAGGACTGCCTTAGGGTCTCCAGTGTCAGATTTTTTCTCGGGGTTTACTCCCAAAGCCTTCCCCAATAGAGGGTATGGCCAGAAGGCAGCAGAGATTTGAGATCAGAGTTTTCCTTCTGCTAGCTGAGCTGCCAACCACGGCTGGTGAGCCGCATCTGCCTGGCATAGCACAGACCAGAGGCATTCAGGTCTGGAGATGAAGAGGTGAAGAGGTGCAGGTATGATCTCCGGAAAGCCACCTCTCTGACAAAGTGGAGACCCCAGGCTAGACTGGAATCAACGAAGGATGCTCGACAACTGTGGCAGGGTTTGAATGCCATACCTCCTACAAAGCTAAAAATTGTGACATAGGGGACAGCAGGGCTTCATTTCCAGATGAGCTCAACGCCTTCTGTACTCATTTTGACCACCAGAACAGGGAGGAACCATCGCACACCGCCATGTCTCCCTGATGATTCTTTGGTCTCAGTATCTGAGGGTGACATGTGGACTGACTTCAAGAGAGTAAATCCAGGGAAAGCATCCGGTCGAGACAGAGAACCTGGCTGAGTACTGAAGACCTGTGCTGACCAACTGGCTGGCATATTCATGGATATCTTTAACCTCTCACTTCAGTTATATGTGGCACCCACCTGCTTCAAGCAGGCTTCAGTCGTACCAGTGCCCAAGAAGAGTGTGGTAACTTGCCTCAATGACTATCGCTCAGTGGCCCTTCCATCCACAGTGATGAAGTGTTTTGTGAGGCTAGTGTTGAAGCATATCAGCTCCTGTCTAAATGGTGACTTGGATCTGCTCCAATTTGCCTACAGTAGATGCCATCTCATTGGCTCTTTACACAACCTGGAACATCTGGACAGCAAAGGTGCATACATCAGGATGCTCCCTTTTGATTACAGCTCAGCATTTAGTACCAACATCCCCTCAAAACTAATCAGTAAACTCCAAGACCTGGGACTCAATACCCCCTTGTGCAATTGGATCCTGGATTTCCTCACTTGTAGACTTCAGTCAGTTCAGATTTGCAAAAACATCTCCTCCACAGCACAGGGGCACCACAGGGATGTGTGTTTAGCCCTCTGCTCTGCTCGCTTTACACCTATGACCGTGTGGCTAAGTTTGTCTCCAACACCCTATACGAGTTGGCTGATGACACTGTTGTTGTGGGCCGTATCAAAGGTGGTGATGAATCAGCACACAGGAGGGAGACTGAAAACTTGGCTGAGTGGTGGAATAACAACAGCCTCTCACTTAATGTCAATAAGACCAATAAACTGATTGTAGGCTTCAGGAGAGGGAAACCAGAGGTCCATGAGCCAGTAATCATCAGATGTTCAGACGTGGAGAGGGTCAGTAACTTTAAATTCCTGGGTGTCTCTATTTCAAAGGACCTGACCTGGACCCGTCATATAAATATAATGGCAAAGAAAGCACAACAACGCCTCTACTTCCTCAGGAGTCTGCGGAGATTTGGCATGTCATCAAGAATCTTGGGAAACTTCTATAGACGTGTGGTGGAAAGTGTGCTGACTGGTTGCATCACGGGAACACCAATGTGTTTGAGTGGAAAATCCTAGAAAAGCTAGGAATTGGGCCCAGTCCATCACTGGTAAAACCCTGCCAACCATTGAGCAGACCTACATGAAATGCAGTCACAGGAAAACAGCATCCAACATCAGAGATCCCCACCACCCAGGCCAGGCTCACTTCTCGCTGCTGCCATCAGGTAGAAGGTACAGGAGCCTCAGGACTCGCACCACCAGGCTCAAGAACAGTTACTACCCCTCAACCGTCACACCCTTGAACAAAAAGGGAATAGCTACACTCACTTAAGCACTCTGTTATATTGTTATTTCTTGCTTGTTATTTATTGCTATTTATTTACATCTGCATTTGCTCAGTTCGTTTACAGTTTACAGTTACCGTCCTATAGATTTGCTGAGTATGCCGGCAGGAAATGAGTCACAGGGTTGTACATGGTGACATGCTTGTACCCTGGCAATAAATTTATTTTGAATTTTGAACTTTGAAACACACACCTGCTCATTGTCCCAGTACTGTCTGTGTGGCTTTTCTGAAGAGAAATGGGCCACCACAGTTCCAGTGTTACATTAGTCTCTGCATTTTAAACAGCTTCTCTGACCGTACAGTGTTTTGAAATTATCGGATGTGAAAGGAGCTGGGTGAATGCAAATTGCTTGGTTTCTAATAAAGGTACTTGTGGAGGTGGAATGATAAATACCCCAACTCCAGAATGCCTCCTTGTGCTGGCTTCCAGAGGAGAGCAGGGAACAGAAACAACACAGCCAGTTTTATACTTTGGGAGGAGTCGTGCAGATCTAACACGACAGCACAGAAAGTCAGCTGGTAAATCACTGAGCAACACACAAGCTGTTGGAGGAACTCAGCAGATCGGGCAACACCTGCAGAGGGAAATGGACAGTTGATGATTTGAGTTGAGAACCTTCATCAGGGCTGAAAGATTGAGGAGGGGTAGAAGTGGAGGGAAGGGGTCAATCTGGGTAAGGGGAGGGGGCAGGTGGAGGAAGGGAGAGTGAGAATAGTGTCAGAACCTGAGAGGTGACACACATTAAAGTTGCTGGTGAACGCAGCAGGCCGGCAGCATCTCTAGGAAGAGGTACAGTCGACATTTCAGGCCAAGACCCTTCCTCAGGTGCTAGGCAGGAGAGGCATTGGACCGTAGATGACGTAGAAGAGGAAATTTCAAAGTAAAAAGTAAATTTATTTTCAAAGTACATGTATGTCACCATATACTACCCCGAGATTCATTTTTCTTGGGGGAATACTTGATAAATCCAATAACAATAACAGAATCAATAAAAGACCACACCCGACAGAGCAGAGAACTGGTGTGCAAATACAAAAAGAAAATTACCTCAAGGTCACTAGTTTGAGCCTCAGCTGTGGCAGCGTGTTTGTGCCCTTGAGCAAGGCACTTAACCACACATTGCTCTAGTCTGTGCGAGGCGTGGCGCCCCACACAGACTTCCAATCTGCGCCTTGTAAGGCATGAAAATGCCCGACACAGGCCTCTCATGGTCTGAGTCGACGTTCCCTCCCTCCCCTTCAATGATGGGGCAAGTTTTAACCCTTTGGTTGAAGAGTCTGATGTTTGGACAGCATCTATGGAAAATAAAATAAACAGTCACATTTTGGGCCGAGACCCTTCTTCAGAATCCTCTTTCTCGGCCCGAAACATCAGATGTTTATTCCTCTCCATAGATGGTGATCTGCTCAGTTTCTCCAGCATTTTGTGTGTTTTGCTCTGGATTTCCAGCATCTGCAGAATCTCTTCTGCTTACGATTTTCATGTGTCAGTGTGCAAATGAAACTATCCTTTTAAAATCTAATCTATAATGCTAGGAAAGGATACTCACTCTTGTCCAAAGGGCAGAATCGATCGGACATGGACCAGGATGAGTTGGTGTCTGTCCCCACTGCCATCACCCTGGCATAGTACCAGTTATCCTCCTGCGCAATCTCAGCGGTTAAGTCGCAGGAGTGAGCGGAGGTGTGGGAACACTCACGTTTAATCTTCCAAGCATCTCCATAACTGAAAAAGGAATCAGTCGTATATTTTACTATTCAGCAATACACCACGATAACAGGGCATTCTGGAACAACAAGACCGCACATCCAACTCCACCCATGAGAACAGTTAACACTTCAAGTTCCTGGGTGTCAATATCTCTGAGGATCTAACCTGGACCCAACATATCAATACAGCTACAAAGAAGGCAAGACAGCAGCTGGATTCCGTTAGGAATTTGAGGAGACTTGGTAGGTCACCACAGACACCTGCAATTCTCTACAGATGTACCATGCGGAGCATTCTAACTGGCTGCATCTGGTATTGGGGGGGTGGGGGAGGCCACCACACAGGATCGAAATAAGCTGCAGAGAGTTGTAAACTCAGTCAGCTCCATCACGGGCACCAGCCTTCCCAGCACCCAGGACAACCTCAAGGAGCGATGCCTCAAAAAAGTGGCGTCCATCATTAAGGACCCCCACCACCCAGGACATGCCCTCTTCTCAGTGCTGCCAAGAAGGAGGTACAGGAGCCTGAAAGCACACCCTCAACAATTCACCAGTTCAGGAACAGATTCTTCTCCTCTGTCATCTGATTACATTGAACCCACGAACACTACCTCTATTTTTTTAAATCTCTTTTTGAACTAATTATTCAATCAAGTCAAGTCAAGTCAAGTTTATTGTCATTTTGACCATAAGCTGCTGGTACGGTACACAGTAAAAACGAAATAACGTTCCTCCAGGACCATGATGCTACCTGAAACAACACAAAACTACACGAGACTAAGTGAGACAACACAAAGCTACACTAGACTACGTAAATCAACACAAAAACTGCACTAGACTACAGACCTGCACAGGACTACATAAAGTGCACAAAACAGTGCAAGGCAGTACAATAATTAATAAACAAGATAATAGGTGCAGTAGAGGACAAATTACAATATAATAATAAATGGTGTAGATGTCAGTCTAGACTCTGGGTATTGAGGAGTCTGATGGCTTGGGGGAAGAAACTGTTGCACAGTCTGGTTTTGGGAGCCCGAATGCTTTGGTGCCTTTTGCCAGATGGCAGGAGGGAGAAGTGTTTGTATGAGGGGTGCGTGGGGTCCTTCACAATACTGTTAGCTTTGCGGGTGCAGCGTGTGGTGTAAATGTCTGTAATAGCGGGAAGAGAGACCCCAATGATTTCAGCTGACCTCACTATCCGCTGCAGTGTCTTGTGATCCGAGACGGTGCAATTCCCGAACCAGGCAATGATGCAGCTGCTCAGGATGCTCTCAATACATCCTCTGTAGAATGTGGTGAGGATGGGGGGTGGGAAGTGGACTTTTCTCATCCTTCGCAGGAAGTAGAGACACTGCTGGGCTTTCTTGGCTATGGAGCTGGTGTTGAGGGACGGGGTGAGATTCTCCGCCAGGTGAACACCAAGGAATTTGGTGCTCTTAACGGTCTCAACGGAGGAGTCGTCAATGTTCAGCGGAGAGTGGTTGCTCCATGCTCTCCTGATGTCAACAACCACCTCTTCTGTTTTGTTCACACTCAGAGACAGGTTGTTGGCTCTGCACCAGTCCGTTAGCCGCTGCGCCTCCTCTCTGCATGCTGACTCGTCATTCTTGCTGATGAGACCCACCACGGTTGTGTCATCGGTGAACTTGATGATGTGATTGGAGTGATTGAATTTTTAAAAATATATATACATTTAATGTAATTAACATTTTTATTATTGTCCATTGCCAGGTACTGGTGCCACATAACAACATATTTCAGTTCATTGGTGATATTAAGCCTGATTCTGATCCTCACTCTGAACTTACTAACCGGTACGTCTTTGGACTGTGGGAGGAAACCAGAGCACCCAGAGGAAACCCACGTGATGATAGGGAGAATACACAAACTCCTTGCAGACACTGATAGAATTGCATGGGGGTCACTGGTGCTTTAATAGGGTCATGCTAACCACTACTTTTCCGCCCCACACAGTGTAACAAAAACGCAGCATCCAACTCTTGCAGTTTGGGAGCTGAGAGGTAATGTTGCAGCTATATAGGACCCTGGTCAGACCCCACTTGGAGTACTGTGCTCAATTCTGGTCGCCTCACTGCAGGAAGGATGTGGAAACCATAGAAAGGGTGCAGAGGAGGTTTACAAGGATGTTGCCTGGATTGGGGAGCATGCCTTATGAGAACAGGTTGAGTGAACTCGGTCTTTTCTCCTTGAAGCGACGGAGGATGAGAGGTGACCTGATAGAGGTGTTTAAGATGATGAGAGGCATTAATCGTGTGGATAGTCAGAGGCTTTTTCCCAGGGCTGAAATGGTTGCCACAAGAGGATACAAGTTTAAGGTGCTTGGAAGTATGTACAGAGGAGATGTCAGGAGTAAGTTTTTTACTCAGAGAGTGGTGAGTGTGTGGAATGGGCTGCCGACAACGGTGGTGGAGGTGGATACGATAGGGTCTTTTAAGAGACTCCTGGATAGGTACATGGAGCTTAGAAAAATAGAGGACTATGGGTAACTCTAGGTAATTTCTAAAGTAAGGACATGTTTGGCACAGCTTTGTGGGCCGAAGGGCCTGTATTGTGCTGTAGGTTTTCTATGTTTCTAAGTTGCTGAAATATCATTGTGTTTGGCATCTGGGACAGACAGAGGTGATGCTTACATAGAACAAGTGTGAAATGCCAGTATTAAAGTTATAGAACACTACATCTGGGCCATCTAGACCATGCCAAACAGTCAACCAGCACCTGGACAATTGAGCAATTATTGCCAAATTCCCTGTCACATTAACACCACGTCACCTGTCCTATTTTACACCAGTTATTCAGTGGCAACTTGTACAGGTTGACTATCCCTTATCTGAGATCTTGGGGCCAGAAGTGTTTCGGATTTCGGACCTTTTCAGATTCTGGATTATATGATGAGATAGTTTGGGATGGCCGTCATTGGTGAGGCCTAATTTGGAGTATTGTGTGCAATTTTGGTCACCCAGCTACAGGAAAGATGTACAGAGAATAGTTTGAAAGAGTACAGAGAAAATTTACAAGGATGTTGCCAGGTCTGGAGGACTTGAGTTAGAAGGAAAGATTGAATAGGATAGGACTTTATTTCTTGGAACGTAGATATTGAGAGGAGGTTTGATGGAGGCGTACAAAATTATGACGGTATAGATAGGGTAAATGCAAGCAGGCTTTTCCCACTGAGTTTGGGTGGGACTATAACCAGAGGTCAAAAATTAAGGGTGGAAGGTGAAAAGTTTAACCAGAACCTGAGGGGAAACTTCTTCACTCAGATGGTTGTGAGAGTGTGGAATGAGCTGCCAGCACAAGTGTGCATGTGAGCTCGATTTCAATGTTTAAGAGAAGTTTGGATAGGTCGAGGTATGGAGAGCTATGGTCCCAGTGCAGGTCGGTGGGAGGAGGCAGTTCAGCACAGACTAGATGGGCCGAAGGGCCAGTTTTGTGCTGTACTTTTCTATGATGCTAATTCCCAGTTTGAACTGATCGAATTGGTTTCGGGAGGAGAGGATGGTGGCACGCCTGCGCGTGCGCAGCCCTCCGGTGAAAAATGATATCGTATATGTTAAGTAGGGGCTGTGGACAATTCTGATTTGATGGAGAATGGACGTGAAAGCACAGAGGAACATCTGGAGAAATTTCTGAAATGCTCGTTTCATTACTGTCGTTACTGCGTGGTCGGGAATCTTTTGGAGGGTAGGCCTCAAAATCCCCGGCCTTGCCTGCTTTTGGTGACCGAGAAGGAGGTCAAATCGTTTGGACAGAGATGGCGCTCAGTACTCGGTGTCAGAGAGCTGATCAGAGCTCGAAGTTTTCGGATGACTCAGAGTCGGATTGTGGTTGGCATGGCAGGGAGAGTTTTTCTTCCTCCTCCCGTCTGCACGAGATGTGGGACATTTGAGAGACTTTGAGCTTTACTGTGCTCATGGGTTTCTTCATCAAGTTATGGTATTATTGCACTGTTGTAACTATATGTTATAATTGTGTGGTTTTGTCAGATTTTTCCAGTCTTGGTCTGTCCTGTGTTTTGTGATATCACACCGGAGGAAATATTGTATCATTTCTTAATGCATGCATTACTAAATGACAATAAAAGAGGACTGCGTGTCCTCATAATCTAAAACAAAATGCTGCTGGTAAGCAGTGTTTGTCTTACACTTGTCCGTCACACATATGTACTTAACAGTAAAATTTATCACAATACCACTAATATAATGAACATATGAAGTTTGCAGGGTAACTGAAACGACACAGCAGCTTTGAGAGAACACCTGAACCCCAACAAACAACGGCAGGCTTTCAGTCTCCACCCATGATGCCATGTTTTGATTAGGAGGTTACAGTTCACTGTATTCGTATTTTACCTATTTTAGGTGTTTTGTAAATCAGCATTGTAGACTTGTTCTAGTGGTAGGTTTTCATTAGCAATGATCTTTAAAAAGCAAGGGTGTAATGTTGAGGCTTTATAAGGCAGTGGCAAAGCCTCACCTGGAGCATTGTGAGCAGTTTTGGGCCCTTTATCTAAGAAAGGATGTGCTGACATTGGAGAGGGTTCAAAGGAGGTTCATGAAAATGATTCCAGGATTGAAAGACTTATATGAGGCGCGTTTGGTGGTCCTGGGCCTGTACTCACTGGAATTCAGAAGAGTGAGGGGTGACCTCATTGAAGCCTATCGAACGTTGAAAGGCCTCAATAGGGTGGACGTGCAGAGGATGTTTCCTTTGGTGGGAGAGTCTAGGACCAGGCGTTAGAGTCTCAGAATAGAGGGACATCCATTTAGAACAGAGATGAAGAGGAATTTCTTTAGCCAGTGAGTGGTGAATCTGAAATTCATTGCCGCAGGAGGCTGTGGCAGTCAAATCAGTAGGTATATTTAAAGCAAAGGTTGATAGATTCTTGATTAGTCAGGGTATGAAGGGATACAGGGAGAAGGCGAGAAACTGGGACTGAGAGGGAAATTGATCAGCCACGATGAAATGGCGAAGCAGCCTCAATGGGCCAAATGGCCTAATTCTGCTCCTATGTCTTATGATCTTATAGTTATATGTGTCTATCTAGACAAACATATCAATGACTAGGCTAGTTCAGAGTTGGCCATTAAAAAGGCTAAGATATCTACTGGCAACGATCCAGTTTCGAGTGATGAACAAATCACTTATTCAGCGCTTTGAACTGAATACAATAAAAACTGTTTGGACTATGAGGAAAGGTCAACACAAAGTCATCAGTCAATTTGCAAGTGAAACTGAATGCTGGTATTTTGCAGGCTCTATGGGACATCTTGCTCACCATTAAGAAAAAAATATATACGCCTTTTGCAGGGAAATTATTGAATAATTCCATTGAAAAGTAAACAATCAGCAGCTGGATTTGGATTGACTTAATGAGACGACAACTTTACGAAACATAGGACAAAGAGATATACTTCCTTTTAGGATAATGGCTTTGGGTTACTTCTGGGTATGGATATGTGAACAGAAAGCGCTGGAGAGCTGCCAATCGAGCAACTGAAGCTGTTTCACTGCTTAAAACAGATCTAAACAAAACTCCGAAGCTGAAAGTTTAGAGGAATTGAACTTAAAGCGATCATTATCAGTGGCAAACATTAGTGGGTGTGTATGTACGTGCACAATACCATCAACTGCCAGCAGCGCCAGCTGGCATGAGCAGCCTGTTTTGAGCAGCAATGTCAGGCTCTTTTACTCAACTTCACTTCTGCCATCATTGAACTGTTCCCACAAACTATGAACCCTCTTTTGAGGACTCTTCATCTCACGTTCTCAATATTTATTGCTTATTTATTTATTGTTATTATTTCTTTCTTGTTGTAATTACACAGTTTGTTGTCTTTTGCACACTGGTTGAGTGCCCAAGTTAGTGCGGTCTATCATTGGTGAACACGGCAGGCCAGGCAGCATCTCTAGGAAGAGGTACAGTCGATGTTTCGGGCCGAGACCCTTTGTCAGGACTAACTGAAGGAAGAGCTAGTAAGAGATTTGAAAGTGGGAGTAGGAGGGGGAGATCTGAAATGATAGGAGGGGAGGGGTGGATCTAAGAGCTGGAAAGATGATTGGCAAAAGGGATACCAGGCTGGAGAAGGGAGAGGATCATGGGACAGGAAGCCTGGGGAGAGAGAGAAGGGGGGAGGGCAGCCCGGAGGGTGGAGAGCAGGCAAGGAGTTATAGTGAGAGGGACAGAGGGGGAGAAAAGAGAGAGGGGGAAAAAGGGGAGAATAAAAAATATATATATATATTGAAAATATATTAAATAAATATATATATTTTTTCTCCTTTTTCTCTCTCTCTTTTTTCTCCCTCTGTCCCTCTCACTATAACTCCTTGCCCATCCTCTGGGCTTCCCCCCCTTCCCCTTTCTTTCTCCCTAGGCCTCCCATCCCATGTTCCTCTCCCTTCTCCAGCCTTGTATCCCTTTTGTCAATCATCTTTCCAGCTCTTGGCTCCATCCCTCTGTCTTCCTCTCCTGTCTTCTTCTATCATTTTGGATCTCCCCCCCCCCCACTTTCAAATCTCTTACTAGCTCTTCTTTCAGTTAGTCCTGACGAAGGGTCTCGGCCCGAAACATCGACTGTACCTCTTCCTAGAGATGCTGCCTGACCTGCTGTGTTCACCAGCATTTTGTGTGTGTTGCTTGAAATTCCAGCATCTGCAGATTTCCTCGTGTCTGCAGCCTTTCATTGATTCAGTTACAGTTATCACTCTATTACAGATTTATTCAGTATGCTCACTAGAAAATGAATCTCAGGGTTGTATATCCTTATTTATCTATTATTATTATTATTATTATCATTATTTCTTTTTTTCTCTTGTATTTGCACAGTTTTCTGTCTTCTGCATACTGGGTTGAACGTCCAAGTTGGTGGGATTTTCATTAATTCTGTTATGGTTATTATTCTACTTTGGATTTATCAAGTACGCCTGCAAGAAAATGAATCCTAGCATTATGCTCTGATAATAAATTTACTTTGAACTTTGTATAGTTGACTAATGTGAAGGACTCAATTCCTGCTGAAAGATACCTGACTTGGAACTAAGCACTGCTGACACAAGAGATTCCTCAGATGCTGGAAATCTTGAGCAACACACACAAAATACCGGAGGAACTCAACAGGTTGGGCAACATTTACTGAGGGAAAGGAACAGTCGATGTTTTGAGTTGAAACCCTTCATCAGGACTGGATACTTGAAGAGGAAGTTATTTACCAAAGGATAGTGAATCTGTGAAATTAATTGTCACAGACAGCTGTGGAAGCCAAGTCATTGGGTATATTTAAAGCGGAGGATGATAGGTTCTTGATTAGTAAGGGCGTCAAAGGTTCCGGGGAGAAGACAGGAGAATGGGATTGAGAGGGATAATAAATCAGCCGTGATGGAATGGCAGAGCAGACTTGATGGGCCAAATGGCCTAATTCTGCTCCTATGTTTAATGGTTGTATGGGACAGTTTGTCCCCCTCCATAGATGCTGCATGACCTTCAAGCTTCAAAGTACATTCATTATCAAAGTGTAGCGTTTCCCTGTAATGTTAACCGCGAAGGCTAAAGTTATGGCTTCTCTGTAATGTTAACCGCTGATGTAGTGGTTTCTCTGTAGCTGCGATGTTTGGGTTATGACTACAGATAACGGGTAACTAACCAATGGGAGACATGTTTTTTTTTCTTGTATGTCTGGGAGCCGGGGCTTTTTGCGGGGTTTTTCGGTCGAGGGGAGTGAAGAGGAAGGACGAGTGCGGAGAGCGCTTGATGATCACCAGACGGCGTATACGGGAATTCGAGGGTCCGGAGGTCGGCGACGTTTTGGCGGAGGTCGTTTATGGAGGAACACCTGAGGCGTGAGCTCCAACGATCTTTGTGCACGAACTATTTAATAAAAGTGGTGCCTTTTTCTTTTATATTTTGTTTCTCTACTAAACACATAGCAAAGTAAGAGATATAAAGTGTAATCATTTAATCACATATTGTGTACTGTCTGATGTTTGTGTTGTGGGTTTGTACTGGAGTACGTTACACAGCATCCACCCAAACTTGAATACCCTGTTTGGCAGGGCTGAAAGCTGATTCCTCTACACGAACGTGTGGGCAAGCCTAGTGGGCTACAAAAGTATGCAAGCAGTATACAACTCTGAGATTCATCTTCTCCAGATAGCCATGGAACAAAGAAGACCATCAAAAAAAACCATCAACACCCACACCCCACCACCATGGGGAATAACAACAAATTGTGCTGATGGCAAGATCCCCCAGCATTTTATGTGTGTTGCTTGAGATTTCCAGCAAGTGCAGAATCTCTCATGTTCACATTCTGTGGTGAATTTGATCATCTTATTTAACAATGGCCACCGCCGACTGGTGGCATAGTGGCATCAGCGCTGGACTTCAGGGCAAGAGATCCCGAGTTCGAATCCGACCGGCTCCCTTGCACGCTCTCCATCCGACACTCAGCCCTTGGGTTGAGTATTGAGCTAACAACTTGACCTCGTAAAAAAAAACCTGGAGAGGGATGGGCTCTGCCAGGTTTCAGATGCCCAAGACACGCCGTACGATGAGCATACCAAAAAACAGATCGATTCAAAAAGCCTGTCATGACGGCACCCCGACGACTCCACCAGGAGTTAAGGGCGCATGCGCGCACGCGCGCGCGCACACACACACACACACACACACACACACACACACACACACACACACACACACACACACACACACACCATCGTCTATCTACTTTCAGTCTTTATGCTACAGGATCTCAGTGTCTGGTAGAAGATGCACAGAAACTTCTTTATTTAAATATTTAAAGATTTAAATAAATTCAAATAAGAACTGGGAAAATCAAAGCCATTTTCCTTAGCCCCAAACTCCATGCCCCAGTTACCAGCTCCGTCGCCAGCCACTGTCAGAGCCCGAACCCCACTCTCAGCAACAAACATCCTGCTGGAGGAGCTCGGCACGATAAGCAGTGTCTTTGGGGGGAAAGGAATTGTCGACATTTTCGGTGGAAACCCTGCCTTGACAATTCTTTTCTCTCCTCAAATGCTGCTTGGCCCATTGAGTTCCTCCTTTCAATTGTGTGTTGCTCCAGATTCCAGCCCTTGTAGTCTCTTGTGTCTCCAGGCTATCTGAATAGTACACCACAGCTCAGGAACAGGCCTTTTGGCCCATCAAGCCAATGCTGATCCATTTAAACTGCCTACTCCCGTCAACCTGTACTGGGACCATAGCCCTCCATACCCCTACCTATCCAATCTTCTCTTAAACTTTGAATTACTCGTTCCACACTCTCAAGACCCTCTGAGTGAAGTAGTTTCCCTTCATGTCCGCCATAAACTTTTCATCTTTCACCCTTACCCCATGACCTCTAGTTGTAGTCTCACCCAACCTCGGTGGAAAAATCCTGCTTGCATTTACACTATCTATACCCCTCATAATTTTGTATACCTCTATCAAATCTCTTCTCAATCATCTATACATTGCAAGGACCAAAGTCCTAACCTATTCAATCTTTCCTTATAACTCAGGTCCTCCAGACCTGGCAACATCCCTGTAAATTTTCTCTGTACTCTTTCAACCTAATTACATCTTCCCTGTAGATAGGTAACCGAAACTGCATGCAATACTCCAAATTAGGTCTCACTAATGTCTTATACAACTTATGCAAATACAACTTCTAATCTACTCCAAGATCAATCTAACTCTTCCCTCCCACACAGCTCTCCATTTTACCATGTACCTATCTAAGAATCACTTAAATGTCCCTAATACGTATATCTACCCCCCCCCCACCACCCCTGGCAATATGTTCCACCATCCCACCACTCTCTGTGTGAAAAAACCACCTCTGACATCCTGCCTTAGTTTCCCCCAATCACCTTAAAATTATGCCCCCTGTATTATCTATTTCCACCCTGGGAAAAAGTCTCTGGTTGTCCACTCTATCCATGCCTCTTACCATCTTATCAAGTCTCCTTGCATCCTTCTTTCTTTTAAAAGCGAAAAGTCCTAGCTGACCTTTCCTCATAAGACACGCTCTCTAATCCAGGCAGCATCCTGGTAAATCTCCTCTGCACCCTCTCTGAAGCTTTCACATCCTCCTTATAATGAGGCGACCAGAGCTGAGCACAATACTCCAAGGGTGGTCTGACCAGAGCTCTATGCAACATAACCTTGTCTATCTTGAACTCATTCCCATGACTAATGAAGGCCAACACATGATAGGCCTTCTTAACCAGCCTATCCACTTGTGCAGCAACTTTGAGGGATCTATGGATGTGGACCCCAAGTTCCTCCATGCTGCTAAGAATTCTGCAATTAAGCATGTACTCTGACTTCAAGTTCGACCTTCCAAAGTGAATCACTTTTCCAGATTGAACTGCATCCTCCACTTCTCAGCCGAGCTCTGCATTGTATCTATTCATAACCTATGACAACTCTCCACACTGCATCATCATCAGCGACCACTCGTAGTTGAGTATGATTCTCCTCCTGGTGGCTGATCTGGTCACTTGTGGCTCTTGAGATGACTGAAGAGGCCGATCCGTGATCCACAAGTCCTAATGCAGTGTTGGCAAAGACATTGAAGTGGTGGTGGACGTATCTGGTTGGGCCTTTCCCAGTCTCTCCTTACGTTGAAGCAGCTTAGTGTCAGTGGCACAGTGGAGGTATTCTTCGAGCTATGCGGTCCCCTCATAGAAAGTCCTTCTCCAGCTTTTCCTATCCGGTGCTAATTTCTCCCATCCATTCAGGTTGATGTGGCACTTCCTCAGGTAGGACTTGATATTGTCTTCAAATCGCTTTTTCTGCCCTCCTGGAGTGCGCTTTCCATCGTTGAGTTGGCCGAACAGGAATTGTTTAACGAGGTGGGAGTCAGGCATATGGATGTTGAATCACAAATGTGGCTATGGAGTTAATGTTAGTTTCCTCCAGGATGCTGGAGTTACTGCACCTGTTCTTCCAGCTAACTCTCAGAATCTTTCAGAGGCATCCTTGATGGTAAGTTTCTATGTATTTTATGTGCCTGCTGTATGTTGTCCATGACTCTGCTCCATGTAGCAAGGAGGGGACGACTTTACCTTTATAGACCAGAAGCTCAGTGTTGGTCTTGCTATCCTGATCTTTCTCAGCCTGGCAAAAGCTCCACTTGCACAGCCTATTCTGTGGTTTATTTTAAGGTCAGTGTTGGCTCTTGAAGAAAGAAGGCTGCCAGGATATGAGAACTGATCAGCTTTCTCAGGAGGGATGTGGTTAACTTGGATGGTTGGAGGTTTAGGAACTTGATCTGGAGTGGCTTTGTGCAGAACTTGGGTTTTCTTGTTTAGATCAAGTCCCAGGAGCTTGTACGCTCTGCCCAAAGCATCCATGATGCACTGCAGATCCTCCTCAGAGTGAGCTACCATGGCATTGCCGTCTGCATATTGGAGCTCTGTGATGGAAGTAGTTGGCACCTTGCTCTTTGCCTTGAATCTGTTAAGGTTAAAGACCCCCCATCTGTCCTATGGAGAATCTGGCTTCATTTGTAGGAGGTCTTTCTGCAGGGACCCGATTTTGGACAGTACCTGCCAAAGGTCAAATGCTTTTGTAAGGTCTATGAAGGCCATATAAAGTGGGAGATTTTGTTCCCAGGCTTTCTTCTGCAATTGGTGCACTGTAAAAATCATGCCAGATGTTCTCCTGGCTGGACAGAAGCCACACGGAGGTGAAAGCTGGTCACATGAAATTGGGGTGAGTACCTTTCCTGTTGTAGACAGGGGGGCAGATGCCTCTATAATTTCCGCACTCAGCTTTGTCACCCTTTTTGAAGAGTATGACAACCAGGGTGTCTCTGAGTCAGCAGGAATCTTCTCCTGGTCCCAGATTTTGTCAAGCAGATGATGAATATGATTTAAAAGTTCTGTGCTACCTTCCTTGAGGGTTTCTGCTGGAATTCCATCAGGCCAGTGCCCTTGGTGTTCCTCAGTTTCTTGCCAATTGCCCTCACCTCTTTGATAGTAGAGGCTCATTCATGTCCTCCTTCATAGATCATTATAGGAGTGGGTCGATGACTTCAATGTCAATGGTGGTGTTACAATTCAGTAGCTACTGAAAGTGTTCCTTCCATCAAGAATTGACGGCATCATTGTCCTTTAGCCGCCGTTGTCCATCTTTGGAGCGAAGAGAGTTTAGACCACAGTCATTTGGGCCGTACACTGCCTTAGTGACAATAAAGGAACACCTGATATCACCAGAGTCAGCAGGCTACTGTATTTCTGGGGCCCTTTCAGTCCACCAGTGATTCTTTATTTCCATTACTCTATTCCAGAACTTGGCCTTAGCTTCGGAGTGGGCTTCTCTTTTTGCCTTGCGGTTGATGTCCTTTTGCCAGGTACAGAAAGCTTCCCTTTTGTTGTCGATTAGATCTTCCATTTCATTGTCATTTTCATCAAACCAATCTTTGTTTTTCCTGGTTTTGTGTCCAATGATGTTTTTACGTATCACGGATGGTGGTCTTCAGAGAGGCCCAGTGTGCTTCAATGTCCTCGAGGTTCTGCTTTGAGGGTCCTTCAGAAAGGGCAGCCTGGGGTTTTTCAGGAAGGGCAAGCCTCCACACTGTGCACAAAACCACCACCCTTTGTGGCAGCTGAAAACTTACCAATCCACCCTCCCACTTCCTCATCCAAATCATTTATAAAAGGGCCTTGATTTTAAAAATAAAGTCGTTCATACCCATCATTGACAGATATTTAACCTCCTCCAACACAACTATCTCTAAGGTTTACGCTCCAATTCTGATTTCCTGACCATTACTGCCCCTTGCAAGATCTTTAACCTCCTCCAAAACAATCATCCTCTGAGGTCTACATACCAGTTCCGGTCTCCTGACCATCATTAACTCTTGCCAGATCTTTCTTCTCCAAAACAGCCAATCCTTGTGGTCTGCACACCAATTCTGATCTGCTGACTAACTCCAAAGTTTGCCCCTCCATTAGCAGTCTTCCCTTCAGCAGCCAAGGCTCCATGCTGAGGAATGTCCTCCCTAGCCCTCCCTATCTCACTCTCCTTTCAGGCACTTGTTTTTTTCAATACAGGCCCTTCTGATTCAAGGGCCCAATTACACCCCTGTGACCAATTAACTTATTAACCCACACATGGTTAGTTTGGAATGTGGGAGCAAAACGGAGCACCCACAGGAAACCCACACAGTCACACAGAGAGAACATATAAACTCTTTACAGACGGCGGCAGGAACCGAACCAGGGACGGTTGTGCTGTAGTAGCTTTGATCAAGTGTTGGTTCAGCTGGCTCTACAGCTCCCTATCAGCAACATTCGCTGAGGCATTTTAGGATGCTCCCATTATTAAAAGTAGATTTATGAAAAGGACATACATCTGGTACTCAACAATGTACGTGGAATCTTCAGGTCCTCCAGGTATCCAGTGGAGCACGTACTTGAAGTTACTGGAGTTAAACTGCACTTGAATTGGTCTGGGCAACTCCATCAGAGCAAAGGAACCTAAAAATGGAAAATAGTTTAAATGACATACAATTCTGCAGATTTTGATTATGGAACACTGAAGGGTTTCAGATTTATTCTCCCTTGAGCTCAGTGGTGAATTCTGAGCAGAAGGCACATTTCAAGGTTGCAAAGATCTCAGTTATCAGCTTAGTCCCACACCATACCACAACCTCATCACTTACAACCCACTCCCCACGCTCCCACCACCAATTTCCAATTGATCCCTGTGCAAGTTGAAATCCAGGCAGGATAGGAAAGGAAGATCACAAACACGAGGAAGTGTGCAGATGGTGGAAATCCAGAGCAACACACGCAAAATGCTGGAGGAACTCGGCAGGTCAGGCAGCATCCATGGAAATAAGTAAGCAGTTGACATTTCGGTCCGAAACCCTTCACCAGGACCGGAAGGAAGGGGAGAAGGTGGGGGGGGGGGAAGAGGAGGAAGAAGTACAAGATGATAGAGGACAGGTGAAACCGGAAGAGGGGGAGGGGTGAAGTGAAGAGCTGGGAGGTCGATTGGTGAAAGAGATAAAGGGCTGGAGAAGGGAGAAGCTGACAGGAGAAGGTAGAAAACCATGGAAGGAAGGGAAGGGGGAGGAGCACTGGAGGGAGGTGATGGACAGGTAAGATGAGGTGAGAGAGGAAAACAGGAATAAGGAATGGTGAAGGAATGGGGATGGGGCAATTACTGGAAGTACGAGAAATCGACGTTCATGCCATCAGATTGGAGGCGACCCAGATGGAATATAAGGGTTGCCCCAACCTGAGTGTGGCCTCATCATGGCAGTAGAGGAGGCCTCGGACTGACATTCAGGAGAATTTGTATGTGAAACATGAGGTGCTTTGGTCTCTGTATCCAAGGGGGTTCAAATCCAAGCTTTTAGACTGTGGAGGTGAGTTCCAAAGAACAACCATTCCAAGATTGACTCTTGTTGTAATTAATAATATTGAAGATTTAGGAGATAAGGCAGATCAAGGACCTCACTGAAAACTAAATTTAGATCAAGACTTCGACTGATGGCAGCAGCAACAAAGATTTGCATATTCTTCAACACAAGAGATTCTTTAGATGCTGGAAATTTTGAGTAACACACACAAAGTGCTGGAGGAACTCAAAGGTCAGGCAGTATCTATGGAGGAGAATGAACAGTCAACATTTTGGCCTGAAATCCTTCACAGAATTGTTACACTTCAACAGCAATTTAATAAATTGATTCCATATCAATATCATTATCATATCATTCCATATCAATATCATTCCATATCATTCTGTAGAGGAACGATAAGCAGATGCCACATATGTTAGAAACATAGAAAGCCTAAAGCACAATACAGGCCCTTCGGCCCACAAAGCTGTGCCGAACGTATCCTCGCTATAGGAGTTACCTCGGGATACCCATAGCCCTCAATATATTCTTTCATGGAAAGACTGCTCCCTCGTGTTGATCTGCCCTTGAACTAATAGTTGGCAGAAACTTTGTAAACCTTGGCTTTTAAATTGATATTTTTCAGTTGTATCTTTTCACATTGTCGATTTATCAAAAGATTAATAAGACGTGGAAAAAATACACAAGTTAAAGTAAAAAAAAGATCTAAAACTAAGTAAGAAAGTTAAAACTCGTCTGTTCTGAAGTACTCACCAACAGGAGCCGCGATTAGAACCAGGACCCAGCTGAGCCACATTCTGCAGCTTCGTTCACTCACGCTATCAGACAAGAATTCCCTTTAAAACTGCAAGTTGGAGGTCGTGTCTGGGTGTCAGGCAGCCCCTGGCTTTCGTAGCCAGAGAAAGGAACAAGTCTTCAGCATTAGTAAAGATATTCCCATTTATATCGAGCCACATACGGTTTATCTGTGACAGAAAATGCTCCTCTGAAGGATACGCACGTACTGATCAGCCAGATTTCCTGGTTAAGGGACAGGAGGTTTGTTTGCAGGATCCTACATTCCTTTGCCTGATTTAATTACCGGTCCAATTACATTCATGAAGTTATCTGGACAAAGATCACTTGGCAATGGCAAACGTGATTCAGAAAGGTGGGGACAGAGGTATAATTAAAGCAAATACTTCCTTCTACAAGAACTCGCCTTTTGCTGAGGAGGTGCATCCGTTTCTAGGCAACACCTTTATTAGTCGAGGCACTGAGTTCAAAAACCAGGAAGTTATGTTGGAGATTCAGAAGACTCCAGTTAGGCTATATCTGGAGTATTGCATACAGTTCTGGTCACCCTATTACAGGAAGGATGTTGAGGCATTGGAGAGGGCACAGAAGAGGTTTACGAGGATAGTGCCTTGATTAGAGGGAAAGTACTTGAATGAGAGATTGGATAGACTTGAGGGGAGATCTGCTAAAAGTTTATAAGACTATGAGAGACATAGTTAGAGTTGACAGACGATATCTTTTTCCCAGGGTTGAATACCAGAGGGCATGCATTTAAGGTGAGAGGGGGTAATTTCAAAGGAGATATGAGGGGCAAGTTTTCCACGCAGAGAGTGCTGGATGCCTGCAGTGCACAGGGCCGTAATGAAGGTCCTCCATCTCTGGTGGTGTTCAGGGCTTCCTTCATCACGCCAGTAGCTTCCTCTCGGTTTTCACTACGTCAGTTATACAAGTCCCGGGTGGAGACTCAGGAATACCGTCACACTTAGATGTAGAAGAATTCTTCATTGCTGTTTCCGTAACAGTTTTGTCCTACCAGTCAGGGTTGTTAGACAAGAGCTGAACCACCAAACCTGGAGGATCGGTGGACCACTCTTAGTCTGACCTCTACCCTTTGACCTGTTTGGCATGGGTGACCCTACCAAGAGCCAAAGGATAAAGCCCTGACTCCAGCCAACATAACTCTTTGGGTCATTGAAGTAGGCAAGCCTCCAAACCCTGGCAAGGATGTGGTCCTCTTGGAGGACACACAAGGGCAGGACAATATGGAGAGCAAGCTGTTGCCCATGTAGCAAGCTCCCTCTCTCCACACATCTGGAACAGCAGAGACTGATAAAATTTGACACCAGCAGTATCACAGGAGTTGCCAGTCAGCGTTGAACTCAATGTAGGACAGCCTTAGGGACTCCTGTTCCGGATTTTTCCCTCTGGGTTTATTTCTGAAGCCTTCCCCGTGCCGCAAGTCAGCAGAGGTTTGAAATCAGAGTTTTCCTTCTCCTAGATGAGTTGCCAGCCATGGTTGATGAGCCCCATCCACCCAAAGCAACTGGTTTTAAGGTGCCGGCAACCTGCCTTTCACCTTTCTCCTGAAATAAGGCATATTTTCACTGGGCTTAGTAGCTAAGCTGCTCGTGAAGGTCAGGAGCTGGACTGGGTTGTCAGAGGCTATTTGAGATGCATGCCATAGAGCATTAAGTAGGTAGTGGAAGCTTTTCCCCACCACTGGCCACAGTTAGAACAATCTTTAGGACTGTATTTGTATATATCCTGGCTAGTCCCTCGAGGTCAAGGATGACTTGTTTCCATGGTAACCTGTGGATCCTCAGACGGTTTGTGAAGCTGGTGTGGAACCCATGGTCTCTAATGTTGGTGGGGAAGGAGGTGCTTGAGGGATAGGTGGTGTCCCTGCTAGTCTTCTGTGTATCCCTGATGAAATGACACATGCCCTCTTGTATCATCCCTGATGTAATGTTCACTTTCAATTTTTTTTATTGATTTAAAAGAATAAGGGTAAATACAAACCAGAGGAGAGGTTATCTCAAATACATAATTCAATAATAATACAAACAGAGAAAGGAGTATACACTGTCAAAATCATGTATAGTTGTCATGGTCCGGTCCGTGAAATCCGCATTCCAGTTCACGGTCCGGTCCATGTTTCTTATTCCAGGTTTTCCAGTTTCCCCCAGTTTCTGTTGAGGCAGCTGATTCTGGTTTGGGCTGGCTTCATAAATAGCTTCAGGATTCAGCCTCCAGCTGCTGGATCATTCCTGTCCTTACCCCCTGTCTGAATCACTTCCCCTTCCTTCTGTTGCCTTGTCTGAAGCCTTGCCTGCTCTGCTTTCAAGTTCCATCACTGGAGCAAGATAAGGAACTGTCTGTTGTTGTTTTGAACTGTCTCTGTGTCCATGCCTTCATTAGGTAGGTCTGGCTGTTTGCCGCTACCTAGTGGGCCTTATGTCCTGTTTCCAAGGAGGGGTCCCAGCTCTGTGTTCCATGTTCCTGTCTCTCCCTTGACCAAGGCTCTGTGTTCCTGTCTCTCCCTCAAACTTTACAACTAAAGCACAGTAAAACTATTGAAAATATTTTCTTTGTACTTTTGTCAGTTAAATAAAGGTTCACATTGATTAACATATCACAGATTTTTGTTTTTATTGCATTTTGGAAAATATCCCAACTTTTCTGGAAATGGGGTTTGTAGATATAACACCATAATGGATCTTTCCAGCCCAATGAGCCCAGACTGCCCAATTACACCGAACTCCCATTGAAGAGAAGATTTAATCTCCTTCACGGTAGGCATCCCTCGAAGAGTACTTTCCTTTATCTTTAAACTTTATGTCTTTGAGCACAGTTTCAATCATCTTGTTTTTTTGAAATACTTTGGTCTTTTAAGAGACTCTTAGGTAGGTACACGGAGCTTAGAAAAATCGAGGGTTGTGCGGTAGGGAAATTCTCGGCAGTCTCTAGAGTAGGTTACATGGTCGGCACAACATTGTGGGCTGAAGGGCCTGTAATGTGCTGTAGGTTTCTGTTTCTATAAGGAAGTGAATAAATAAATAAATATGAATCTAAATCTGAATAATCTTGTGGAAGAGATGCTGTATATATTGCTTTCCAGGTACACTCGGCAAACTACTTTGTCCTTCAGACTGAAAACTATCCAGAGCAACAAAGCACAGATTTTGAGACAACCAGCTCTTCATTTAAGTTTCTGCAGAGTAAGTTTAAAATTCAAAATAGATTTATTATTAAAGGATGTATAGATTATACAGCTTTATGATTCGTGTGCTTACAGGGCTGCCACAAAAGAAGAAACCCAAAAGAACCCAATGAGAAAAAAGACCAATGCCCAATGTGCAGAGACAGTAAAAACACAAATTGTTTGTATATGTAATTATAGATAAAGCAGAAATGTGAATGGCTTAAAGTACTGAAATATTTGGCAAGTCATGCCCTGATTCTTGATACAAGAGAAAGAGTTATGGAGCACTACAGCACAGAAACAGGCCCTTCGGTCCATCTAGTCCATGCTGAACTATTAATCTGCCTAGTCCTATTGACCTGCACCTGGACCATAGCTCTCTGTACCCCTCCCAGCCATGTATCTGTCGAAGTTTCTCTTAAATGTTGATATTGAACACACATCCACCACCCCTGCTGGCAGCTCGTTCCGCACTCTCAAAGTTTAAAGTTAATTTATTATCAGAGTACATATATGTCACCGCATACAACCCTGAGATTCATTTTCTTGTGGGCATACTCAACAAATCTATAGAATAATAACCATAACAGCATCAATGAAAGGCACCCCAACTAGGGCATCCGGTCAGAGTGTGGAAGATAGCAAACTGTGCAACTACAAAAAGAAGATGTAGTAATAAGAATAAGAATAAGAAATAAGAAATAAATATCGGGAACATGAGATGAAGAGTCGTTGAAAGTGAGTCCATAGGTTGCGGGAACATTTCAGTGATAGGGCACATGAAGTTGAGAGAAGTTATCCTCTTTGGTTCAGGAGTCTGTTGGTTCAACACCTTCTGAGTGAAGAAATTTGCTCTCAGATTTCCCTTAAACATTTCACCTTTCACCCTTAGCCCATGACTTCTAGTCTCACCCAACCTCAGTGGAAAAAGCATTGCATTTACCCTGTCTACAGTATATCCTTCATAATTTTGTATATCTCTATCAATAATCTCCCCTCACTCTCCTACACTTCAGGGAATGAAGTCTGAACCAATTCAACCTTTCCCTATAAATCAAGTCCTGGCAACAGCCTTGTAAGTTTTCTCTGCACTCTCTCAATCTATGCTCCAGGGCAGGGTTCCCAACTTTTTTATGCCATGGACCCCCACCATTAACCGAGGGGTCTCTGGGCCCCAGGTTGGGAACCCCTTCTCCAGGGAAATGCTCAAGAGAAGATCAAGACAAGAATTTCATTTGGTTTAGATTTCATTTTTAAAGTCTTTTTATTGATATATGATCTTCTATAGCTTTAAAATGGTACAAGATTTCAGCAAATTGATATATATATACAGTTAATAAAGCTGATGAAAAAACTTATCAAAAAAGTATTATATATGATAATGAAAAAAAATATTTTTATAAAGAAAAGAAGGGAAAAGAGAACCCCTACTACTAAAAGAAAAAAAAACAGTAACTACAAGAGAAAGAAAAAGAAAAAAGAGAGAGAAAAAAACCTATTAGTAACCAACCTCCAGAGCAATACATCTTACAATCATCTATCTATATATATAAAAAAGAAAAATCAACTGCCAGTATGGTTTAGATTTAATTGTGAAATACTCCTTCGGCTATCGGCCACAACACACATCATGGTGCGAATCCTTCAGGTTCATGAACCAACGGTTAATATAAGGATCCGTGGCAGAAAAAAAAGGTTGGGAACCCCTGTGAAGGACTATGACAAGAACAGAGCGCGACTGGATGTTATGAGATGCAACGGGACTTGGGAGTCCTCGTACAGGATACCCTTAAGGTTAACCTCCAGGTTGAGTCGGTGGTGAAGAAGGCGAATGCAATGTTGGCATTCATTTCTAGAGGAATAGAGTATAGGAGCAGGGATGTGATGTTGAGGCTCTATAAGGCGCTGGTGAGACCTCACTTGGAGTACTGTGGGCAGTTTTGGTCTCCTTATTTAAGAAAGGATGTGCTGACGTTGGAGAGGGTACAGAGAAGATTCACTAGAATGATTCCGGGAATGAAAGGGTTAACATATGAGGAACGTTTGTCCGCTCTTGGACTGTATTCCTTGGAGTTTAGAAGAATGAGGGGAGACCTCATAGAAACATTTCGAATGTTGAAAGGCATGGACAGAGTGGATGTGGCAAAGTTGTTTCCCATGATGGGGGAGTCTAGTACGAGAGGGCATGACTTAAGGGTTGAATGGTGCCCATTCAGAACAGAAATGCGAAAAAATTTTTTTAGCCAGAGGGTGGTGAATCTATGGAATTTGTTGCCACGGGCAGCAGTGGAGGCCAAGTCATTGGGTGTATTTAAGGCAGAGATTGATAGGTATCTGAGTAGCCAGGGCATCAAAGGTTATGGTGAGAAGGCGGGGGAGTGGGACTAAATGGGAGAATGGATCAGCTCATGATAAAATGGCGGAGCAGACTCGATGGGCTGAATGGCTGACTTCTGCTCCTTTGTCTTATGGTCTAAATGCACAGTAACAATATAAATCTGTATAAATGACCAAATGTATTGCAGCATGTGCAAGCAACCCTCCTCCTTCACCCTGTGACCTTCACTTCCGTCAACACTCCCGTCTTGTAAGTTGACAGATATTTAGATTGGCAAACCACACTTACAGAAAATACAATTTTCTTTATATAGAATGCTTCAGTTAGGAAAGGGAGACTTCATGAAATCACAGAGATATACTTGGCTTCTTTCAAATCATACTTCTGTCTTGCATGGAGTCTTGTCCTGGTACAGAAAGCATTGTCTCTAGATGTGCTTCTGAAGGTGGTTGCTTTAAGGAGTCAGTTGTGTTGTGTACTGTGCTCACTTTGAATGCGTAATAAAGGATGCGGCTAAAATAGCTATATCCGGTTTCACAAAAAGTTATGCCACAGCCACATCCTCTGAGATTGAATCTCATGGGCTGATATCTTCTCCAGTTGGTTACTGAAGCTTCAGGTAGATCATGCTAGGACATTATTAGAGCCAATCCTGTATTTCAGAATTAGGTTTAATATCACTGACATATATTGTGAAATTTGTTAATTCTGAAAAGGCGGTAAAATGCAATACATAATAATATAGAAAAAACTGTGAATTCCGGTAAGTATATATATTTAATAGTTAAATTAAATAAAGAGTGCAAAAACAGAAATAAAAAAGTGGTGAGGTAGTGTTCATGGGTTCAATGTCCATTCAGAAATCAGATGGCAGAGCGGAAGAAGCTGTTCCTGAATTGCTGAGTGTGTGTCTTCAGGCTCCTGTACCTCCTCCCTGATGGTAACAATGAGAAGGGGGCAGGTCCTGGGTGATGGGGGTCTTTAATGATGGACGCTGCCTTTTTGAGACAATGCTTCTTGAAGATGTCTTGGCTAGTACAGATGATAGAGATAATGTTCTGATTCTGTGCAGCTTGCTTCAACCCTGTGCAGAAACTCCACCCTGCAAACCCCCACCCCTCACCTATACCAGATGGTGATGTAGCCCGTCAGAATACTCTCCACAGTAAATCTCCAGAAATTTGGAGTGCTTTAGGTGATACACCCAATCTCTTTTAACTCCTAATGACATATAGCCACTGTGTTGCCACCTTTATAGAGCATTGATATGTTGGGACCAGGCTAGGTCCTCAGAGATTTAAAGTCAAGTCAAATTTATTTATATAGCACATTTAAAAACAACCCACGTTGACCAGAGTGCTGTACAGATCAGAGCAGAATAGCTAAAATCACAAATACGAGAAATGCAGACATAACCACAAGGCAAACAGCTTGTAGGCACAAAAGAAATAACACAAGGGCCTAGGCACAAGCCAAAAATCAGCTGCATCAGGAGGAATCAAACATTAGTGAATAAAAGTAAGTTTTGAGCCTGGATTTAAAAGAGTCGATGGAGGAGGCAGGTCTGATAGGGAGGGGAATGCTGTTCCACAGTGTAGGGGCTACAGCAGCAAAGACGCAGTCACCCCTGAGCTTAAGTTTAGATCGCGGGACAGCCAGGAGCCCCAAGTCAGCCGACCTGAGGGAACTGAAAGTAGAATAAGAGGTTAGAAGGTCTGTGATATAAGGAGGAAACAGCCCATTTAGGGCTTTATAAACAAACAGGAGAACCTTAAAATCAATTCTGAACTGTACTGGCAGCCAGTGGAAAGAGGCCAGGACAGGAGTAATATGGTCCCTCTTCCGGGCACCTGTCAGGAGCCTGGCTGCAGCGTTCTGGACCAGTTGCAGATGGGACAGGGACGACTGACTAATCCCAGTATACAGGGAGTTGGAGTAGTCCAAACGGGAGGATGTAACGGTGTGGATGACTTTCTTGATCTTTGAAAGAGAGAAACTGCTTGATTTTGGCAATAGTACGAAGCTGGATAAAACTGGCTTTTCCTACTACATTAACTTGCTTGTCAAACTTAAAGGTGGAATCAAATATCACACCAAGGGATTTAACATGGGGTTTGACAAGGGTGGACAGGTTACCAAGACAGTTGGCAATCACTTTGATGGAGTTGGGGGGGTACAAATAGGACAACTTCAGACTTGCCTTCATTCAGCTGTAGGAAGCTTTGTGCCATCCAACACTTTATGTCCTCAATGCAGTTCATGAGGCTGACTAGATTTGACTGATCGTTTGGTTTTAAGGGGAGATAAAGCAGTGTGTCATCAGTATAACAGTGGAAAGAAATGTCATATTTTTGAATGATTTGGCCGAGGGGAAGCATATATATACAGAAAAGAATAGGACCTAGGATGGACCATGTGGAACCCCACAGGAGAGACCAGCTGGGGGAGAGGAAAATTTGCCTATGTTGTTGGAGAAGCTTCTATTTTTGAGGTAGGATATAAACCAATTCAAGGCACTGCCATCAACACCAACTCCGTACTGGAGACGGTCTATTAAAATGGCGTGATCCACTTATCAAACGCTGCGCTGAGGTCAAGAAGAATTAGAATGACAGAGTCACCTGAGTCGGTAGAGAGGAGGAGAGCATTGTACACTTTCAGCAGGGCAGACTCTGTGCTATGATAAGCCTTAAAACCTGACTGAGATCTTTCTGAGATGTTGTTTTGGTGTAGGTAGGGCAGCAATTGACTGAGGATAACCTTTTCGAGAACCTTTGTCAGGAATGGAGGTTTAGAAATAGGTCTGTAGTTATTAGGTAAGGTAGGGTCTAAGTTGTTTTTTTTCAGGAGGGGCTGGACCAAGGCACGCTTGAAGCAGGTTGGAACGGTACCAGTGGCCAGGGAGTCGTTGATAATAGAGAGATGCTGGGACCGGCTATGTCAAAGACATCCTTCAGGAGGGCAGTGGGGACAATATCAAGGGGGCAGGTTGCAGGTTTCATGGTGGACACAATCTTTGTAAGGAAGGGAAGTGTGGTGGGTTGGAAGCAGTCCAGTTTAGATGAACAAACCAGTGAGACAGTTAGGTCACGGGCTGGTGGGGAGGGGTTGGAAATGTTCATTCTAATGTCCTCAACTTTGCCAATGAAGAATTTTAAAAAATCTTCGCACTTAGCAGGGGACACATCTAAGCTGATACTAAGGGTGGGACGAATGACAGAACTTATGGTACTGAATAAAACCTTGAGATTATGAGAGTTGTTAGAAATTAGGTCAGAAAAGTATTTTGCTCTCACAGCTTTAACTGCTTCCTGATATTTGTGAAGATTGTTTCTCAAAACTTCAAAAGAAATTAGAAGCTTATCACACTTCCACTTTCGTTTGGATATCCTGCACTCCCTCCTCAGGGCTCTGGTGGTGTCATTAAGCCAAGGCAAACCTTTAGGCTTAGGCTTTTTCAACTTAAGGGGAGCAACAGTATTCAGAATAGAAGAGCAGGTGGTATTAAATAAGGAAGAAAGTTCCTCAGTGTTGAGATGGGGAGTGTTGGGAGCAGCTATGAGAGCCTCAAAGAACCTACTGGCAGTCGAAGAGTTAATATAGCAAGAATAACGTACAGGAAGACGAGATTTAATAGAGGAAAAAAGTAGAGATACCTCAAACATAACAGCGCTATGATCTGACAGACAAGCATCAATTATTACTGCACTGCAGATTGGAAAACCAGATGTTAAGACTAGATCAAGTGTATGGCCTAGCTTGTGAGTGGGTCTGGTAATAGGCAGAGCAAGATTAAAAGATTCAACCAGATGCATAAAATTACTTACAAGAGGCTTAGCGGGACAGCAAACATGTATATTAAAATCACCAAGAATCAGAACTCGATCAAAGTTGGGCATTGTGTTTGAGAGGAAGTTCGAAAAATGAGTAATAAAATCTTTATGTATTAACAACAGGAACTTGAAATTGTTCACTCTCTCCACTTCTGATCCCTCTATGATGATTGGTGTGTGTTCCCTCATCCTACCCTTTCTGAGGTCCACAATTAGCTCTTTGGTCTTACTGAGATCTTGTGCAAGGTTGTTGCTACAACACCACTCAACTAGCTGGTATATCTCGCTCCTGTATGCCCTCTTGTCACCATCTGAGATTCTGTCAATGGTTGTGTCATCAGCAAATTTATAGATGGCCTTTGAGCTGTGCCCAGCCATGGGTGGAGCAGTGGGCTAGGCACACATCCCCGTAGAGAGCCAGGGTTGATTGTCAGTGCGGTGGAGATGTTATTCTGGTTAGGAAGTCAAGAATCCGGTTCCAGAGGGAGGTACAGAGGCCCAGGTTCTGTAACCTAATTGATCAGGACTGTGAGAATGATGGCATTAAGCAGTGAGCTATAGTAAATAGACAGCGTCCTGACGTAGGGATTTGTATTGTCCAGGTGACCGAAGGCCAATGGGATCACATCTGCTGTAGACCTAATGTGGCTCCTTATTGAGACAGGAGTTGATTCTAACCAATGACAAATCTCAAAGATTTAAAGACTTCTTTGGGATACAGTATGTCAATTTTATCACCTTCATGGGACTAGAGTGACTTTCCCTGTAAATTGCTCCCATGCTTCTAAATATTTTTGATACAGTGCCGAATACCCATCATAATGTCAAATCTGGGATAAATGAAGCAAGTTGGCATTCCTAGAGATTGTTGTGTAATGCTGAACATGGTACTTGTGCATTAATGAGCAATTAAATAAACTAGTGAGCAACATCACTATTTTACTAAAGGGCATTGCTATAAGAGGCAAATCATGGGCTAACATAGGGCTCCATTGGTCAGGGTCAACCGTGGATGCTCTGTCCTAGCTGTCTTGATATGCAAGCCAGGGCAGTACGATATGGAGAGCAAGCCTTTGCTCGTGTATCATGCTCCCCCTCTCCACGCATCAGATGAATCCAAAGGAACGGCAGAGACCGATACATTTTGGCAGCAGCGGCTTCGCAGGAGCTGCCAGTCAGCATCGAACTCAATGTAGGACTGCCTTCGGGACACCTGCTCCAGATTTCTCCCTCCAGGTTTACTCCCAAAGCCTTCCCCATTAGCAGGTAGAGCCGCAAGACAGCCAGGATTTGAGATCAGAGCTTTCCTTCCAGATGAGCTCCCAACTATGGCTTACGAGCCTCCCTTCCCGACGTGACTGGATTAAAGGTGCTAGTAACCCACCTTTGCCCTTTCTCCTGTCAATAGAAATGGTTCCACCGGGCTTAGTCACTAAGCTACATGTGAAACCCAGGAGCTGGACTTGCTTGTCGGAGAATATTTGAGTCACAAGCCATTTGGAGCACTTAATATATAGTAGGGTTTTATCCCCATTCCCCCCCCCCCAGCAACCTTAAGGAACCAAATAAACATACACACAGTGTATATATAAAACTTAAGGAACCATATGCTTATGAGTAGAGAGATTAAATCCTATTTATACAGGGTTTAGGGCAGAAAATACAGAAGTCTGAAACAATGTACCACCAAGTTCAAGGACAGCTTCTATCCAAAAGACCATAAGACAAAGAAGCAGAATTCGGCCGTTCAGCCCATTGAGGCTACTGTGCCATTCTGTCATGGCTGATCCCAGATCCCACTCAGCCTCATAAACCTGTCTTCTCACCATATCCCTTGATGCCCTGACCAATCAGGAAACTATCAATATTCGCTTTAAATATATCCACAAACTTGGCCTCCACCACATTCACTACTCTCTGACTAAAAATAAATTCCTCCTTACCTCCGTTCTAAGAGGTCACTCCTCAATTTTGAGGCTGTGCCCTCTAGTTCTGGATACCCCCACCATAGGAAACATCCTCTCCACATTCAACATTCAGTAGGTTTCAATGGGATTCCCTGCATTCTTCTAAATTCTAGTGAGTACAGGCCCAAAGCTGCCAAACACTTCTCGTATGTTAACCCTTTCATTCCTGGAATCATCCTCAAAAAACTCCTCTGGACTCTTTCCAATGACGACACATCATTTCTGAAATACGGGGCCCCAAACTGTTGACAATACTCCAAGTGTGGCCTGACTAGTGTCTTATAAGGCCTCAATATTATCTCCTTGCTTTTATGTTCTATTCCCTTTGAAATAAATGACAACATTGCATTTGCCTTCTTTACCACAGACTCAAACTTTTAAATAATTCTTCTGGGAGTCTTGCACAAGGACTCCCAAGTCCCTTTGCACCCACTATTGTAAGAAACTTGAACAGTCCCCCTAGTACAAAGTACAGATGTACTGTGGAGAACATTTATTTTTTTCTTTATTATCATGCATTGCGTTGTACTGCTGCCACAACGTTAACAAATTTCTCGCGATGTACCGGTGATATTAAACCTGACTCTGATTCTGACTTTTGACCTTAGAATCTACCTTGCACTTTATTGTCTGCCTGCATTGCACTTTCTCTAAAACTGTTACACTTTATTCCTTGGAACGTAGAAGACTGAGGGGAGATTTCACAGAGGTTTACAAAATTAAGAGGGGCATAGATAGGGGTAATGCAAGCAGGCTTTCCCCTCGAAGGTTGGGGTGGGACTACAACCTGAGGTCAGGGGTTAAGGGTGAAGGTGAACAGTTTAAGGTGAACATGAGGGGAAACTTCTTCACTCTGAGGGTTGTGAGTTGCCAGCGTGAGCGGTGCATGCGGGCTCGATTTCAGCGTTTAAGAGAAGTTTGAATAGGGACATGGATGGGAGAGGTATGGAGGGCAGTGCAGGTCGATGGGAGTAGGCAGTTTAAATGGTTCAGCATGGACTAGGTGGGCTGAGGGGCCTGTTTCCGTGCTGTACTTTTCTACGACTCTATTCTGTAACCTTTTACACAAAATACCCTGCAGATGCTGGGGTCAAAGCAACACTCACAACATGCTGGAGGAACTCAGCAGGTCAGGCAGCATCCATGGAAAAGATCGGTCAATGTTTCGGGCCGGAACCCTTCGTCAGGACTGAAGAGGGAGGGGGCAGAGGCCCTATAAAGAAGATGGGGGAGGGTGGGAAGGAGAAGGCTGGTAGGTTCCAGGTGAAAAACCAGTAAGGGGAAAGATAAAGGGGTGGGGGAGGGGAAGCAGGGAGGGGATAGGCAGAAAAGGTGAAGGAGGAATAGGGGAAAACACAATGGGTAGTAGAAGGAGGCGGAACCATGAGGGAGGTGATAGGAAGCTGGGAGAGGGGGCAGAGTGAAACTGGGATAGGGGAAGGGAGGGGGAGGGAATTACTGGAAGTTTACAGACAGGATCTCCCAGTAGCCACCCACTTCAACTCTGCTTCCCATTCCCATTCAAATATGTCCATACATAGCCTCCTCTACTGCCACGATGAGGCTAAACTCAGGTTGGAGGAGCAGCACCTCATATACAGTCTAGGTAGTCTCCAGCCCCTTGGTATGAACATAGAATTCTCCAACTTCCAGTAATTCCCTCCCCCTCCCTTCCTCTATCCCTATGTCACTGTGCCCCTTCCCCCAGCTGCCTATCACCTCCCTCATGGTTCCACCTCCTTCTACTACTCATTGTGTTTTCCCCTATTCCCTCTTCACCTTTCCTGTCTATCACCTCCCTGCTTCCCCTGCCCCACCCCTTTATCTTTCCCCTTACTGGTTTTTCACCTGGAACCTACCAGCCTTCTCCTTCCCTCCCTCCCCCCACCTTCTTTATATGGCCTCTGCCCCCTCCCTCTTCAGTCCTGATGAAAGGTTCCGGCCCGAAACATTAACTGATCATTTCCACGGATGCTGCCCGACCTGCTGATTTCCTCCAGCGAGTTATGAGTGTTTCTGTAAACTTTTATTGCTTTACAACCTCAATAACTGATGCGATGAAATTATCTGTGCGGACAGCATGCAAGGCAAAGCTTTATCTTCGTACATTTGACAATAATAAAGCAGACAATCTGTCACGTCCAAGTAAGGTAAATATCTGACCACGAGTTACTTTTATGACCCGCCACTCTCTCAGAGCACTCAACCATCCAAAAGATTCAGAAGGATATGGCTATTATGAAAAAAAAACAAACCTCATCAGTAATTTAAGCACAATGGCATAATTATTGTTGGAATGAGTATTGACGTTGTCGGAAAGGACAGCATTTTCCTTACATTCATGTGCCCAAAGGTTAATTTGGAGGTTGAGTTGATGAGGAAGGCAAATGCAATGTTATCATTCATTTTGAGAGTAGAATATAAAAGCAAGGATGTAATGTTGAGGCTTTGTGAAGCACTAGTGAGGCCTCACTTGGAGCAGTTTTGGGACCTTATCTAAGAAAGGATGTGCTGAAATTGGAGGGTTCAAAGGAGATTCACGGAAGTGATTCTGGGATTGAATGGTTTGTCATATGAAGAGCGTTTGATGATTCTGGGCCTGTACTGACTGGAATTTATAAGAATGAGGGGGGAATCTCATTGAAACTAATCCAATGTTGAGAGGCCTTGGATAGAGTGGATGTGAAGAGGATGGTTCCTATGGTGGTGGGGGGAGTCTAGGACCGGAAGACACAGCCTCAAAATATAGGGGCTCTATTTAGAACAGAGATGAGGAGAACTTTCTTTAGCCAGAGGGTGATGAATTTTAGATTAGATTAGATTAGATTCAACTTTATTGTCATTGTGCTGAGTACAGATACAAAGCCAATGAAATGCATTTAGCATCCGACCAGAAATGCAAAGAATAGTGTTATTTACAAAGTAACTGCGAATAAAAAGTAAGTGCTACAGCACACAAATATAAAAGTACTGAGACAGTACAATACGGATGCAATACTGCTTAGTGCTGTGATGTGAGGTTCAGCAGGGTCACAGCCTCAGGGAAGAAGCTCTTCCTGTGCCGCTGGTGCGGGAGCGGAGGCTCCTGTAGCACCTACCGGATGTGAGGAGAGTAAAAAGTCCATGGTTAGGGTGAGATGCATCCCTGATAATGCTTTTCGCCCTGCCCAGGCAGCGTTTATGGTAGATGTTCTCAATGGTGGGCAATTGGGTGTTGATAATCCACTGGGATTCTGGAATTCATTGCCACAGCTGGCTGTGGAGGCCATGTGCCTGGGTGCATTTAAGACAGAGTTGATAGGTTCTTGATTGGTCAGCCAGGAAGTGATATGGGGAGAAGGTAGGAGTTTGGGGCTGAGAGAGAAAATGGATCAGCCTTAATAAAATGGCAGAGCAGACTTGATGGGTGAGATGGCCTAATTCTGCTCCTAGGTCTTGAGTTCTCATATAATGAGCGTGTCAAATCCAACCAAAAGCAGAGGAAGAAAATGCTCAGAACATAAGATAGTGCAGTTGCTGGAATCTGGAGAATTTGCTGGAGGCAAACCCCTCAATAAGAATAGACATGAAGGTGATAAATGGTGTACAAGATGATGAGAGGCATAGATCAAGTGGGCAGCCAGAGACTTTTCTCCTAGGGCAAAAATGGCTAATGGAAAAGGGCATAATTTTAAGGTGATTGGAAGAAAGCATAAGAGGGGGTGTCAGAGGTAGTTCTTGTTTTGACAAGGAGTGTTACGGTTATGTGGAAATCACTGCCATGGGTGGTGGTAGAGTCAGATACATTAGGGGCATTTGAGAAACACTTTGACACACCCATGGGTGTGAGGAAAATGGAACGATATGCACATTGCGTATTCATAAGATATTAGTCAGCCATTTGATTACTAATTTAATTAGTTTGGCACAACTAATTTAATTAGTTTGGCGCAACATTGTCCCCACAACCAATGGACTCACTTTCAAGGACTCTTCACCTCATGTTCTTGGTATTCATTGCTTATTTACTTATTATCATTGTTCCTTCTTTTTGTCTTTGCGCAGCTCGTTGTCTTTGGCATTCTGGTTGATCATCCAAGTTGGGCAGTCTTTCACTGATTCTGTAGATTTGCTGAGTATGCCCACAGGAAAATGAACATCAGGGTTGTATATGGTGACATATATGTACACTGATAATAAAGTTACTTTGAACTTTGAAGGAGCTGTTCCTCTGCTGTATTATTCTATGTTATATGTTCTTGTAAGGCAAGTTTTTGGATTTTACAGAAATGTAGAATTATTGTCATACTATTTAAGGTCTTACCGTCAGGCCAGATTTGTGGAGAGCCATAAATAGTCACCTGCTGCCCATGATGCTGGAGATTAGGGCAGCAATGAAGCTCCTACTGGCAGTCATGCGGAGACTCAGGAATATCATCACGTACAGGTGTAGAAGGATTTTTCATTGCTGTTTCCATAACAGTTTTGTTTTACCAGTCGGGGTTATTAATTCTGAGCTGAACCCCCGAACCACTCTTTGTCTGGCCTCTACTCTTTGACCTGTCCGACATGGGTGGCCCTACTAGGAGCCAAAGCATAACACCCTGCCTCCAGCCAACGTAGCTGAGTCATTGAGGCACGCAAGCCTCCAGACCCTATGACAAAGTTGTGGTCCTCTTGGAGGGAAGAATAGTCAGAGTTCTGATTATTCCAACCTAGAAGTGACCGTAGATGCCTGTGCAAAACCAGAGAGTTACACCCCCATCGGTAGACTGTAACTGGATTCATGCCTGAACGTGGAGCTGAATCAGGGGGTGGAAACTGGACCATTGCCACCTGTTTAAGTACCAGATTGCCAGAGGGGAGACGCATAAAGGAGTTCAGAATCAGTCCGGTTTATTATCACTTTCATACCGTACTGTGCAAAAGTCTCAGGCACATATATATAGCTAGGTTGCCTAAGACTTTTGCACAATACTGTAGTAATTTTATGTATTACGCAGTACTGCTGCTACCAAAAAAAAAGCACATTTAATGACATATGTGAGTGATGATAAACCTGATTCTGCTATGGGTCTCTATTGTGGACTGAGAGTGGGAAGGAGGCAGGGAGAGGGGAATCATGGTTGGGAAAAGGGGAAGGGAGAGGGGAGGGAGTGGGAAGCACCAGAGAGACATTCTGTACTGATCAATAAACCAATTGTTTGGAATTTCAAGCAACAAACATAAAAATTGCTGGTGAACGCAGCAGGCCAGGCAGCATCTCTAGGAGGAGGTACAGTCGACATTTCAGGCCGAGACCCTTCATCAGGACTAACTGAAGGAAGAGCTAGTAAGAGATTTGAAAGTGGGAGGGGGAGGGGGAGATCCAAAATGATAGGAGGAGACAGGAGGAGGAGGGATGGAGCCAAGAGCTGGACGGGTGATTGGCAAAAGGGATATGAGAGGATCATGGGACAGGAGGCCCAGGGAGAAAGAAAAGACCATAAGACAAAGGAGCAGAAGTAGGCCATTCGGCCCATCGAGTCTGCTCTGCCATTTTATCATGAGCTGATCCATTTTATCCTATTTAGTCCCACTGCCCCGCCTTCTCACCATAACCTTTGATGCCCTGGTGACTCAGATACCTATCAATCTCTGCCTTAAAGACACCCAATGACTTGGCCTCCACTGCTGCCCGTGGCAACAAATTCCATAGATTCACCACCCTCTGGCTAAAAAAATTTTTTCGCATTTCTGTTCTGAAAGGGCGCCCTTCAATCCTGAAGTCATGCCCTCTCATACTAGACTCCCCCATCATGGGAAACAACTTTGCCACATCCACTCTGTCCATGCCTTTTAACATTCGAAATGTTTCTATGACGTCTCCCCTCATTCTTCTGAACTCCAAGGAATACAGTCCAAGAGCGGACAAACGTTCCTCATATGTTAACCCTCTCATTCCCGGAATCATTCTAGTGAATCTTCTCTGTACCCTCTCCAATGTCAGCACATCTTTTCTTAAATAAGGAGACCAAAACTGCCCACAGTACTCCAAGTGAGGTCTCACCAGCGCCTTATAGAGACTCAACATCACATCCCTGCTCCTATACTCTATTCCTCTAGAAATGAATGCCAACATTGCATTCGCCTTCTTCACTACCGACTCAACCTGGAGGTTAACTTTAAGGGAATCCTGTACGAGGACTCCCAAGTCCCGTTGCATCTCAGAACTTTGAATTCTTTCCCCATTTAAATAATAGTCTGCCCGTTTATTTTTTCTGCCAAAGTGCATAACCATACACTTTCCAACATTGTACTTCATTTGCCACTTCTCTGCCCATTCTTCCAATCTATCCAAGTCTCTCTGCAGACTCTCCATTTCCTCAGCACTACCGGCCCCTCCACCTATCTTCGTATCGTCAGCAAACTTAGCCACAAAGCCATCTATTCCATAATCCAAATCGTTGATGTACGATGTAAAAAGAAGCGGCCCCAACACTGATCCCTGTGGAACACCACTGGTAACCGGCAGCCAACCAGAATAGGATCCCTTTATTCCCACTCTCTGTTTCCTGCCAATCAGCCAACGCTCTATCCACGTATGTAACTTTCCTGTAATTCCATGGGCTCTTATCTTGTTAAGCAGCCTCATGTGTGGCACCTTGTCAAAGGCCTTCTGAAAATCCAAATATACAACATCCACTGCGTCTCCCTTGTCTAGCCTACTGGTAATTTCCTCAAAAAATTGTAACAGGTTTGTCAGGCAGGATTTTCCTTTAAGGAATCCATGCTGAGTTCTGCCTATCTTGTCATATGCCTCCAGGTACTCTGTAACCTCTTCCTTGACAATCGACTCCAACAACTTCCCAACCACCGACGTCAAGCTAACAGGGCTATAATTTCCTTTTTGCTTCCTTGCCCCCTTCTTAAATAGCGGAGTGACATTTGCAATATTCCAGTCCTCCGGAACCATGCCAGAATCTATCGACTTTTGAAAGATGATCGCTAATGCCTCCGCAATCTCCACAGCTACTTCCTTCAGAACACGAGGGTGCATTCCATCTGGTCCAGGAGATTTATCGACCTTTAGCCTATTCAGCTTCCTGAGTACTTTCTCTGTCGTAATTGTGACTGCGCACACTTCTCTTCCCTGCCACCCTTGAGTGTCCGGTATACTGCTGTCTTCCTCAGTAAAGACTGATGCAAAATACTCGTTCAGTTCCTCTGCCATCTCCTCATCTCCCATTACAATTTCTCCAGTATCATTTTCTATCGGTCCTATATCTACTCTCACCTGTCTTTTACCCTTTATATACTTGAAAAAGCTTTTAGTATCCTCTTTGATATTATTTGTTAGTTTCCTTTCATAGTTAATCTTTTCTCTCTTAATGACCTTCTTGGTTTCCTTTTGTAAGGTTTTAAAGACTTCCCAATCCTCTGTCTTCCCACTAATTTTTGCTTCCTTGTATGCCCTCTCCTTAGCTTTAACTTTGGCTTTGACTTCTCTTGTCAACCACGGTTGCATCCTTTTTCCACTCGAAAATTTCTTCTTTTTTGGAATATACCTGTCTTGCACATTCCTCATTTCTCGCATAAACTCCAGCCACTGCTGCTCTGCTGTCTTTCCCGCCAGTGTCTCTTTCCAGTCAACTTTGGCCAGTTCCTCTCTCATGCCACTGTAGTTTCCTTTACTCCACTGAAACACCGACACATCAGATTTCGGCTTCTCTTTTTCTAATTTCACAGTGAACTCAATCATGTTATGATCACTGCCTCATCACTGTTCCTTCACCTCAATCTCTCCAATCACCTCCGGTTCATTACACAATACCCAATCCAGTACAGCCGATCCCCTAGTGGGCTCAACAACAAGCTGTTCTAAAAAGCCATCTCGCAGACATTCTACAAATTCTCTCTCGAGATCCAGTGCCGACCTGATTTTTCCAATCTACTCGCATGTTAAAATCCCCCACAATTATCATAACACTGCCCTTCTGACAAGCTTTTTCTATTTCCAGTTGTAATTTGTAGTCCACATCACTGCAGCTGTTTGGAGGCCTGTAAATAACTGCCATCAGGGTCCTTTTACCCCTGCTATTTCTTAGCTCAACCCATAAAGATTCTGCACCTTCCGATCCTATATCACCTCTTTCTAATGATTTAATATCATTTCTTACCAATAAAGCCACGCCTCCCCCTCTGCCTACCTTCCTATCCTTCCGATACACCGTGTATCCTTGGACGTTCAGCTCCCAGAGACATGAATCCTTTAGCCAGGTCTCAGTGATGGCCACAATATCATACCTGCCAGGGGGAGGGGGGGGGGAACCCAGAGGATGGGCAAGGGGTATAGTGAGAGGGACAGAGGGATAAAAAGGAGAGAGAAAAAATATGTAATAAATAAAAAAATAACAGATGGGGTACGAAGGGGAAGTGGGACATTAATGGAAGTTAGAGAAGTCAATGTTCACATTTACAAGGATAGGTGCCAGGAGGGAGATCGGTGGGAAGGGATGGGCGGTCGAATGGACAAGGGAGTCGCTTGTAAGCGGAACAAGTGCTACACATGCCCTTACACTTCCTCCCTCACCACCACTCAGGGCCCCAGACAGTCCTTCCAGGTGAGGCGACACTTCACCTGTGAGTCGGCTGGGGTGATATACTGCGTCCGGTGTTCCCAATGTGGCCTTCTATGTATTGGCGAGACCCAACGCAGGCTGGAAGACCGTTTCGCTGAACACCTACGCTCTGTCTGCCAGAGAAAGCAGGATCTCCCAGTGGCCACACATTTTAATTCCACATCCCATTCTCATTCTGACATGTATATCCACGGCCTCCTCTACTGTAAAGATGAAGCTACACTCAGGTTGGAGGAACAACACCTTATATTCCGTCTGGGTAGCCTCCAACCTGATGGCATGAACATTGACTTCTCTAACTTCCGTTAATGCCCCATCTCCCCTTCGTACCCCATCTGTTATTTATTTATTTATTACATATTTTCTGTCTCTCATTTTTCTCCCTCTGTCCCTCTCACTACACCCCTTGCCCATCATCTGAGTTTCCCCCCCGCCCTTTTCTTTCTCCCTGGGCCTCCTGTCCCATGACCCTCTCATATCCCTTTTGCCAATCACCTGTCCAGCTCTTGGCTCCATCCCTCCCCCTCCTGTCTTCTCCTATGATTTCGGATCTCCCCCTCCCCCTCCCACTTTCAAATCTCTTACTAGCTCTACCTTCAGTTAGTCCTGACGAAGGGTCTCGGCCCAAAACGTCGACTGTACCTCTTCCTAGAGATGCTGCCTGGCCTCTGCGTTCACCAGCAACTTTTATGTGTTGCTTGAAAATCCAGCATCTGCAGATTTCCTCATGTTTGGAATCAAATTACTTTGCCTGGTGCGTCAGGGCTGGGTGTGTCTGCACCCGCACCCCCCCCCCTTGCCTCAGCACTTATTCTCTGCCCCCTGTCCCACACCCCTCCCCACGGAGCTCCACCCTCGCCATTCCCAACATCCTTTGCTCCCGCCAAATTTACAAGCTCGCTCTCCACGCCACGTTGACAAATACGGTACTGTATGTCATGAAATATGTTGTTTTGTGGCTGCAGTACAGGGCAATGCATAAAAATGACTAAGTTACAATAAGGAATATTTGAAAAATCAATTAGCACAGAAGGAGAGCAAGAAGTGAGGTAGTGCTCGTTCAGAAATCTGATGGCAGAGGGGAAGAAGTTGCTTCTAAAATGTTGAGTGGGTAACTTCAGGCTCCTGTGCCTCCTCCTCAATGGGGAAGAAGGTATGTTCCAGGTGGTGAGGGTCTTTAATGATGGCCGCCTTCTCGAGGCACTGTCACTTGAAGAGGTCTTTGACGGCAGGGAGTATTGTGACCATGGTGGAACAACAATCCTCTGCAGCCTCTTTCAATCGGGCTCATTGGAACCTTCATACCATTTGAGATGCAACCAGTCAGAATGCTCTCCACCATCCATCTTTGGTGACATACCATATTTTGTCAAACTCCTTGTTTGAAGAGCTGCTGATGTGGCTTCTTTGTGAATGTGTTGAAGTGCTGGGCTCAGGACAGGTCCTCGGAGATGTTGACAGCCAGGAAATTAAAGTTGCTCATTCTTTCCACCAATGACACTTCAATGAGGTCCTTTGCATGTTCCTTTTCCTGAGGTTCACAATCAACCCTTGGTCTGACTGGTGAGTGCAAGACTCTTGCCGTGATACCAGTCAACCAACGGATCTGATGTGAGGGCTTTGTAGGGTGCGGAAGTGGTTTACCAGGATGCCACCTGGATAAGGGGGCATACGCTAGAACATTAGAGAGGTCAGACAACTCCGGTTGTTTTCTCTGGAGGCGAGGCTGAGGGAAGATCTGATAGAAGGTTATACGATTATGAGCTGGAGTCAGTGTTCCCCCACCCCACCCCCATGTTCACTCGGCAGAAGACAAGCCATATTGCGCCTGAATACAGATTTCTGCAACATTCAAGGACTCCGGATCTTGGACTATATATTTTTTATGTGACTGGATTTTACTGATATCTTCTAAGTGCTTGCTGTCTTACATAGGCTGTGTGTGCTTTGTGCTGTGTGTGACTGTCAGTACTGTGTTTTGTACTTGGTCCCGGAGTAATGCCGTTTTGTTTGACTCTATTCATGTACGGTTGAATGACAAATGAACTTCAGCTTGAAAGGCATAAATAGGGTAGACAGACATCTTTTTCCCCATGGTTGAAATGTCTAATACCAAAGGGCATGCATTCCTGGCCCTAGGGGCTAATTTCAAAAGAGACGCGAGGGCCAAGATTTTTTATACACAGAGTGGTGTGTGCCTGAAATGCACCGTCTGAGGTGGTGGTAGAAGCAGATATATCAGGGATTGCAGAGCATCTCTTAGGCACAGGAATGTGAGGAAAATGGAACGATATGGGCATTGTGTAGGCAGAGGAGATTAGTTCATTTGGCCATGTGATTACTAATTTAATTGGTGCAGCACAACATTGTGGGCTGAAGGGCCTGTTCCTGTGATGAACTACCTCACTCTTCTACACTTGGACAATTCAGCATTTTCAACAGTGTCAGATAGACAAGCCTTTCTGCATCTACGAGAAAAGACCAGTTCTGAAGTTCATTTGGGGCATGAGTTCATTTCTTCCCTTCACCAATGGGGCGCAGCTTCATTTCTTCACTAATGTGGCACAACTTCATTCTTCCCTTCACCAATGGGGCATGAGTTCATTTCTCTCCTTCACCAATGGGGCAAGACTTAATTTCTTTCCTTCACCAATGGAGCATGGCCTACTACATTTTTCTAGCATTTACATATCTTGAAACTGTTGCTTTATTTCTCTCACTTTGTGTTATTTTTATGCCCTCATTCATATTCGAATTAACTAATTGAGTTTTGAAGTTGGGAGTTCATGGCGCAGTTGTACAGGATGCTGGAGAGGCTGCACTTGCTGTATTTTGTACAATTTTGTCGCCCTGCTATAGGAAAGGTGCTATTAAACTGGGATGAGTGCAGGGAAGATTTGCAAGGATGGTGACAAGACTAGAGGAACTGAGTTATAGGGAGAAACTGGACATGAAGGAAACAGAGATGACAAACAGAGAAGGAAACAGGGCACACCAGTCTTCATAGAGGGATCAGAAGTGGAAAGAATGAGCAATTTCCAGTTCCTGGGTGTCAATATCACCGAGGATCTAACCTGGGCATCGATACTGCTACAAAGAAGGCACCCTGCAAACTTATCCTTCAATCTCTTTGAATTATGGAGGACAGCATGTGTATAAATGTCTCTCTCCAGCAGATTTCATCATGATTATCATGACTCCAGTATTTCTACTATTTTTTAATGTTTCTTAATTGTACGTATGATTTTTTTTTGTTTCTATCGCCGAGCAGCAGTGAACCATCTGACTGGCCTATCAGAGTTCTCTTTGGGAACTAGTTGACTTGATCAGCATTTCTGATCTGGCTATTGTTCACGATTGCATTTAATAAAAAAAAAATCACCCAGGACATGCCCTCTTCTCATTGCTACCATCAGGAAGGAGGTACAGAAGCCTGAAGACACACACTCAGTGATTCAGGAACAGCTTCTTCCTCTCTGCCATCCAATTTCTGAAAGGACATTGAACCCATGAATACTACCTCCTACTTTTTTCAATTTTTATTTTTGCACTGATTTAACTATTTAATATATATATATGCCTAGTGTAATTCACCATTTTTTTCCTTTCTTTTCATAGGAATTTGAGGGGAAACTTATTTCTAAGCACTTGGTGTGTCACCTTCCATACCCTGCAATTCAAGCGCTTGTCAGATAATTGAATGTTGTGTACCTGTCTCCACCTTTAATTCAGGCAGGGTGATCCATTTTCCAATCAGATCCTGGGTGAAAATTCATTCCTTAGATCCCCATTAAATCTCATTCCCCTACCCCTTCCCTTTAACCTCAAACTGATTTTTATGTGATTCTTTGTAGTTGTTTTGTTTTTTTTGGTTGCATGTCCTGCCAAAACACCACAGCAAATCCCTATTACACATAAGTGTGCATGGCAAATCCACATTTATCCAGGAGGAGAAAGCACCAGCAAACAACATTACCAAAGGCGACATCTTCAAGATGTTTCACAAAGCAACTCCTGTCATTTCTTTTACGTCTTCATCTTATTTCTGATGTGGTTCTGCTGCCAATGGACATTCTGGCGGTATGTTTTCAGGCCAGACAATCTGGCGCTTTGCTGTCTCCGAAAGTGTTCCACGAGGCTGCGAGCAAAGTGGGCGACGTGGAGGACAGGAAGCCTGGAGAAGGGGCGTGGGCCCGTGATTGACTCCATCTCTCACCGATTAAAGTGCCAAGGAAGACTGAAATCATCGAGGCGGCTGCACTACCACCTACCAGCCTCTCGCTCGCTGCTGTCGGAGGAGGGTATCTGCATGAGGCAGCCTCCCTCTTGCTCTCTAGGAAAAGTCCTTGCATTTGAGCGATCTCTCTCTCTCTCCCCCTTGATGCTGTTGGAGAATGGTGCCAGAGCAAGGTTTAATCGCCACAGTTTGTAGATTTAAGACTCTAAATCAGGTTTATGATGTGTTCTAGCCCTGGTCGCTCCCTTTTTTTGTTGCTACTTTTGCACGATTTTTAAACCAGAGCGGCCTGCAGATAATGAACACTGAGCTGAACTGCACTGAAATATGCCATTTGGTTTTGTGTTTTTTATTCCGTGTTTTGTTGTGGGTTGGGAGGTATTTTTTGTATGTGTGGGGAGGGGGTGGTTGATGTTTTTCTTTTGACGGGCTGGTTCCATGGTTCTTTGTTTCATGGTTGTCTGTGGAGACGACAAATTTCAAGGTTGTTTGCAGCATGCATGCTTTGATAATAAATGTACTTTGAGTCTTTGGATGATCCTTGATCCTATAGGTTTTCCCCTCATGCTTAGGCTCTTTCTTACTATCTATGCTCCTCATAACTTTGTTTATCCATGTCCGTCCCTCAAGGAAAACAAAAACAGCCTATACAACCTCTCTTTATAATGGAAGTGTTTCACCCTGGTTATCTCCTCTGCACCCTCTCCAGTGCAATCACCTCTTTCATACAGAGTGGCAACCGGAACTTAAACAATAATCCTCCACTGGACAAAGCAAAATTTCAAATATTGTGCTGTAACTTCCTTGTTCTCATATTCTATGCCTCAACCAAAGGAGGTAAATATTCTGTATGCCTCCTTCTCCACCTTTCCCGGCGATTCCTGGACTTGAACACAAAGGCCTTTCTGTTTGTCAGGACTCCCTAGGACTCCACCTTTCACAGAGTACGTCCTAACCAAACAGCAGAAAGTCTACAGATGCTGGAATCCAGAGCAACGCACAAAATGCTGGAGGAACTCAGCAGGTCCGGTAGCATCTATGGAAAAGTATAAACAGTTGATGTTTCGAGCCAAGCCAAGACCCTCCTTCAGAACTGGAAAGGAAGGGGAACGATGCCAGAATAAAAAGGTGGGGAGAGAGGAAGTGGGATAACTAGAATGTGATAGGTGAAGCCAGGTGGGTGGGAAAGGTAAAGGGCTGGAGAAGGAATCTGACAGGACAGGAGAGTGGACCACAAGAGAAAGGGAAGGATGGGACACAGGGGGAGGTGATAGGCAGGCGAGGAGAAGAAGTAAGAGGTCTGAGTAGGGAATAGAAGAGGGGAGGGGGAGGAAAACTTTTTTTTACCAGAAGGATAAATCGACAGTCATGCCTATAAATATCTGACCTCCCAAAGCACGTCATCTCACACGGATTAAATTGCAACACAGTAGTGTAACAGTTAGTGTTACACCATAGCAGCGCCAGTGACCCAGGTTCAATTCCCGCCTGTCTGTAAGGAGTTTGTACCTTCTCCCATTGATCGTGTGGGTGCTCTAGTTTCCTCCCACATTTTTGTTGGGCCACAAGGTGCTGAATCTCTAAATAAAATAATATCTATCTGCCACTTCCTTGTCCATTTTAACAGCTGAAAAATATCATTCTTGCTGCAAATACCTATTTTCTGCAGATGTTTCTCCAGAGCAACACACACAAAATGTTGCAGGAACTCAGCGGTTCAGGCAACATCTATGGAGAGGAATAAACAGACAATGTTTCGGGCTGAGACCCTACTTCAGGACTCATTTATACCTACACTCATACCTATTTTCATGTCATCTGCAAACAGCTATCATTCATATCCAAACCAGTTATATAGAAAGTGCAAAATTTCAAAAGTTAAAGGCATCTATTACTGTGTTTAAAAATAACTCTGACATTTTGCAGACTTTCCCCCTCAGGCTGAGTGAGACTGGAGCTACAGGTCATAGGTTTAGGGTGAAAGAGGAAATGTTTCACCTGAGTGCTGGGAGTGTGCAATGAGCTGCCAGCAGAAAAGGTAAACACAAGTTTAATTCTAAGATTTAGGCAAGGTTTGTAAAGGTATAAATGGGAGCGGTTTGGAGGGATATGGTCCAGGTTGCAAGTAGATAGGACTAGGTGGAGCACTGGGTCAGCATGGGCTAGATGGGCTAAAGGCCTGTTACTATGTTGTAGTGTTCTCAGACCCATCTCCCCTACACCTTTCTGCACACATCTTAACTGTATGTCCTCTGGTATCAACCATTGACACCCTGGGAAAATGGTGCTGGCTGTCCACTCTGAGGCTTCCATCGCTGACGGTCAACCATGGATGTGGCATCCTATCTGTCTGGATACACAAGCCAGGGGAGTACAATAGGGACAGCAAACTGTTGCCCATGTAGAAAGCTCCCCCTCTCCACGCATCTGATAAACCCAAAGGAATGGCAGAGACCAATTCAGTTTGGATCCAGAGATGTCACAGTCGGCGTTGAACTCAATGTAGGGACCTCAGCTCTGTAATTTTCCCTCAGGGTTTACTTCAAAGCAGCCAAGCACAACTGATAGGCCCCAACTGCCTGAAGCAACTGGTTTTAAGGTGCCTGTAACCCACCTTTGCCCTTTCACTCCTATACATATATATCAAATTACCCCTTATTCGCCTTTGCTCTAAAAGTTCTAGGTCACTCAACCTTCCCTCATAAACCAGACAGAAATCTGGTAAATTACCTCTAACCTCTCTAAAGCTTCCACAGTGAAGTGGGACTGGGAGGAGCTAAAGACGACACCAACGGTTTCTGCAGACCTGGATGACTTCTTCCAGCTCATAGGGTAAAGGAAAACCCCAAGGCATTCTTCAATTATGTGAAGAACGAAAGGATGACAGGAGTGAAGGTGGGACCGATTAGAGATAAAGGTGGGAAGATGTGCCTGGAGGCTGTGGAAGTGAGCGAGGTCCTCAATGAATACTTCACTTTGGTATTCACTAATGAGAGGGAACTTGATGATGGTGAGGACAATATGAGTGAGGTTGATGTTCTGGAGCATGTTGATATTAAGGGAGAGGAGGTGTTGGAGTTGTTAAAATACATTAGGGCGGGTAAGTCCCCGGGGCCCGACGGAATATTCTCCAGGCTGCTTCACGAGGCAAGGGAAGAGATTCCTGAGCCTCTGGCTAGGATCTTTATGTCCTCATTGTCCACAGGAATGGTACCAGAGGGTTGGAGGGAGGCGAATGTTGTCCCCTTGTTCAAAAAAGGTAGTAGGGATAGTCTGGGTAATTATAGACCAGTGAGCCTTACATCTGTGGTGGGAAAGCTGTTGGAAAAGATTCTTAGAGATAGGATCTCTCGGCATTTAGAGAATCATGGTCTGATCAGGGACAGTCAGCATGGCTTTGTGAAGGGCAGATCGTGTCTAACAAGCCTGATAGAGTTCTTTGAGGAGGAGACCGGGCATATAGATGAGGGTAGTGCAGTGGATGTGATCTATATGGATTTTAGTAAGGCATTTGACAAGGTTCCACATGGTAGACTTATTCAGAAAGTCAGAAGGCATGGGATCCAGGGAAGTTTGGCCAGGTGGATTCAGAATTGGCTTGCCTGCAGAAGACAGAGGGTGGTGGTGGAGGGAGTACATTCAGATTGGAGGATTGTGACTAGTGGTGTCCCACAAGAATCTGTTCTGGGACCTCTACTTTTTGTGATTTTTATTAACGACCTGGATGTGGGAGTAGAAGGGTGGGTTGGCAAGTTTGCAGACAACACAAAGGTTGGTGGTGTTGTAGATAGTGTAGAAGATTGTCAAAGATTGCAGAGAGACATTGATAGGATGCAGAAGTGGGCTGAGAAGTGGCAGATGGAGTTCAACCCGGAGAAGTGTGAGGTTTGAGTTTGGAAGAACAAACTCCAAGGCAGAGTACAAAGTAAATGGCAGGATACTTGGTAGTGTGGAGGAGCAGAGGGATCTGGGGGTACACGTCCACAGATCCCTGAAAGTTGCCTCACAGGTGGATAGGGTAGTTAAGAAAGCTTATGGGGTGTTAGCTTTCATAAGTCGAGGGATAGGGTTTAAGAGTCGCGGGGTAATGATGCAGCTCTAGAAAACTCTGGTTAGGCCACACTTGGAGTACTGTGTCCAGTTCTGGTCACCTCACTATAGGAAGGATGTGGAAGCATTGGAAAGGGTACAGAGGAGATTTACCAGGATGTTGCCTGATTTAGAGAGTGTGCATTATGATCAGAGATTAAGGGAGCTAGGGCTTTACTCTTTGGAGAGGAGGAGGATGAGAGGAGACATGATAGAGGTATACAAGATATTAAGAGGAATAGATGAGAGTGGATAGCCAGCACCTCTTCCTCAGGGCACCACTGCTCAATACAAGAGGACATGGCTTTAAGGTAAGGGGTGGGAAGTTCAAGGGGGATATTAGAGGAAGGTTTTTTACTCAGAGAGTGGTTGGTGCGTGGAATGCACTGCCTGAGTCAGTGGTGGAGGCAGATACACTCGTGAAGTTTAAAAGACTACTAGACAGGTATATGAAGGAATTTAAGGTGGGGGTTTATATGGGAGGCAGGGTTTGAGAGTCGGCACAACATTGTGGGCCGAAAGGCCTGTACTGTGCAGTACTATTCTATAACAACAGGAATTCTGCAGATGCTGGAAATTCAAGCAACACACGTCAAAGTTGCTGGTGAACGCAGCAGGCCAGGCAGCATCTGTAGGAAGAGGTGCAGTCGACGTTTCAGGCCGAGACCCTTCGTCAGGACTAGCTGAAGGAAGAGTGAGTAAGGGATTTGAAAGTTGGAGGGGGAGGGGCAGATCCAAAATGATAGGAGAAGACAGGAGGGGGAGGGATAGAGCCAAGAGCTGGACAGGTGATAGGCAAAAGGGGATACGAGAGGATCATGGGACAGGAGGTCCGGGAAGAAAGACAACGGGGAGGGGGACCCAGAGGATGGGCAAGAGGTATATTCAGAGGGACAGAGGGAGAAAAAGGAGAGTGAGAGAAAGAATGTGTGCATAAAAATGAGTAACAGATGGGGTACGAGGGGGAGGTGGGGCCTTAGCGGAAGTTAGAGAAGTCGATGTTCATGCCATCAGGTTGGAGGCTACCCAGACGGAATATAAGGTGTTGTTCCTCCAACCTGAGTGTGGCTTCATCTTTACAGTAGAGGAGGCCGTGGATGGACATGTCAGAATGGGAATGGGATGTGGAATTAAGATGTGTGGCCACTGGGAGATCCTGCTTTCTCTGGCGGACAGAGCATAGATGTTCAGCAAAGCGGTCTCCCAGTTTGCGTCGGGTCTCGCCAATATATAAAAGGCCACATCGGGAGCACCGGACGCAGTATATCACCCCAGTCGACTCACAGGTGAAGTGTTGCCTCACCTGGAAGGACTATTTGGGGCCCTGAATGGTGGTAAGGGAGGAAGTGTAAGGGCATGTGTAGCACTTGTTCCGCTTACACGGATAAGTGCCAGGAGGGAGATCAGTGGGGAGGGATGGGGGGGACGAATGGACAAGGAAGTTGTGTAGGGAGCGATCCCTGCGGAATGCAGAGAGGGAGGGGAGGGAAAGATGTGCTTAGTGGTGGGATCCCGTTGGAGGTGGCGGAAGTTACGGAGAATAATATGTTGGACCCGGAGGCTGGTGGGGTGGTAGGTGAGGACCAGGGGAATCCTATTCCTAGTGGGGTGGCGAGAGGATGGAGTGAGAGCAGATGTACGTGAAATGGGGGAGATGCGTTTAAGAGCAGAGTTGATAGTGGAGGAAGGGAAGCCCCTTTCTTTAAAAAAGGAAGACATCTCCCTCGTCCTAGAATGAAAAGCCTCATCCTGAGAGCAGATGCGGCGGAGACGGAGGAATTGCGAGAAGGGGATGGCGTTTTTGCAAGAGACAGGGTGAGAAGAGGAATGGTTCAGATAGCTGTGAGAGTCAGTAGGCTTATAGTAGACATCAGTGGATAAGCTGTCTCCAGAGACAGAGACAGAAAGATCTAGAAAGGGGAGGGAGGTGTCGGAAATGGACCAGGTAAACTTGAGGGCAGGGTGAAAGTTGGAGGCAAAGTTAATAAAGTCAACGCGTTCTGCATGCGTGCAGGAAGCAGCGCCAATGCAGTCATCGATGTAGCGAAGGAAAAGTGGGGGACAGATACCAGAATAGGCACGGAACATAGATTGTTCCACAATTCTATATTCTATGTACTATTCTATGTTCTATCTGTGAAACAGGTTATATCTCCTGGTCTCGTGTCTCTTTTTTCCCTTTGCAAGGTGGCTGGGGTGCTGTCAGAATCCATGATCTACAGCTGTGCTCGAACTATGTTCTTCACGAGTGGTGGGTCCTCACTCTTCCGAACTCATTCAGGATCTCCAGGAGCGGTTTGGAGGATATGCGCCTTCAGGGTACGACCCTATGGATGACCCGGTTCCTCGCTGATGTCGCTGGCTGAAGCATCACGGGAGATCGAAACATCAAGACAGTGGGCGCAGATGCTGGAGGTCTCTGCACTCGAGTGATCTCTCTCTCTCTCTCTCGATGGTGAGAGAGAGTCCGCTGCTTCTTGAGTTGGGAGAACTCGAATAAGTAATGCTGCAGAAACAGTGAGCTGCTGGCTTCCCCTATCACTGTGGCAGGAACGATATCTACCTCTCCATCATAAGGGAGAGAGAGAGAGAGAGAGCGAGAGGGAGACTGTCTGAAATGTCAACGTGTTGGGATGGACAGTAATTTTTGATGGACTCTAGATCATGGTCCCTGGGGGCTTGATATTGCATGCGTAGTGGCTGATGGGGAGGGGGCTGATGCTTTTGCTGCTGTTTATACATGGGGGGAGGGTGGGCTTTAGGATTCTAACTTTTTTTGTTGTTCATTGGGTTTTTTTTTAGTTTTGTGGATGTCTGTGAAGAGTAAGAATTTCAGGTTGTATACCGTCTACATTCTCTGATATTAAATTGAACCACTGAACCTTCCTATAATGTGGAAGGATGTTAGTCTATCCTTACCCTACAGCAGGGGTTCCCAACCTTTTTTATTCCATTGACCCCTACCATCAACCGAAGGGTCCTTGGACCCCTTGCTTAATGGTATTGGTCCATGGCATAAAAAAGGTAGGGAACTCCTGCTTCAGAAGAATAAATAGCAATATTGACTGAATAACCAATTAGGATAATCAACATACATTAGTAATGCCTTAAAGACCAGATTTTCTAGAAATGAACTTTAATTGTTAAAAGTTAAAAAATATAGTGTAACACTTGTACGCATAGATTATTCAGAAGAATTAAAAATACTGATTTAGGCTCAAGGGCAAACTGTCTCCAGTATACATGAAATACTGAATAGTGCTATGTGTTGTAACAATGCATTAGATAAAAAACTCCACAGGATTCCAGAAATATAAATCCTGAGCCTCTTCCACCAATCAATGCTTTGGCTGATGCAAGGCCTTGCACTCTCTACTCACTCTCGAAATACTTCTGAGTCATAAAACTACTAAATACTCACAATGAAATGTATCTGAACTGAGCTTTGCTCCAACCTCCTGCCACCTTGCTTATTTTCATACATTTACAAAGTACAATAGGAACACTTCTGTATTTTATGATCTGTTTTTTTTTCACTTTTTTTTTGGTTGCCGTTTGCCTGATTTTTTTTTTGCGCAGGGGTTGAAGTTTCTCTTTGAACCATTTCTTTGCATTTTCTTTGTTTCGTGGCTGTCTGTGGAGAAGATGAATCTCAGGGTTGTATACTACATACATACTTTGATAATAAATGTACTTTGAATCCCTGAAGGGACCCATTTCCCTACACTGTACAAAGGCGAGTAGGACTGGAAATGAAGTTCATATCATGATTATGTACTGATGATAACATATCTTCATCATACCCTGCATCACACATGAGCAGCTGTACGGATGTTAAGAGGATATCACTACTGCTGTGTTTATCACAGTGTTGAAGCAGATCAATACTGTCATGGAAGTTTCGGCTGTTGAGCACCTCTGAAGTAACACTGGAAGGCTGATCCTCAGCACCAGGCCATTCAGTTTGGAGTATATCAGGATTAGAGCAGTCACAGACTTGAGACTGGACGTCAGTGGCAACGTGACTAAACATGGAAGAGTTATCTGCTTTTTGATATGGTTCTGTATTAGCTGTCTGATGGAAGTCATTGTTCAGCGGTTCGTCATTGTCAAAGACTATTCCATCAGGAATCCAGCGACTCTCAGTGTAGTCGAAACATTCAATTTCCTCATCACTCTCACTCGAGCAGTCTACATCATTCGAAGCACTGGTTTCGGTTTCTTCCTGCTTAACAATTCTTTCAAAGGCAGTTTTTTCTTCAAGAATCTCTTCACTTTCGTTGCAGTCAATAACATTTGGCAAACTGCATTCAACTGAATGGTAATCTTCTATCTGGGTAAGAGTGATGGTCCTTGTGAAATCCTAATAAAAGAAAACTAAATTAGTAATGATGTATATCTCACATGTATAAACAAAAGATATCTCCTATGAATTTAATATACATTGGGGTGTATAAGGTGTCCAGGAAGGGGTAGCACTTCTAGTGTAGGCGTTTGTTGTATCTGTTCTGGGAAAGCTGGCAATTTGGTCCCCATCGGACACTCAGCTCTCACCTGTGGCTCAAAGCAGCTGTTTGCATGCGACAGCAGCCACACCCCGGCAGACCACTTCGACAGGCGGGATAAACCGGTGAGACAAGGAGATGCTGGTCCTAGCATGTGGGGTCAGCTCCAGCAGACTGGGCAGATGAGATCCAACGGCTAGGAGGGCTCCGTGGAAAGCAAAGGACATGACAAGGCACAGAAGGTGTCACGGTCAAGGAAGACCCCAGTTTGTGACGCTTGTTCGTACCACTGGACCCGGACTCCCGAGGCCGAGAGTGGAACTGCCCCAGGACAACAGATTTTCCACTTTAAAAACTCTCCCGCACAGGTTTCCTATCATCGTTGGATAAGATGGACAAGCACCTCACAGTCATATTGGTCTTGATTTACCATCTACCATTAGTAAATAAGTTTTTCTGGGAACTTGCAGTTAATGAATTAAACAAATACAAACAAAATGCTGGAAGAACTCAGCAAGTAAGGCAGCATCTACAGAAAAGAGAAAACAGTCAATGTTTCAGGCTGAGGCCCTTCCTCAGGACCAGGAAAAAGTGTCGACTGTTCACTCTTTTCCGCAGATGCTGCCTGACCTGCTGAGTTCCTCCAGCATTTTGTTTGCTGCTCAATATTGATATTGCAAATTACAGATCAGCCAAAAGACCTGCTCTCCAAATATACTATGTTCTTTACTAAGAAATAATTTAACTGTATGAAATGAAAGAGACCAAGAATGGTAATTATTTTTACAAACCAAGGCTTCTGGTATCTTCAGTTCTGATGGAACAGAGATATTTTGCTTCACTTTCACCATGGTTATAGCTATCAAGATTAAGATTGTCAGCAAAGATCCAAACAAAGAGGCCAGTATGGTGAAAAGCACAGCAGTCTGGAATCCTGCATAGAAAAGGTACAGTTAAAATATGTGTAACGTTTCACTTTATTTGTACAGCCGGAGCAGGACAGAAACATTGACAGTGCCCTGGTGCGGCCTCCTCTACATCAGTGAGACCTGATGTACAGTAGATTAGCGGATGGTTTCACTGAGCACCTTCTCCTCTCTCATAAAAGATGGATGTTTCCTATTTTAATTCTACTTCCTATTCTGACATGTCAGTCCATGGCCTCCTCTACTATCATGATGTGTCCATTCTCAAGCTGGAGGAATACCACCTCATATTCTGTCTGGTAGCCTCCAACCTGGTGGCATGAATATCGATTTCTCTAACGTCCAGTAATTTCTTTCTCCTTTCCATTTCCCATTCTGGCTCCCCTCCTACCCCTTTCCTTCTCCTCACCTTCTCTGGTGCCCATCCTCCCATGACCCACTCTCCTCTCCTATCAGATTCCTTCTTCAGTCCTTTACCCCTTCCAGCTTCTCACCATCCCCATCCCCCATCCACCCACCCTCCTCCTCACCTATCACCTGCCAGCCTGTACCCCTTCTTCCCCCCCACCTTCTTAATCTAGCTTCTTCCCCCTTCCTTTCCAGTCCTGCTGAAGGGTCTCGGCCTGAAATGCTGGTTGTCTATTCCCCTCCAAAGACCCTGCCTGACCTGTGAGTTCCTCCAGCATTTTGTGTTTGTGGTCAAAGGCTATGAATGTTTCTGAATATTTGACATCAGTAACATTCAAATAGACTCAAAGTAAAATGTAATGCTTTAATGTTCAAACTATTAGAAATGAAGAACAAACACAAAGAAGAACAAAAATACAACAATTTAACAGTGCAAGTTAATGAAATCTCACCATATGCCTGACAGACTTCCTTTCCTTTCAAATTTCAAGTCAAGTTTATAGTCATTTAACTATATACACCTATATAATGTATTTAACCACATAACATAAATAGAAATGAGACAATGTTCCTCGGAACCAACATATAAAGCACAGTAGTACAGTACACATAACACAATAACTTATGAAAGTAAGGATAAAATCTACAGATGAATCACACATAAATAAAGTGCATAAACTAAATATTGTAAGGTACGGAACAGATTAACCAGCGACACTTCGAATGTGATGCGGCAGGGAGTTCAGAAGCCTAATGGCCTGAGGGAAGAAACTGTTCCCCATCCTGACTGTTCTTGTCTTTATGCATCGGAGTCTCCTGCCTGATGGTAGAAAGTCAAAGAGGATGCAGGATAGATGGGTGGGATCCTTGATAATACTAACAGCCCTGCGTATGCAGCACTCCTGATAAATGAGGTGATATTAAGGGACTAGGTGAAGTCATCTGTAATGTGAACTCTCAGAAACTTGGTGCACTTCACTCTCTCTGCAGAGGAGCCACGTATTCACAAAGGGAGATGGTTCAGCTGCACCCTCCGGAAGTCCACAATGATTTCCTTCAGCACGTTCAGACTTGGGTTGTTCTTCTCACTCCAATTCACCAGCCGTTCTACTTCCTCTCTATACTCCTTCTCGTCATCGTTGATGAGGCCAACCATTGCTATGTCATCTGCAAATTTCACCCTGTAAATGCCATTCCTAATCCATCTATATAGTTTTCCCAGATACTTCAGCACAAGTGAAATGATGAGATACGTCGCCTGTCCTGGGTTCCGTGATCAGCTCTGCTGCAGGTGCTTGTAAAACATCTCTCAGAGCAGACAGCAATTTTAGGACTTGGCGTTTCTGTGCATATCCCATGGTCAAAACGACAGCTTCTCACTTCATCACCCCCGCCCCCACCAACATATCTCCCCTTCACTTGATTTCACCTTTTCACCGACAAGCTTCGGGTGTTATGTTCAAGTTGCGTTCTGAGGCTTAATTTGGACAACTGTGTGCAGTTGCCGTTTTGGTCACTTACATGCAGGAAAGGTATAAATAAAGTCGAAAGTGTACACAGAAATTTACAAGGATGTTGCCAGGTCTGGAAGACCAAAATAACAAGGGAAGATTGAATAGACAAAGACTTTATTCCTGAAAATGTAGAAGACTGAGAGGAGATTTAACAGAGATATACAAGATTATGAGAGATATAGAGAGAGTAAATGCAACCAGGCTTTTTCCACTGAAAAGAGAACATTTTTAGATGCTTTCTCCACTGAGGTTGGATGGCACTTCAACTAGAGGTCATGGATTAAGGTGAAAATGTTTAAGACCATAAGACAACGGAGCAGAAGTCGGCCATTCGGCCCATCGAGTCTGCTCCCCCATTTTATCATGAGCTGATCCATTCTCCCATTTAGTCCCACTCCCCTGCCTTCTCACCATAACCTTTGATGCCCTGGCTACTTAAGACACCTATCAATCTCTGCCTTAAATATACCCAATGACTTGGTCTCCACTGCCACCCATGGAAACAAATTCCAAAGATTCACCACCCCCGGCTAAAAAAATTTCTTCGCATCTCTGTTCTGAATGGGCGCCCTTCAATCCTTAAGTCATGCCCTCTCGTACCAGATTCCCCCATCATGGGAAACAACTTTGCCACATCCACTCTGTCCATGCCTTTCAATATTCAAAATGTTTCTATGAGGTCTCCCCTCATTCTTCTAAACTCCAAGAGCGGACAAACGTTCCTCATATGTTAACCCTCTCATTCCCGGAATCATTCTCGCGAATCTTCTCTGTACCCTCTCCAACGTCAGCACATCCTTTCTTAAATAAGGAGACCAAATCTGCCCACAGTACTCCAAGTGAGGTCTCACCAGCGCCTTATAGAGCCTCAACATCACATCCCTGCTCCTATACTCTATTCCTCTAGAAATGAATGCCAACATTGCATTCGCCTTCTTCACCACTGACTCAACCTGGAGGTTAACCTTAAGGGTATCCTGCACGAGGACTCCCAAGTCCTGTTGCACCTCAGAACTTTGAATTCTCTCCCCATTTAAGTAATAGTCTGCCCATTTAAGTGGAAGATGAAAGGAAACTTCTTCACTCAGAGGGTCATTGGTGTGGAACAAGCTGTTAGCACAAGTGGTGCAAGCAAGCTTGATTTCAACATTCAAGAAAAGTTTGGACTGGTACATGGATGGTAGAGGTACGCAGGGCTATGGTCCTGGTGCAGGTCGATGGGAGTAGGCAGTTTAAATGGCTTGGCATGGACTAGATGGGCTGAAGGGCCTGTTTCTGTGCTGTACTTTTCTATGACTCTATGATAGCAAAAACATACAGGTTAACCTAGTATATTGCTGCAGTATCCAGGTCGTGAGCCACTTGATTATTTCTGGCAACACACATCAAAGTTGCTGGTGAACGCGGCAGGCCAGGCAGCATCTCTAGGAAGAGGTACAGTCGACGTTTCGGGCCGAGACCCTTCGTCAGGACTAACTGAAGGAAGAGTGAGTAAGGGATTTGAAAGTGGGAGGGGGAGGGGGAGATCCAAAATGATGGGAGAAGACAGGAGGGGGAGGGATGGAGCCAAGAGCTGGACAGGTGATTGGCAAAAGGGATATGAGAGGATCATGGGACAAGAGGCCTAGGGAGAAGGAAAAGGGGGAGGGGGGGAAAACCCAGAGGATGGGCAAGGGGTGTAGTGAGAGGGACAGAGGAAGCAAAAGGAGAGAGAGAAAAAGAATGTGTGTATATATAAATAAATAACGGATGGGGTACGAGGGGGAGGTGGGGCATTAGCGGAGGTTTGAGAAGCCGATGTTCATGCCATCAGGTTGGAGGCTACCCAGATGGAATATAAGGTGTTGTTCGTCCAACCTGAGTGTGGCTTCATCTTTACAGTAGAGGAGTCCGTGGATAGACATATCAGAATGGGAATGGGACGTGGAATTAAAATGTGTGACCACTGGGAGATCCTGCTTTCTCTGGCGGACTGAGTGTAGGTGATAAATAAATAACGGATGGGGTATGAGGGGGCGGTGGGGCATTAGCGGAAGTTTGAGAAGTCAATGTTCATGCCATCAGATTGGAGGCTACCCATGTACACACATTCCTTTTCTCTCCCTCCTTTTTCTCCCTCTGTCCCTCTCACTATACCCCTTGCTCATCCTCTGGGTTTTCCCCCCTCCCCCTTTTCTTTCTCCCTAGGCCTCCTGTCCCATGATCCTCTCACATCCCTTTTGCCAATCACCTGCCCAGCTCTTGGCTCCATCCCTCCCCCTCCTGTTTTCTCCTATCATTTTGGATCTCCCCCCCTCCCACTTTCAAATCTCTTACTAGCTCTTCCTTCAGTTAGTCCTGACGAAGGGCCTTGGCCCGAAACGTCGACTGTACCTCTTCCTAGAGATGCTGCCTGGCCTGCTGCGTTCACCAGCAACTTTGATGTGTGTTGCTTGAATTTCCAGGATCTGCAGAATTCCTCGTGTTTGATTATTTTTGGATCATGTTTGTGTATTCTGCAATCATCAATGAATATAGACACTGGCTCTATCAACTGAGGCAAGAAACTTCTCCAAAACTGTACAGCAGACAGATTTTCAGAGTTAACTACATTTCCTATTTTAAGATTATACAGCCCTGAGAGAATACACCCAAACAGACAAGGTGGATAAGGGCAGATTTAAAGATTAGCTTTACTTGTCACACTGAACTATCCAGTGAAATGCGTTGTTTGCATCAACAACCAACCCAGTCCAGGGATGTGCTGCGGGCAAGTGTTACCACACTTCAGGCACAAACAAAGCATGCCCACAACTAATTAACTCCAACCCCTATGTCTTTGGAATGTGGGAGGAAACTGGAGCACTAGGGTCATGTGGAGAATGGAGTACATGACCCAACCGGTCATACAGAGAATATATAAACTCCTTATGGGCAGTGGCAGGAATCGAACCCCTAATGCTGGCACGGTAAAGAGTCGTGCTAACTGCTATGCTCCCATACCACTCCGGTGTAAATTCTATAGGAACAAAGTCAAAGCAGAGAGATGGCTGGTCCTCTATCTCAACATCAAGGTCCACTCGCCACCCAAACACCTTTATATCTTTTTATTTCAGGAAATCTTCTCTCTCTTCCTCTCTCAAATATATGCAGTAGCTTGGTATCCACAGCCCAGTGATGGGGAAATTCCATTGGCTCATCCTGCTCTGAATTATGACGTAACATAAGAGGAGAGCTTGATGGCTCTGGACTTGTGCTCAGTAGAGTCCAGAGGGGAGGGGGCAGGTACAGCTGACATGGAAAAGATATTGCCAATAGTGTGAGAGTTTCAAACTAGTGGGCACAGCTTCTGAATACAAGGCTGTCCATTTGGAACAGCGGTCCCCAACCACCACGCCGCAAGGCATGCGCTACCGGGCTGCGAGGAAACGATATGAGTCAGCTGCACCTTTCCCCTTTCCCTGTCGCGCACTGTTGAACTCCAACATAGGGTTGCCAACTGTCCCGTATTTGCCGTTATTGGGTTAAATTGGTTTGTTCCGTATTTCCCCCGCAGAGGTATAGCGTTCCAATGAAACCTTTCGTGCCGAAATGGCGTGAAGTGAAGAAGCAATTACCATTATGGGAAAAAATTTTGAGCGTTCCCAGACCCAAAAAATAACCTAACAAATCATACCAAGTAACATATAAAACCTAAAATAACACTAACATATAGTAAAAGTAGGAATGATATGATAAATACACAGCCTATATAAGGTAGAAATAATGTATGTACAGAATAGTCGGGAAGATGAAGGCAAAACCAATTTGTGGGGGAAAAAATCGGCACACACGCGCATATGCGCATACAGGAGCCCGCACAAGGCTTCATGGTCATGGTAGTCTTTCCTGGGGTAAAGTGTCCCGGGATTTGACTGCTACTTTTGTCCCTTATTTGGGAGTGAGAAAGTTGGCGACCCTAACTGTAAAAGATATGTTGAGGTGAGTTTAACCCTACTTGAACACCAGCACCTCCCCCAAAGCCCTGTCGGCCGGTCCGCAAGAATATTGTCGATATTAAACTGGTCTGCGGTGCAAAACAGGTTAGGGACCCCTGATTTAGAACAGAGATGAGGAGGATGTTTTAGCCAGAGGGCGGCGAATCTGTGGAATTAATTGCCACAGATGGTTCTAGAGGCCAAGACATTAGGTATATTTAAATCAGAGGTTGAAAGGTTCTTGATTAGTAAGCGCGTCAAAGGTTATGGGGAGAAAGCTGGAGAATGGGGTTAAGAGAGATAAAAAAAAACACAGCCATGATCAAATGGCAGAGAAGACGTAATGGGCTGAATGGCCTTATAGTCTGATTTTCCACCTTTTTTAATTACCTTCAAACGCACAGACAGTAACACAGATGTGGGAACACATTGGCTGAAATTTGTAAAAATTAAAATAAAGAGAGCATGAGATATCACATTACCATAAAAAAAATCTACACACAAATTATGCAAACTTACCTTTGACTTTCAGTTCAAAACAGACAGGTTCAGAGAAATTGCTCATCTTCATCGTATTCCTGTATACAGATCGCGCAGACACACAATTGTTGCTGCCTTGCAACTGACCTTTTTCAATTTTTATTATGTTCTCAGTTGAGCTTTGCTGAACTGGATGCTGTTCAAAAATAAAATGTGACTGGGCATCAGTGAAAGTCATGGCACAAGCAAATATAAGGCATGCAAGAGAATTCCTAGAAGCAAGGTTTTCAGCGAACAATTCTGTAAACAGACACATAGACCTCGATCCTATTTATGAGACAATACAGGCAAAATTCCAGACCACAATGCACAGAGTTCACCACGCAACCAATCAACGACGAGATCCCCTCCCTATATCACAATCCAGTTTTTGTAATGATCACCAATCAGCTGATTGATAAGTATATAAAGGCCAAGTATTCAGAGAACACATCACAAATTAATAGTGCACCGATGATGACTCCTTGTATGATGATGAAACGTTTGCAAATGGATTGCCATGATCGCAGGACAACTCAACCCAACAAAAGTGTGAATACAAATACAGCAGATTTTAAACTCAATAAAATTTGGATTCAAGGCACATGATATTAATGTTAACCAGGTCACCAGTAAGTTAAAGACTCTGTAACAAATTCTCACAATTAACAGATTATATTTTGACAAAGAAAGCTTGATGCCTATTGATTTCTTCAGGTGACAAGCTTGGTCCTCTAACAGATACGAAACTGATGTCTGATTATCAGGAAATTAACTGAACTACCCTGTGGATTTCCAAATGTCATATTCAGAACTGCATTTGCAGGTATTGTTGGCTGTTGTACTGTGAATAAAGCCACCAGAGAGACACTGAAGCTAGTGGATATCGAAGTGAATATAGCAGCAGGCATCACATTGAGACACTCTTGGAGGAAGAAGTCTCCTGACCCAATAGTACATGACATTTTATATGCTAAAGATCAAAGGTAACAGCAGAACAGCAGCAGAACAGTTCTATAGTTACAATGTATCTATAATGCTTCCTTTGAATTACATATAGTTTTCATGCACCTTCTTCTTTGCACCCACACTCCAGACACACAAAATGAACGTTAATCAGCATTGTCTGGTTTGCAATCAACTCCAGTCCACAGCTCCAGGTAAAAAAGTGAAGATTGGTTGCTGGTGAAATTAATATTTATTATATACCCTAACTCCAGAATACACCCTAACCGAGGCCAAAGCTCCACTTGTTCCTCAATATGCATCAAAGCAGAGAAAAAAAAGTCAAAGTGATCAATAGTTACAATATGTCAGTGTAGGTCAATAAATCCTGCGGGACTTTACATAATAGGTACCGTACTTGCTGAACTAGTTACACTCCCTACAAAGTGTTTCTCACCTAATCACAATGGCATATCCACCTGTACCTTCCTTCCTCCCTCAGTTACCCCACAATCCCATAAATGTATTCATGCTGCACATCCCAACATCAAATGCCACATTCCAACCATTTTCTGGGGAAGAAATAGAGGACAAAAATATAAAAATTGCCTTGTAGAAGTATCAATTAACAGTGCTTGGTGGTTAAAGATGAAATCAATCATCAGATAAGCTGCAGAAAAATATAAATAATTCTCAAAATTTTGAATAAAATCAGTAAACTACATGTCAAATCAACCAAATCTGTAATAGGAGTTTTTTTTAATACTGTAAGCATGTTTTAAATTGCAACAAAGAACAGGATGGCATGAAGATTCAAGATTGTTTAAAGATTCAAGTGCAAAGGAGAACAAAATAATTGTTACTTGGGATCTGATACAGCATAAAAAAAAGAAACACAATAAATTTAAACACATAAGATAGCTTACAGTACGAGTATCTCATATATACACAGATAGATTGTATGTCCATAAAGTGACACTAGGCACAGAAGTGTCTGCACATAAGGTGACTGACAGGAAATGATAAAGTAGTGGTGGTTGGGGGTTAGTGGGTAGAGGTGTTGATCAGCCGTACTGCTTGGGGAAAGTAACTGTAAGCTCTTCTGGATCTGCTTTAATGTAAAAGCTACAATTCTAAAAATTAAATGGCAGACCTGGACGGGCTTTGGAGTATGGAGGGGTGCTGGGGTATTGGGCAGGGCGGGAGGGTGCTACCATAAAGGGCAGGGGCATTGGGGTACAGTGGGGGAGCTTGGATACATGGGGGGGGCTGGGATATGGAGGGGGACTGGGATACTAAGGGGCAGAAAACGCTGGTGCGAGTTGTGTACAGGCCACCTAACAATAGTAGTGAGGTTGGAGATGGTATTAAACAGGAAATTAGAAATGTGTGCAATAAAGGAACAGCAGTTATAATGGATGACTTCAATCCACATGAAGATTGGGTGAACCAAATTGGTAAGGGTGCTGAGGAAGAGGATTTCTTGGAATGTATGCGGGATGGTTTTTTGAACCAACATGTCGAGGAACCAACTAGAGAGCAGGCTATTCTAGACTGGGTATTGAGCAATGAGGAAGGGTTAATTAGCAATCTTGTCGTGAGAGGCCCCTTGGGTAAGAGTGACCATAATATGGTGGAATTCTTCATTAAGATGGAGAGTGACATAGTTAATTCAGAAACAAAGGTTCTGAACTTAAAGAAGGGTAACTTTGAAGGTATGAGACGTGAATTAACTAAGATAGACTGGCAAATGACACTTAAAGGGTTGACGGTGGATATGCAATGGCAAGCATTTAAAGATCGTATGGATGAACTACAACAATTGTTCATCCCAGTTTGGCAAAAGAATAAATCAAGGAAGGTAGTGCACCCGTGGCTGACAAGGGAAATTAGGGATAGTATCAATTCCAAAGAAGAAGCATACAAATTAGCCAGAAAAAGTGGCTCACCTGAGGACTGGGAGAAATTCAGAGTTCAGCAGAGGAGGACAAAGGGCTTAATTAGGAAGGGGAAAAAAGATTATGAGAGAAAACTGGCAGGGAACATAAAAACTGACTGTAAAAGCTTTTATAGATACGTGAAAAGAAAAAGATTGGTTAAGACAAATGTAGGTCCCCTACAGACAGAAACAGGTGAATTGATTATGGGGAACAAGAACATGGCAGACCAATTGAATAATTACTTTGGTTCTGTCTTCACTAAGGAGGACATAAATAATCTTCCGGAAATAGTAGGGGACAGAGGGTCCAGTGAGATGGAGGAACTGAGGGAAATACATGTTAGTAAGGAAGTGGTGTTAGGTAAATTGAAGGGATTAAAGGCATATAAATCCCCAGGGCCACATGGTCTGCATCCCAGAGTGCTTAAGGAAGTAGCCCAAGAAATAGTGGATGCATTAGTGATAATTTTTCAAAACTTGTTAGATTCTGGACTAGTTCCTGAGGATTGGAGGGTGGCTAATGCAACCCCACTTTTTAAAAAAGAAGGGAGAGAGAAACCAGGGAATTATAGACCGGTTAGCCTAACATCGGTGGTGGGGAAACTGCTAGAGTCAGTTATCAAAGATGTGATAACAGCACATTTGGAAAGCGGTGAAATCATCGGACAAAGTCAGCATGGATTTGTGAAAGGAAAATCATGTCTGTCGAATCTCAGAATTTTTTGAGGACGTAACTAGTAGAGTGGATAGGGGAGAACCAGTGGATGTGGTATATTTGGATTTTCAAAAGGCTTTTGACAAGGTCCCACACAGGAGATTAGTGTGCAAACTTAAAGCACATGGTATTGGGGGTGAGGTATTGATGTGGATAGAGAATTAGTTGGCAGACAGGAAACAAAGAGTGGGAATAAACGGGACCTTTTCAGAATGGCAGGCAGTGACTAGTGGGGTACCACAAGGCTCAGTGCTGGGTCCCCAGTTATTTACAATATATATTAATGACTTGGATGAGGGAATTAAATGCAGCATCTCCAAGTTTGCGGATGATACGAAGCTGGGTGGCAGTGTTAGCTGTGAGGGGGATGCTAAGAGGATGCAGGGTGACATGGATAGGTTGGGTGAGTGGGCAAACTCATGGCAGATGCAATTTAATGTGGATAAATGTGAAGTTATCCACTTTGGTGGCAAAAACAGGAAAACAGATTATTATCTGAGTGGTGGCCGATTAGGAAAAGGGGAGGTGCAACGAGACCTGGGTGTCATTATACACCAGTCATTGAAAGTGGGCATGCAGGTACAGCAGGCGGTGAAAAAGGCGAATGGTATGCTGGCATTTATAGCAAGAGGATTCGAGTACAGGAGCAGGGAGGTACTACTGCAGTTGTACAAGGCCTTGGTGAGACCACACCTGGAGTATTGTGTGCAGTTTTGGTCCCCTAATCTGAGGAAAGACATCCTTGCCATAGAGGGAGTACAAAGAAGGTTCACCAGATTGATTCCTGGGATGGCAGGACTTTCATATGATAAAAGACTGGATGAACTAGGCTTATACTCGTTGGAATTTAGAAGATTGAGGGGGGATCTGATTGAAACATATAAAATCCTAAAGGGATTGGACAGGCTAGATGCAGGAAGATTGTTCCCGATGTTGGGGAAGTCCAGGACGAGGGGTCACAGTTTGAGGATAAAGGGGAAGCCTTTTAGGACCGAGATTAGGAAAAACTTCTTCACACAGAGAGTGGTGAATCTGTGGAATTCTCTGCCACAGGAAACAGTTGAGGCCAGTTCATTGGCTATATTTAAGAGGGAGTTAGATATGGCCCTTGTGGCTAAAGGGATCAGGGGGTATGGAGGGAAGGCTGGTGCAGGGTTCTGAGTTGGATGATCAGCCATGATCATACTGAATGGTGGTGCAGGCCTGAAGGGCTGAATGGCCTACTCCTGCACCTATTTTCTATGTTTCTATACTGAGGGGAACTGGGGTACGGAAGGGGTACCAGGGTAAGAAGGGGGTACTGGGGAATGGTACGGAGGAGGGACTGGAGTATGGAAGGGGTACTATAGTATGGAGGGGATACTGTGGTATGGGGGTAGTACTGGGGTAAGGGGGGGATAGAGAGGGGGTGCTAGGGTACGGAGGGGGGATGGGTACAGAGGGGATAATGGGATACTGGTATACAGGGGGTGGTGCCATGGGGACAGAGGGAGCTGCTGAGCTGTGGAAGGGGACTGGGGGACAGAAGGGGTACTGGGGTATGGGGGAGAAGGGTACAGAGGGGGTACTTGGGAATGGAGGTGGTGCCATGGGTATATGGGCGGGTTCTAGGATGTGGAGGGGGTGTACAGGATTGCCATAAAGGCGTATGACAAGCCTGTCTTCATTGATTAGGGCATCAAATATAAACAGAGGCAAATCATGCTGCAATTGTATGATCAATTGGTAAGGCAACATGTAGAGTATCTTAGTAACACACATAAAATGCTGGTGGAACGCAGCAGGCCAGGCAGCGTCTAAAGGAAGAAGTACAGTCAACGTTTTGGGCCGAGACCCTTGGTCAGGACTAACTGAAAGAAGAGATAGTAAGAGATTTACTAACTGAAAGAATCTACCTGAAAGTTGCCTCACAGGTAGATAGGGTAGTTAAGAAAGCTTATGGGGTGTTAGCTTTCATAAGTCGAGAGATAGAGTTTAAGAGACGCAAGATAATGATGCAGCTCTATAAAACTCTGGTTAGGCCACACTTGGAGTACTGTATCCAGTTCTGGTCACCTCACTATAGGAAGGATGTGGAAGCATTGGAAAGGGTACAGAGGAGATTTACCAGGATGCTGCCTGGTTTAGAGAGTATGCATTATGATCAGAGATTAAGGGAACTAGGGCTTTACTCTCTGGAGAGAAGGAGGATGAGAGGAGACATGATAGAGGTATACAAGATATTAAGAGGAATAGATAGAGTGGACAGCCAGCGCCTCTTCCCCAGGTCACCACTGCTTAATACAGGAGGACATGGCTTTAAGGTAAGGGGTGGGAAGTTCAAGGGGGATATTAGAGGAAGGTTTTTTACTCAGAGAGTGGTTGGTGCATGGAATGCACTGCCTGAGTCAGTGGTGGAGGCAGATACACTAGTGAAATTTAAGAGACTGCTAGACAGATATATGGAGGAATTTAAGGTAGGGAGTTATATGGGAGGTAGGGTTTAAGGGTCAGCACAACATTGTGGGCCGAAGGGCCTGTACTGTGCTGTATTATTCTATGTTCCATGAAACGTCGACTGTACTTCTTCCTATAGATGCTGCCTGGCCTGCTGCATTCCACCAGCATTTTGTATGTGTTGCTTGAATTTCCAGCATCTGCAGATTTCCTCGTGTTTGCATGTAGAGTATCCCGTCTGGGTACACAACAGGAACATGGATTTCTCGAACTTCTGGTATTTTCTAACCCTCCCTCCTGTCTCCCCTCTTACCTCTTCCTTTCTCCTCACCTATCCATCTCCTTCCTCTGGTGCTGCTCCTCTTCTCCTATCATATTCCTTCTTCAGCCCTTTCCCCCTTCCATCTATCACCTTCCAGCATCTCACTTCACTGTAAAGCGTTGTGCTAACCACTACGCTATCGTGCCCCAGCTGATACAACCATCCACCACCTGCTCCCATGGCTTTACCTGACCCTGATCGCCCGATCGGGAGGGCGGGGGGGTGCTAAACAGGTGTTAAACCTTGCCCAAAGGCGCCCTGTCAGCTAGTGGAGGGAGGGAGAACCTTACACTTCCTTTCGTGGAGACATACATGAACCCCGCCACCCATATTTAGAGCACTGTGTGCAGTTCTGATCCCCACACTATAGGAAAGATATGACGGTTTGAGAAAGCACTGAATAAGTCAGTTCACTCGGATCTCGTTAGGACTGGAGCATATTAGCTATGGGGAAAAGTCGAACAAACCAGGCTCAATTTCTTGGGAAAAGCAGAGGGTGAGGGGAACCTGACAGCAGTAAGTGGAGAGGCACACGTCGTGCACAGTAAGAAGGGACTGTTAGATTAGCATCATAGTCAGTGGTAACATGATGAGCTGAAGCCCCTGCTCCTGTGTTGCACTGCTCTTTGTTCTCTGCTCTGAGAATTAGGCTTTTCCAGGATTAGTTGAAGAAATAGCAACGACATACGTCGTGAAATTTGTTGTTTTGCGGTAGCATTTCAGTGCGACAAATAAAAATATTATAAATTTGGTCAGTAAGACCAAAGAACTGATTGTGGACTTCAGAAAGGATAAGACAAGGGAACACGAACCAATCCTCATGGAGGGATCAGAAGTGGAAAGGATGAGCAATTCCAAGTTCCTGGTGCTAATACCTCTGAGGATCTATCCCGGACCCAACAGAACAACGCAGCTACAAAGAAGGCACGACAGCAGCGATATTTCATTAGGGCTTTGAGGAGAATTCATATGTCATCAGAGACACTCATAACTTTCTACTGATGTACCGCGGAGAGCATTCTTATTGGGCTCACCACTGTCTCCTCTGGGTGTGGGGAGAGGCTACTGCACAGCATTGAAGTAAGCTGCAGAGAATTGAAAACTTAGTCAGCCCAACCCTGGGCACTAGCCTCTGCAGTATCCAGGACATCGTCAAGGAGCGATGCCTCAAAAAGGCAGCATCCATCATTAAGGACCTCCATCACCCAAGTCACGCCTTGTTCTCATTGCTTCCACCAGGAAGGAGGTACAGGAGCCTGAAAGCACACCTCAATAATTCAGGAACAGCTTCTTCCCTTCTGCCATCCGATTTCTGAATGGACATGGAACCCATGAACACTACCTCACTACCTTTTTTCTTATTTTTGTTTCTGCACTACTTATTTAACTATTAGGTATTGTATTGTACTGCTACCACAGAGACAACAAATTTCATGACATATAACAGTGATATTAAATCTGGTTCTGAAATATATATTAGTTAAATTAAATAAATAGAGCAAAAGAGAGCAAAAATAGTGAGCAAATCACAAACAAGAGAGATCCTGCAAATCACAAGTAAGAGAGATTCTGCAGATGCTGGAAATCCAAGGAACACTCAAAATGCTGGAGGAACTGAGCAGCAGGCCAGGCAGCGTCTATGGAAAAAAAAGTAGTCGACATCTCAGGCCGAGTCCCTTCAGCAGGACTGCCGAAGGGTCTCAGCCCAAAATATCGACTGTTTATTCATTTCCATTGGTGCTGCCTGACCTGCTGAGTTCCTCCAGCATTGTGTGTGTGTGTTCATGGCTTGCCTTATTGCCTGTTCAGAAATCTGACAGTGGAGGTAAAGCTGCCAGAAGGCAACATGGAAGCAAATACAACTGTGGCATTTTTGAGGCATATGGCACTTAGCCAGGAAAGGAACGCAGAGAACTGGGATTAGCGCATACGAATGGGACCGAGCGCCTCTGTGCAGTAAAACTCTTTGAATACATACTCTGACACCTTCATCTGTATTCCAGAATTCCACTTCATAGCTCAAGTTATCAATCAGACACGCTTTCAACACCTCTTCTTTGCACGCTGCCAAATTAATTCGAAGATGCACCAGCACAGATTCTTCTTTCACAACTACCTTCAGTTGAGGTGCGCCGAGTTCCACTTCAAAAGAAACAGAAATTATCGATTATTATTGACATATTTTTAATACGTGGCAGTTAACAAGAATATCACTATTTCTGGTTTTTCGACTAAGACAAACTATTAAATTAAATTGAGCCCTTTGGATGTAATAAACTGAATAAACGGTGAGATTAAGCAGAGTGAGAAGGCAATACTGTCACTTTGAATTCCCTGCCACTGGACCCAAACCCCAATCTGTCAAGGACCATGTAGTAGCTGCTCGTGCATCAGCCTCCCCACTTTAAACAAAGTCACACACAGGCGTTCTCCGTTAAGGGAGTAGTCCCTTAGGAGAACATCACATTCGTCTGAGGTAATCACATGTACTTTCTTGGTGGTATTACTGGAGGGCAGTCCACAGAATAAGGGCATTCTACACACCCCCCCACCCATTCATTTTCTATGTGGATTGACCATAAATTTTGAAATGTAGTCAGGGCATCCAACATCCAACTTCAAAATAAAAGTTCATTTTCCATTTACTTTCTGCCTCAGAATAGAGAAATGAGTGATTGGAATTATTGAGAATACTCATCACTAGTCAATAAATCATCTCACTTCCTATAATCCTCGGCCTCACTCTTTGAAACAAATTTGTAATGTCAAAGGCTCAATTTAATATGATTAGTCAGGGCATGAAGGGATATGGAGAGACAGCAGGAGACTGGGGCTGAGAGGGAAATGGATCAGCCATGACGAAATGGCAGAGCAGACTCCATGGGGGAAATGGCCCAATCTTGCTTCTATTTCTTATGGTCTTCATATCAAATAATATATACCACATACAACCTGAAATTCTTATTCTTCACAGACATCCACAAAACAGAGAGAAAGAAACCCCAACGAATGTATGACAGAAAACATTAGAACCCCAAAGGCCCCCACCCCACTTGCAGATATTAAACAGGAACCCTGGGCTTCTCGACAAATATGGAATTATGGCTCTGATATGATGTTGTGCATTAAAAAGAGATTTTTAATTCAGAAAACAATGTTCCACCCTTAACACTTGATTAGGAATAGTTTTCACAATTAGAATAAATGTTTGATGTTGTAAATGTATCAGAATCTCTCTGGTGTCCAAACTAACTCTTAACAGCAATAGCTCTATTTATTTTCAATGCCTTATGACATCACTATAGTTATTATCCAATTATTGCTCATAAGTATGCTTTGCAAATATGACTACTATATTTTAAGATTCTTTCATACAGCCAAACAGTCACTGTGTCTATCCTAACATCCAGGAACAAAGATCGGACATGTTCTTTTACTAGCTGAAAACAAGCCAAAACTGCTGAGACTAAGCACAGGGGTGATGCGCTATCCACAATAACGAATGTCCAAAGTTTAAAAGAGTATGTTCAATCGTTCAGTAAGAAACCAGCAAAGACAAACAATCTTGTAGCGATATAAAATCTAATGACACTAAAACTAAGAATAGAACAAAATAAGCGGTCTAATAACAATAGAACAACCTAGCGGTAGTGTTAGCGATCAACAAGAAAATATCAGCCCGTGACCCACTCCCTGGCTCTATCTAGACTAAACTGAGACAAAGGGTTAATGTGTAACTATACTAATTCCCTTCTACACCCCAACCCAAGTGACCAATTACCCACAGTAAACGCGCAACACAAAATACAATGCAGACAAAGAATAGTTACGTGGCTCCTACAACTACGTTCCTTGGGGCTCTTTATTTAGCTCTTGGGGCTAGGATAAATAAAATTTTCTTCAAGATTCAAGATTATTTAATGTAATTTCCGATACACAAGTGTAAAGGAGCACAAAATAATTGTTATTCCGGGTCCGATTTAGCGCAAAAAAAACAGTAAAATAAAGAATACAATAATAAATAAAAGCACAATAAATACACAAAATAGCTTATAAACATAGATTGAGTGCATGCCCATAAAGTGACGCTCGACACAGGAGTGTCAGTACATAAGGTGACTCTGACAGGCACAGTAGTGGTGGTTGGGGCTGTGGAGGGGTGGGTTAGCAGGTGGAGGTGTTGACCATTCTTGCGGCTTGGGGAAAGTAACTGTTTTTGAGACTGGTGGTCCTGGCATTGATGCTATATAGCCTCCTCCCTGACAGGAACTGGTGGTGCGGAGGTGTGGGTTAGTGGGTGGACCACACTGCACCAGAGACTCAGCAGAACTTTATTCTGGCTGTTCAGTGCTTTGAAACATTCCGAGGTCATGAAAAGTAGTGTAGAAATTCCTCTTTCTTTATTGGAAATTATATACGAATAATTCATCCTACTTGTAAAGCTTGGCTCAATAACTAGTTACCCCGTTTCCATAGTCTGTAGCCCCCACTCTCTCTTAACAGAAAGTCACAAGTACACATCTGGAATAGATAATTCTATAAAGGAATGTTAACGGCTATTCTAATTTAGAAGAAAGATCCCAATGCATTTCTATCCTGGATGTATTGTGCTGGCAATCACCACTGTCAATTCTGCCCCCCCACCAAAACTCCAACACCCAGAGGAATCTGTCTCTTCACAATAATAGTCCTGAATTCTAATTCTGCCTCAAGATACATTAACTGGGATATGACCCACTGATTAAGCTATAGCACAGTACAGGCCCTTCAGCCCAAAATGTTATACCAACCTTCAAACCTACTCCAAAATTAATCTAACACTTCCCTCCTACACAGCCCTGCATTCCTGTATCATCTGTGTGCCTACCTAAGAGTCTCTTAAATGCCCCGAATGTATCTGCCTCTACCACCACCCCTGGCAGGGCGTTCCAAGCACTCACCGCTCTCTATGAACTGGACCAGCATCAAGATGCTTGCACTTTTGATCTGGAACCAATTCAGAATTACCAGGACAGCAGTGGTGTAGTGGTTAGCACAACACTTTACAGTACTGGTGACCCGGGTTCTTGCCAGTGAGGAGTTTGTACGTTCTCCCTGTGACCTTGTAGATTTCCTCCGGGTGTTCTGGTTTCCTCCCATAGCGTAAAGACGTACCAGTTGGTAGGTTAATTGGTTATTGTAAATTGGCTAGGGTTAAATTGCGGGTCGCTCTAAGGGCTGGAAGAGCCTATTCCGTGTTATATCTCAATAAACAAAAGTTAAATCAATGTAACAGAAAAACAGCATCAGTAATAGTAAAAGTAAAGACAGTGAACAAGGAATTTCATGTGGCTCTGTACCTTCAAGCATGTCCCTATTGCTAAACTACCATCTGAAATGGCCTAACGAACCATGGCTGACAAGAGAAGTCAAAGCCAAAGTTAAAGCAAATGGAAGGGCATACAAGGAAGCAAAAATTAGTGGGAAGACAGAGGATTGGGAAGTTTTTAAAAGCTTACAAAGGGAAACTAATAAGGTCATTAAGAGGGAAAAGATGAACTATGAAAGGAAGCTAGCAAATAATATCAAAGAGGACACTAAAAGCTTTTTCAAGTATATAAAGAGCAAAAGACAGGTGAGAGTAGATATAGGACCAATAGAAAATGATGCTGGAGAAATTGTAATGGGAGATAAGGAGATGGCAGAGGAACTGAACGAGTATTTTGCATCAGTCTTCACTGAAGAAGACATCAGCAGTATACCGGACACTCAAGGGTAGCAGGGAAGAAAAGTGTGCGCAGTCACAACTACGACAGAGAAAGTACTCAGGAAGCTGAATAGTCTAAGGGTAGATGAATCTCCTGGACCAGATGGAATGCACACTCGTGTTCTGAAGGAAGTAGCTGTGGAGATTGCGGAGGCATTAGCGATCATCTTTCAAAAGTCGATAGATTCTGGCATGGTTCCGGAGGACTGGAAGATTACAAATGTCACTCCGCTGTTTAAGAAGGGGACAAGGAAGCAAAAAGTAAATTATAGACCTGTTAGTTTGACATCGATGGTTGGGAAGTTGTTGGAGTTGATTGTCAAGGATGAGGTTACAGAGTACCTGGAGGCATATGATAAGATAGGCAGAACTCAGCATGGATTCCTTAAAGGAAAATGCTGCCTGACAAACCTATTACAATTTTTTGAGGAAATTACCAGTAGGCTAGACAAGGGAGATGCAGTGGATGTTGCATATTTGGATTTTCAGAAGGCCTTTGACAAGGTGCCACACATGAGGTTGCTTAACAAGATAAGAGCCCATGGAATTACGGGGAAGTTACATACGTGGATAGGGCGTTGGCTAATTGGCAGGAAACAGAGAGTGGGAATAAAGGGATCCAATTCTGGTTGGCTGCCGGTTACCAGTGGTGTTCCACAGGGGTCCGTGTTGGGGCCGCTTCTTTTTACGTTGTACATCAATAATTTGGATTATGGAATAGATGGCTTTGTGGCTAAGTTTGCTGATGATACAAAGATAGGTGCAGGGGCCAGTAGTGCTGAAGAAACAGAGAGTCTGCAGGGAGACTTGGATAGATTGGAAGAATGGGCAGAGAAGTGGCAAATGAAATACAATGTTGGAAAGTGTATGGTTATGCACTTTGGCAGAAGAAATAAACAGGCAGACTATTATTTAAATAGGGAGAGAATTCAAAGTTCTGAGATGCACTGGGACTTGGGAATCCTCGTGCAGGATACCCTTAAAGTTAACCTCCAGGTTGAGTCGGTGGTGAAGAAGGCCAATGCAATGTTGGCATTCATTTCTAGAGGAATAGAGTATAGGAGCAGGGATGTGATGTTGAGGCTCTACAAGGCGCTGGTAAGGCCTCACTTGGAGTACTGTGGGCAGTTTTGGGCTCCTTATTTAAGAAAGGATGTGCTGACGTTGGAGAGGGTACAGAGAAGATTCACTAGAATGATTCCAGGAATGAGAGGGTTAACATATGAGGAACGTTTGCCTGCTCTTGGACTGTATTCCTTGGAGTTTAGAAGAATGAGGGGGGACCTCAAAGAAACATTTTGAATGTTGAAAGGCATGGACAGAGTGGATATGGCAAAGTTGTTTCCCATGATGGGGAAGTCTAGTACGAGAGGGCATGACTTAAGGATTGAAGGGCACCCATTCAGAACAGAGATGCGAAGAAATTTTTTTAGCCAGGGGTTGGTGAATCTATGGAATTTGTTGCCACGGGCGGCAGTGGAGGCCAAGTCATGGGGAGTATTTAAGGGAGAGATTGATAGGTATCTGAGTAGCCAGGGCATCAAAGGTTATGGTGAGAAGGCGGGGGAGTGGGACTAAATGGGAGAATGGATTAGCTCATGATAAAATGGCGAAGCAGACTTGATGGGCCAAATGGCCAACTTCTGCTCCTTTGTCTTATGGAAACACTGAACTCGTGAGGAGATCTGGCAAGATTTAATGTGTTGTCACCAGATAAACATTGTTAAATTACAGAAAACTGATAAAATGTAAATAAAAATACATACACTCAATGAACGGATAAAAATCTCTGGAGAAGCTCCAGGAGGTGGGATGCCCAGACACATTGCTTCCAACTCTGGCTTGAAGATATTGATAGCAGTCTCTAATAGTACATGTAACATCACAGCCTTCTCCAAGTGGACTGGTGCAATTGGTGAAAGGTTGCCAGACGTCATAAGACCTGGAATTATACAAAGATAAACCTTGTAATTTTAAATACAAATTATTATTTGATTACGATGCTCTACAAATTTAAAGATGACATTTAATCTAAATATTTTTCATGGAGTTCAAATGATTTTTAAGATTTCTTATTTGTAGGTTATTCTAGATTTGATGTTAAATAGAAATTAAATCTTTAAGATACTTTAATTTTCTTCACACACAAGGAATTTAGACACAATAGCTTGATCCAAAATTATACAAAGTAATAATTATTAGCTTACACAAACAGATTAAGGAAACTTGGCTTAATAGCTTGAAAAAATTACACAGTGACATTGTTCAGTATTGATCCCGATTCCTTTCCTCATGAACTCTCAATGTAGCTGGACCATCACCGTGTCTATCCGGACTTCCAGGAACAAAGCCTGACATGTTCTTTCACTAGTGTAATGGTTACCCGAAAACAAACCAAAACTGCCTGGAGACTAAGCACGAGTTGGGGTGGGGGGCAGTGGTGACACTGTGTGATGTGCTATCCACAATAATGAAATTCTAAGTCGAAGAAAATACATTCAACTCTTTAGGAAACCAGCAAAGACAAACAATCTTGTAGCAATAAAGAGCTACTGAAACTAAAACTAGCGATATAACGAAATAAGTGGTCTAATAATAGAATAGCAATCTATCAGTATAAGCAGTCAACAAAAAGCATCACCTTGTGGCCCACTCCCTTGCCCTACCCAGATTAAAATGAACTTAGACAAAGGGTGAATACATGACTACACTCATTTGCTTCTACACCACAAACCCATGTGACAAATTACCCATAATAAACCTGCAACACAAAATACAATACAGACAGAAAATAGATACATGGCTCCGACAACTAGGTTTTTAACTGTTGGGGAATGGGATAAATAAAAAGGACTTTCTTACAACCTTTAATGAACTGCTAGTTTCTTTATTAACCCTAGGTTTTGTAAACTCTGCAGATGCTGGAAATCCAGAACAACACACACAGCATGCTGGAGGAACTCAGCAGGTCAGACAGCATCAATAGAAATGAATAAACAGTTGAAGTTTTGGGCTGGGACCCTTCTTTGGGACTGAGAAGGAAGGGGGAAGATGCCAGAATAAAAGGATGGGGGGGGGGGGAAGATGCCAGAGTAAAAGGATGGGGGAGGAGGTTAGCAGAAGGTGATAGGTGAAGCCAGGTGAGTGGGAATGGTCAAGGGCTGGAGAGGAAAGAATCTGGTAGGAGAGGGGAGTGGACCAGAGGAGAAAGGGAAGGAGGAGGGGACCTGGGGGGAGTAATAGGCAGGCGAGAGGAGCTAAAAGTTCCAGTGGGGAATTGGGGGGAGGAAGTTTGTTTACTGGAAGAAGAAATCAATATTCAGGCTATCTGGTTGGGGGCTACGCAGATGGAATATAAGGAGTTACTCCTCCACCCTGAGGGTGGCCTCATCTTGGCACAAGAGGAGGCCATGGACCGACATGTCGGAACGGAAATCAGAATTACAATGTTTGGCCACCGGGAAGTCCCACTTGTGGTGGATGGAGCAGAGGTACTCAAACAAAGCAGTCCTCCAGCTTAAGACAGCTCTCACCAATGTACAGGAGGCCGCATCGGGAGCACCCGACACAGTAGACGGCCCCAGCAGATGTGCAGGTGATTTAGATTTAATAATTACATATTCTGTTCAGGTGAAGACGTCACCTCAGTTTCAATTTTTGATGATAAATTTAGATAACCGAAAAGTATATATCTGATAGTTAAGAAAGTCGCAATGGTAGAAACCTACAGGCAATGCAGGCAATTCGACAACTTACCAAACTGTGAGCAGCATGATGGATGCCAAGGAACATAAGAACATAAGAAATAGGAGCTGGAGTAGGCCAAATGGCCCATCGAGCCTGCATCGCCATTCAATAAGATCATGGCTGATCGGTTTGTAAACTCAGCTCCATCTACCTGCCTTTTCCCCGTAACCCTTAATTCCCTTACTATGTAAAAACTTATCTAACTGTTTCTTAAATATATTTAGTGAAGAAGCCTCAACTGCTTCCCTGGGCAGAGAAGTCCACAGGTTCACCACTCTGTAGGAAAACAGTTTCTCCTCATCTCCGTCCTAAGTCTTCTCCCCTGAATCTTGAGGCAATGTCCCCTAGTTCTAGTCTCACCTACAAATGGAAACAACTTTCCTACTTCTATCTTATCTATCCCTTTCAAAATTTTGTATGTTTCTATAAGATCCCCTCTCATTCTTCTGAACTCCAGAGAGTATAGTCCCAGGCGACTCAATCTCTCCTCATAGGTTAACCATCTCTGGAATCAACCTGGTGAACCTCCTCTGCACTGCCTCCAAAGCCAGTATATCCTTCCTCAATTATGGAGACCAGAACTGCACACAGTACTCCAGATGCGGCCTCACCAGTACCCTGTACAGTTGCAGCATGACCTCCCTGCTCTTGAATTCAATCCCTCTAGCAATGAAGGCCAACATTCCATTTGCCTTAACAACCTGCTGTACCTGCAAACCAACTTTCTGCGATTCATGAACAAGCACTCCCAAGTCCCTCTGCACAACAGCATGCTGCAATCTTTCACCATTTAAATAATAATCTGCTCTTCCATTATTCCTTCCAAAGTGGATGATCTCGCATTTACTGACGTTGTATTCCATCTACCAGACCTTGGCCCACTCACTTAACCTATCTATTTCCCTCTGCAGACTCTCCACATCCTCTGTACAATTTGCTTTTCCGCTCAGTTTAATGTCATCAGCAAATTTTGCTGCGCTACACTCAGTCCCCTCTTCCAAATCATCAATGTAAATGGTAAACAGCTCCGGGCCCACATCGACCCTTGCGGCACCCCACTCACTACAAACTGCCAACTGGAGAAACACCCATTTATACCAACTCTCTGCCTTCTATTGGTTAACCAATCCACTATCCATACCAATACACTTCCTCCAACTCCATGCATCCATATCTTATTTATAAGTCTCTTGTGCAGCACCTTATAGAACACCTTCTGGAAATCCAAGTATACGACACCTGTTCCCCTCTATCCACTGCACTCATTATGTCCTCAAAGAACTTCAGCAAGTTTGTCAAACAGGACCTGCCCTTTCTGAATCCATGCTGCACCTGTCTAATGGAACCACTCCTTTCTAAATGTTCCACTATTTCTTCCTTAATGACAAATTCAAGCATTTTCCGGACTACAGATGTTAAGCTAACTGGCCAAGAGTTGCCCGTCTTTTGCCTCCATCCTTTTTTAAAAAGTGGCGTCACATTTGCTGTCTTCCAATCCGCCGGGGCCTGCCCAGAGTCTAGAGTTTTGATAAATGATTACCAACGCGTCTACTATAACCTCCGCCAATCCCTTCAGCGCCCTGGGATGCATCCCATTCGGACCAGGGGACTCATCTACCTTCAGGCCTTCTAGTTTGCTCATCACTACCTATTTAGTGCCAGTGATTTTATCGAGGTCCTCACCTCCCATTTCGTCCATAACATCCTTCTTTGGCATATTAGATGTGTCCTCCACCGTGAAGACCAACACAAAATAGTCGTTCAATGCCTCAGCCATTTCCTTATCACCCAATATCAATTTCTCCTTCTCATCTTCCAAGGGACCTATGTTGACTTTAGCCACCCTCTTCCACTTTATATATTTATAAAAACTTTTGCTATCTATTTTTATATTTTGTGCTACTTTACTTTCATATTCTATCTTCCTGTTCCTTATTTCTTGTTTAGTTGTTCTTTGTTGCTTTTTAAAGTTTTCCCAATCCTCCAGTCTCCCACTACCCTCTGTGACTTTGTACACGAGCTTTTAATTTGATACCATCTTTTATTTCCTTAGTTATCCAAAGCTGGCTCTTCCCACACTTTAAAAATGCAAACACAAGGAATTCTGCAAATGCTGGAAATTCAAGCAACACACATCAAAGTTGCTGGTGAACGCAGCAGGCCAGGCAGCATCTCTAGGAAGAGGTACAGTCCACGTTTCGGGCCGAGACCCTTCGTCAGGACAACAACTTTGATGTGTGTTGCTCTTCCCACAGTTATTGTCCTTACTTTTGACTGGAATATACTTTTGTTGAGCACTGTGAAAAATCTCCTTGAAAGTGTTCCACTGTACTCAACTGTCCTACCAAATAGCCTGTGCTCCCAATCCACATTAGCCAACTCCTCCCTCACCCCGTTGTAGTCTCCTTTGTTCAAGCATAATACACTGGTTTTAGATCTAACTTCATCCTCCATCTGAATGCGAAATTCAATCATACTATGATCACTCTTTCCAAGAGGATCCCTGACTACAAGGAGAACCAAGAGCCGAAAGTGAGAGGGTAGGAAAGATTATAATCTTCACAAGGAGCTTGATAAACATAAAAGGAATGAGGGTATTGGTGACACAAAATCACGTTTGCCTTTGAGAAGGCAGCTATAGGCCGGTACTACCCCTGCTGTTGGCTTAGCAACTTCTGCGTTTTGCTGGTCAATCTCAAACTGGGCCAGTGTGCGACTCAGAGCTGAACTTGTAAACATTGCAAGACTTGTGTCTAAGGACCTTGTGTCTTGAGATAGTGGAAATTAAGGATTTGTGAGGCACTGTCAAAGAAGCTTTGGATGACTGCTGCAATGTCTTTTGTTGCAGCCATTCTATACTGATGGTTTCAGTCAATGGATGAAGTATCAACACAACAGACCTGGAGTTCCCAGTGTTTTACATGCCAGGGACCCCTACCACTGATCGTCCCCAGGCTGGGAAACCCTTAAACAGACCTTTGAATGGTGTTGAACCAGGAAAGTGAAAACTGTTCCATATTTTCATGAGTTGAGATTTGCAGATGATGGAGACGTGGCAGGGATTAAGGAGGTGAATCTCATCACAGTCTGCTATTATCCTTAACACCACCCCCACCAAACAAGCTCACCTTCACAGTCAACTTCTTTTAATGAGGGACGATATTGTTAAGGGATAGTGTCCCTTGGTTACAGAACAATTTATTTTTGAAACAAATTTTAAAAAACAATCAAAGTATGCAATTACTTTATCTCCACTAAATAGAAGTTTTCAGGTCTATGTTCTTCAGGTACCCATGTCAAAAAAAGGCTGAAGTTCTTGGAAGTCAAGCTCACATTTCGCGGAGCCGGCAGGCCACCTGCAAATAACAAGTCAGAAAATAATTTTACCGAGCAGCCAAGGCACAATCACAAGGAAGGTGGCGAGCACCTTTACTTTCTTAGGAGGTTAAAGAGGTTTGGCTTGTCACTGAACATCCTACAGATATACCGCTGAAAACATCTTGACTGGTCAAATCACGGTTTGGTCTGACCATTTGAAAGCATAGGAATGCAAGCAGCTGCAGGAAGAGTGGACTCAACCCAGTATATCATGGACACACCCCTCCCCATCATCAAAACACATCTATGATGTGCAACCTCAAGGCTACGCCTAGCAAAGATCCCCATCATCTGGGCCATGTCATCTTCTTTGCAGCTACCTCTGGGTAGGAGGTATAGAAGCCTGAGGTCCCACACCACCTGGTTCGAGAACAGCTAGTTCCCTTCAAACATTCAGTTCTTGGACCAACCTGGTATAGCTCACTAGTTCACTATAGAAATGCCTTAAAATCTCTAGACTACAGCTGACTTTACTCCAGGAGGCCCACAACCTCGTTTGTGCCTCAATGACCCCGAGAGCTATGTTGGCTGGAGTCAGGGCTTTATGCTTTGACTCTTGGTAGGGTCACCCATGCCAAACAGGTCAAAGGGTAGAGACCAGACTAAGAGTGGTCCACCTGTCCTCCAGGTTCAGGGGTTCAGCTAACGACCCTGACTGGTAAAAAAAATTGTTACGGAAACACCAATAAAGAATTCTTCTACATCTGAATATGATAGTGTTCCCGAGTTTCCATCTGGGACTTGCATGACCGACAGTAGTGAAAACCAACAGAAGCTACTGACGTGACGAAGGAAGCCTTGCACACCACTTGAGGTGGAGGACCTTCATTGCTGCCCTAAATGCCTGTGACCTAAATAACAACAGACTTTGTAATTTTGGTTCAAGTTGTGATTTTTCTTGAACAATTAAACATACCCATCTTGCATGTTCAATATATGTTTTCCATGATTGGTGAATCTACAATACTATGTACCTTTGATGACTGTGCTTATATACCCAGTGTGTATGACAATAAATTCGACTGACCGTTCAATTACTATAAAAGAACATGATTCTAAAACACATAGACATTATTTTAATAAATATGGTTAAGTTTTATATTATAAAAGAACTTTTTCCAGAGTCAATTTTATATATGATCACTAGACTCAAAAACATAGACCTGAGAAAGTCTGCACATACTGGAAATCCACAGCAACACACACAAAGTGCTGAAGGAACTCAGCAGGTCAGACAGCATCTATGGAAATGAATAAACAGAACACAGTTCAGTCTGAGTCTCCTGTTCAGACGGTGAGGCTGATCAACACCTCCAGCCACTAAACCCACACTGTCACACTTAACCACCACTACTTTATCATTTCCTGTCACAGTCTCCTCCTGTGCCGAGTGTCACTTTATGGCAATACAATCAATGTATACAAACTATCCTGTGCATTTATATTTAAAGTGTTTACTATTTTTGTGTTCTTTATCTTACTGTGTTTTTTGTGCTGCATCCGATACGGAGTAAGAATTATTTCATTCTCCTTTACACTTGTATACAGGAAATGACATTAAACAATCTTGAATCTTGAACAAAATTTTGAACGTGTTTGTATTACTTGCAAGAATCAGAATCAGGTTTAATATCATCCACATGTGTCGTGAAATTTGTTGTTAAGTGGCAGCAGTACAATGCAATACATAACAATAAAAACTGTAAGTACAGTAAGTACATATATAAAACATCACTGATGTTAAAATGCAACAATTTTTACACCTACGTATATGTTGTTGAAAGTCTGGTTATGGAATTCAAACAGTAGAAAGAAGGGTTTACATCATTGAAGCTGTTTTCAGGACATTCCAAAGGACTTTACACGAAAGAAACTGCCTTCATGTTGCATTGGATATACATTGAACAGTACAAGCTTACACAACAGTAATTAACTGATGTGGTCATTTTTTTATTGTTAATTTTTTATTTACATCGCAGAATAGGCCCTTCCATGCCAGTAATCCCCAATTTAACCCTAGCCTAATCATGGGACAATTTACAATGACCAATTAACCAGTCAGGCACAATTGAGAGCATCCTGACTGGCTATCACTGACCAGTACGGGAACTGTACTTCCCTCAATCGCAGGACTCTGCAGAGAGTGGTGCGGACAGCCCAGCACATCTGTAGATGTGAACTTCCCACTATTAAGGACATTTACAAAGACATGTGTGTAAAAAGGGCCCGTAGGATCATGGGGGACCCGAGTCACCCCAACCACAAACTGTTCCAGCTGATACCATCCGGGAAACGGTACCGCAGCATAAAAGCCAGGACCAACAGGCTCCGGGCCAGCTTCTTCCACCAGGCCACCAGACTGATTAATTCATACTGACACAACTATTTCTGTGTTATATTGACTATCCTGTTGTACATAATATTTATTATATATTACCATAAATTGCACATTTAGACAGAGACGTAACGTAAAAGATTTTTACTCCTCATGTATATGAAGGATGTAAGTAATAAAGCCAATTCAATTCAATTCGCCAACTGTGATGTCTTTGGACTCTGAGAGGAAAGCGGAGCACCCAGAGGAAACCCGCACAGTCACAGGGGGAACGTACAAACTCTTTACAGGCAGTGGCGGGACCTGGAACCCGGGTCGCCTGGACTGTAAAGTGTAGTTCTGGCTACTACGCTACCGTGCTGCGCCGGGGAGGCAAAGGACAAATAGTGGCTCCTGGATTCTAAGGATCATGTCTTTCAGTTCAGGACAGCCTAAGGATCTTTGACATTGACTTTTAAGAGATTGTGTATAATTGCATAATTTACACTTTAATTGTGAATGCTGCTTATCTGATGCTCTGTGTCGGTGATGCTGCGGTGAGTTTTCCACTGCCTCTGTGCATGTGTGAACTTGTACCGCTTTTTACACCTCACACGAAAGATGTCACCTAATATTACAACACTGCAGTCTGCTCCACCCACAGTGAACACCTTTAACCTTTTTGAAATATGCCTCTTTCTCCACCAACTTCTCCATGAGTTCTGGAGCAGCCCTCTCCTCACACCCTTCCCTCCTCTCACTGCCTATAACCCTCATGAGGCAATACTTTAGTCGACTTCAAGTCTTCTAATGACAATGATCTAATCAATGCCCTCTAGATCCACCACCCACACCTCAGATCCACCAACCAGACTCAAATTCCACTATCCAGAGCTGAGATCCATCACCCAGACCCCAGATCCACCAACCAGACTCCAGACCCATCGCCCAGTCTCCAGATCCACCATCCGAACCCGAGATCTACTATCTGAACCTCAGATCCACTGCTCAAACCTAGGTCCACCACCCAGACTTCAGATCCACCATTGGGACCCCGAACCACCGCCCTGGTCCGGCATCCACCCAAATCACATCAGCAACCGATCAGGAACGAGCGCCTGCACGTTTGCAATGAATGGCTGGAGAGAGAAAGGAAAGACACGGTACCGAGCACGTGTTGAGTGAGCAGGCAGCAGAAGATGAGGCCGAGGCCGGCGCCCGCCGCCCCGCTCGTCACCGCCGCCATCCGCTGGCCCCCATTGCTGTCTCGCCGCCGCAGCGGCCACGCAGACGTGATGGCGTAATTACGCAATGACGCCACGGCCTCCGGGGTAGGGGGAGGGGCATCTCCCAGCTCGTTGCGGGGCGGACCCGGTTGACGAGCTGACCTCATGACGCCGTGACCTCCCGGATGAGGGGCACTCTTCCCAGCTCATTGCGGGGCAGCTTTGCGCTGATATTCGGTGGCCAGCAGACTTTCTCCCTCCTCTCTCCTCCTCTCCACCTGTTCTGCCAGCCGCTTCTTCCGCCGGGGCTGCTGGCCTCCCTCAACTCCTTCCTCCTCTGAAGAGGACAGGGTACCAGAGGCTGTGTGGTTCCCTGCCCTTTTCTTGTGTTGCTCCGCCGCCTTTTGGGTCTTTTTGCGTTTCACGACCTTCCATTCGGTTTCCACCTCAGCTCGCCCCTCCTCCATGGACTCCTGCTCGTCGTTTGCCTGGTCCTGGAGGGTCTGCAGTGGGGTGGCAGGTCTTGGGGTGCTTGCGCCTTCCTCCCCGGTCTCGTCGTCCGTCCTGTCGGGTGCCTCATCTGCAGCGCTGGCGGGTACGTCCGCAGCTGCCTGGGCCCCTTCAGGGCCAGCACCTCCCCTGGTCGCCTGTGCGTAGGTGCCCCCACGCCTCGGGCAGGCTCTGTACAGGTGGCCAGCCTGTCCGCAGAGGTTGCAGGCCTTGGCCTGCGTGCAGTCTTTGGTCTGGTGGCCTTCGGCTTTACAGTTCTTGCACATCACCACCCTGCACTGGGCTGCGATGTGCCCTGCCTTGCCGCAGTTTCGACACACCCTGGGTTGTCCCGTGTACACCATGTACCCTCGGTTCCCTCCGATGGCGAAGACGGAGGGGGGGGGGTGGATGACGCCGCCGTTGGAATCCAACCTCAGCTTCACCTTGACCTGCCGTTTGCTGGTCCAGATTCCCAGTCCGTCCTTCACGTCCGCTGGTGTTCCTACGCTCTCCACATACCGAGCAAGGAATATAAGGACATCTACCACTGGCACGTGCGGGTTGAACATGTGCACCGTGATTGTCCTTTCCTGTTGGGCAGCCGTCGCAAAGAGGGCCTGTGCTTTCAGCAGCGACAGCGGCGCCTCTGTCCCCTTCAGCTGAAGCTGCTGGTACAGCTTCTGCCACCCTGCAGCCTGCCGGAAAGTGACATCGAAGAAACATGCGAAGTCCGACTAGTTGGTCCATGGTCTCCTCTTCTGCCACGATGAGGCTAAATTCATATTCCAGCTGGCTAGCCTCCAACCTGATCAATGTTCCCTCTAGTTTGTAATGACCAGAGTGCGCGAAAGTTTTGTGCTGTGCAATTATTTTTGTCCAGTGACAACAACATGTTCGCTGTGAATCATTTATTCAATAAAAACAGTATAAGTAGGACCAGTATTCGGCCATTTGGCCCATCGGGACTGCTCCGCCAGTTCTAAAATCCGCAGACAAATCTTCGCAGACTCCACGTTGCCAACACCATCCGCATCAGAAAATGGAAAAGGAAATGTGAGTGTGTACGATCGTGAAATATACTTAACGTGCCAACGAGGTAGAGGGTGACAATCTTTCGTGTGCAGTTTCAATTCTGCTGTGCGCTAGTAGCAAAAGATGTGTGCGCACCTCAGAGGGAACATTGAACCTGGTGGCATGAATATCAATTTCTTACAAACCCCCCATCCCTTCTTTCTTTTTCTAAGTCCCTTTTTCTTGGCTCCCCCTCTCACCCCCAGCCCCGGCCTAGACCACCACAGGTAAAGCACTCCCAACCATTGAGCACATCTGATCTACATGAGAAGCTGTTGTAGGAAAACAGCATCCATCATCAGAGATCCCCACCACCCAGACCACGCTCTCTTCTCGCTGCTGCCATCAGGTAGAAGGTACAGGAGCATAAGGACTCGCACCTCCGGGTTCAAGAACAGTTACAGCCCCTCAACCAACAGGCTCTGGAACAAAAGGGGATAACGACACTCATCTATTGAGATGTTCCCACAACCAATGATCTCACTTTAAAGACGCTTTATCTCATGTTCTCGTTATTTATTGGTATTTATTTATATTTGCAGTTTCTTGTCTTCTGCACTCTGGTTGATCTTTCATTGATCCTGTTATAGTTACTATTCTATAGATTTGCTGAGTATGCCCACAGGAAAATAAATCTCAGGGTTGTATAAAGGCATCCGTTAGTGTTGCGAGACCATGGATCTGCGCCTGGAAAGTCTTCACTCTCCAGGGCGCAGGCGTGGGCAAGGTTGTATGGAAGACCAGCAGTTGCCCATGCTGCAAGTCTCCCCTCTCCACGCCACCGATGTTGTCCAAGGGAAGGGCATTAGGACCCATACAGCTTGGCACTGGTGTCATCGCAGAGCGATGTGTGATTAAGTGCCTTGCTCAAGGACACAACACGCTCCCTGGGCTGCGGCTCGAACTCACGACCTTCAGGTCACTAGTCCAATGCCTTAACCACTTGGCCATGTGCCAGGGTTGTATATGGTGATATATATGTACTTTGATGATAAAATTACTTTGAACTTTCCCTCCTCCTCAGCCACTAATCACCTCCCCCTTCTCCTTCTCCTCACCTGCCAATCACCCCCGGCTTTCCTCCTCCTTCCCTCAAGTGTATTTGCCTCTATCACCATACCAGGAATCCACAACTGAGTAAAAATCTAACTCCTCATGTCCCCTTTGAACCTACCCTCCCTCACCTTCAATGCATGCCCTCTGGTATTAGACATTTCAACCCTGGGAAACAGATACTGTTTGTCCACTCTATCTGTGCCTCTCATAATCTTATAAACCTGTATCAGATCTCCCCTCAGCCTCTGGTGCTCCAGAGAAAACAACCGAAGTTTGTCCAACCTCTCATAACACATGCCCTCCAAACCGGGCAGCATCCTTGTAAACGTCTTCTGCACCCTCTCCAAAGCCTCAACGTCCCTCCTGTAGCAGGGCAACCAGGGCTGTATACACAGAACTCCAGATGTGGCCTAACTAGAGTTTTATAAAGTTGCTGACGGTATCTATTCAATAATCGAGGTGGATAATCTTCATGTTCATTGCTGTAGAATTTATGCTTCAAAGTTTCAAAATTGACTTGGCAATATTCAAATGCACATAAACTCTTCAAATTTATTTATTTATTGTGATACAGTGCAGAAAAGGCCTTTCAAGACTCACCGCCCCACAATCCCCTGGTTTAACCGGACCTAATCACGGGACAATTCACAATGACCAATTAACCTACCAACCAGCAAGTCTTTGGACTTTGGGAGGAAGTGAGAACACCCGCAGGAAACCCACACGGTCGCAAGGGGAACACACAAGCTCCTTACAGTCCATGGTGGGAATTGGAGCACAATAAAATAGCCATGAAACCATTTCCAGAAATTTTATTTGTTTTTAAACTTTCAACATGGATTCAAATTCAGTTAAGTACACCTTACACCAATATTAACATTTCAATAAGTCAGAGTCTTTTAAAAAAGGATCAAAATATTAAATCACCACAGCAAAACAAGTTACAGTGTTGGGGCTATGTATTGATTAACTCTACGAGTTTTGGAGTCAGCACTGCCTCCCACCAGTCAACTGGAGATTTCAATGGACCAGAGGGTCTGGACTATATACGTACATTTTTTTGCGGTTGTATTTTGTATATATACTTGTTTATCTTGTATATGCGAGGTCTGGGTTTCAAGCCGCGGTGTCACCAGTGGGGGGGGGGGGGGGGCGTGGTCAGGATTGGTGTGGCTGGGTGTCCAAGCTGAATTCAGAGTCCCAACCACGTGTTCGTTTTGGACTTTTATTGCGTGATTGTGATACCAATTGTGCTGGCTATCGCATGTGTGCTTTATGCTGTGGATGATCGTTGGTACTGTGTTTTGGACTTTGACCCCAGAGTAACGCTGTCTCATTTGGCTGTATTCCTGTATGGTAGTATAACAATTAAACTTGAATTGTATTGAATTTTATGTATAGAATTTTTCCCCCGAAGAATGTTCAGTACAAATTTAAAAACAATTATTTAAAACACTTTGCACCAAAAATGCAAATCCATAAAAGTAAACGTGAGCATTCATTCTAGTGTGACGTATGTTGCATCCGTCGTAACTCCACAGTTATTCTCCTTCATGGACATCAACACGTAGCCACTGTTACCCCAGTACGTTGACCAGGAATTTTTAATCAGCCAATACGCCTCACCATCAAGTTTTCCATATCCAACAGCAAGCACGGCATGGTCCAGGTCATCCAGCTGGTTTTCTAAAGGTGAGCATTATATGTAAGTCAAGGCCGGATGATTAAAATGCACGCTTCCTACATATAGACACTATAATTAAATATCCCTCAAGGTTGTTATGGTAATGGGGATAGGCTCCCACTATCCATTAAATGCTCCCAATGGTGTGTGCCTCAAATAGCCTCTGACAACCAAGTCCAGCTCCTGGCCTTCATGTGTGGCTTAGCTACTAAGCTCGGCGGAACAGGAGAAGGGGCAAGGGTGGGTTACTTGCTTCTTGAAACCAGTCGCTTCGGGCAGACGGGCTCGTCAGCTGTGGTTGGCAGCTCATGTGGAGAAGGGAAACTCTGATCCCAAACCTCCGCTGCCTTGCAGCTGTACCCACTCACGGGGAAGGCTTCGGGAGTCAACCCCGAGGGTAAAATCCAGAGCTGGAGTCCCCAAGGCAGTGCCTCGTTGAGTTGAACACTGAGACAACTCCTGCAATGCTACAGGTGCCAAACTGCATCAGTCTCTGCCGTCCCTTTGAGTTCGTCACATGCATGGAAAGGAGGAGCTTCCTACGTGGCAACAGCTCGCTTTCTATATTGTACTGCCGAGGCTTGGGTACCATCAGGGAGGAGGTACAGAAGCCTGAAGGCACACACTCAGCGATTCAGAAACAGCTTCTTCCCCTCTGCCATCTGGCTCCTAAATGGACATTGAACCCGTGAACACTACCTCACTTTTCTAATATATACAGTATTTGTTTTTTGCATGATTTTTAATCTATTCAATATACACATACTGTAATTACCTATTTATTATATGTTTTCCTTTTTCTAAAATAATTTTTTTATTGAATTTTCAAAGTTGGTTACATGGAATAATAATATCTACCCTCCCCCCCCCCGATACATACCCCTACCTAAAAGAAAAGAAAGAAAAAGAGAAAAAGAAAGAAAGACTGCCTGGATATTGGAAGGTCTCCACATGCTCCATGAGATTCAAAATAAATTTAATATATTTATTTGTTTCTTTCCCCAAAGGACCAACATCTTTATCATCGGAGCACCTATATATACAATCCTATCTTTTGTAAATAAGGGCATCAAATATTCAAAAATGTTTCATATTTATTTCTTAAGTTATAAGTAGTTTTTTCAAGTGGAATACAGCTAAAAATTTCATTATTTCAACGATCCATACTTAAATACGAATCCGATTTCCAAGTAACTGCAATAGCCTTCGTGGCTACTGCCAATGCAATTTTTATAAATTCTTTCTGGTATTTATTCAATTTAAGTTTCGGCTTTATCCCTTCAATGTCACCTAATAAAAATAATATAGGGTTATGTGGAAGTTGAGTTCCAATAAAACTCTTAAATTTAACCAAAAAGGTTGAATTTTGGAACAGGACCAAGTAGAATGTAAAAAAGTACCAATTTCTTGATTGCACCAAAAACATTGATCAGATAAGTTTGAATTTAATCTATTTATTTTTTGCAGTGTAATATATAGTTGGTGTAAAAAATTATATGGTACTAATCTGAGTCGAACATTTATTGTATTTGTCATACTGTCAAGACATAGTCTGGACCAATTTGTTACATCAATATTAATATTCAAATCAGTTTCCCATTTTTGTCTTGACTTGTGGATTCCTTGTTTAAGTGTCTGTTTTTGAATCAGATTATATATATATAATTTTTTTGTTACGGGGAGCTGGAAGAAATACTGACCAATCGCTATGGGATTCATGTGTGCAATCGTGGCAACAGTCATGACCCGCAAAATGGAGGGGGGTAATGTTGTGGTTATTTTCACTCACAACATTAGTAGGGGGGTATTTTGTTACTTTTCTTTTTATACTTTATCTATCTTTTATTTCTTTCTTTTTGCCTGGATGATTGGGGGTGGGAGGAACACAGCAACATGGTGAAGTTTAAAGAGATTCCTCAAGGAACTTGTTTTCCTTCTATATTATGTATTGCATTGAACTGCTGCTGTTAAGTTAACAAATTTCACGTCACATGCTGGTGATAATAAACCTGATTCTGATTCTAGATAGCTAGCCACCGTCAACCTTAACCAACAAAATCCTTCGATTCAAATAATCATTTGACTTGGTAGTGCTTTTATTGTGGCAGTTTAGTTTAATGGGGTTGAGATTTATGTTAAAAGTAGACTGCAGTTTATGTTTTTGGCTGAAGCTTTTTCACCCCTTCGTGCCACCATCTCCCCACCCAGCTCACCAAGAGAAAATTGATTTGTAACAAGACTGATTGGTTGCAAAATACACTTCTGTTCTCTAACACTGATTAATAATTCCAACATCTTAATTTATACACCAGTCATTTTATGGATTTACATTGAACAAAACATTTCCATAAGACCATAAGATATAGGAGCATAATTAGGCCATTTGGCCCATCAAGTCTGCTTTGCCATTTCATCATGGCTGATCCAATTTTCCTCTCAGCCCCAATCTCTTGCCTTCACCCCATATCTCTTCATGCCCTGACCAATCAAGAATCAACCTCTGCCTAAATGTACCAATGACTTGGCCTCCACAGCTGCCTGTGGCAATGAATTCCACAGGTCCACCACTCTTCTCTAGCTAAAGAAATTCCTCCTCAACTCCATTCTAAAAGGATTCCCCTCTATTCTGCGGCTACGTCCTCTGGTCCAATTCTGCTCCTATATCTCACAGTGTTATGATCTTATCGTTGTAGAATGACTTGTAAGTACTGAAGATGTCAGAATTCTATCCTGCGTGTGCTGTGTCCCATGGGATTATGGAATGAACCAAACATTAGACGTGGTCTCATTGAGTCACTTTATGAACTACCACCATTCAAGGGCAGCTCCAGAGCAGAGGAACTGCTGCCATTTTGTATCAGCATTACACAAGTCACAGGCGTTATTTCTAGTGCAACCCCACCCATATGAATGAGGTCTCTGATCTTTACTGAGGACTTTTCCCACGCCTTATCACTTCTTGTTTTAAATTTATAGCAATTTCACACCTTAATGAATTTTAAATTATATTTTTTCCACTATTTCAGTGAAACGGTTTCTAAATTTGATTGCCTGCAAACTATCACAGTCAAACTAGGCCGGTTTGAGGTGCGAAGAAACGCATGCAAAATGCTGGAGGAACTCAGCAGGCTAGGCAGCACCTATGGAAGAGAGTAAACCGTCGACATTTCAGGGCCGAGACCCTTCTTCAGGACTGGAAAGGAAGGAGAGAAGTCAGAGTAAGAGGGTGGGGGAGACGAGGAAGAAGTGTGAGGTGGTAGGTGATAGGTGAAACCGGGAGAAGGGGAGAGGGGTGAAGTAAAGAACTGGGAAGTTGATTGGTGAAAGAGATAAAGGGCTGGAGAAGGGGAAATCTTATTGGAGAGGGCAGAAGACCATGGAAGAAAGGGGAGGGGGAGGAGCACCAGAGGGAGGTGATGGGCAGGTAAGGAGAGAAGGTGAGAGAGGGAAATGGGAACGGGGATTAGTGAAGGAGTTTTAATTGGGATCATGATTCTCCTGCCAAGGTCTAGCTGCAGCTCATAGACTGCTCCAGTATACAGCAGAAGTGAGGTTATGGTCACCTGGTATAGGAACACCAATGCCTTTGAATAGAAAATTCTACAAAAGGTGGTGGATTCAGCCCAGTACATCATGGGTAAAGCCCTCCCAATCACTGAGCACATCTACATGAAACACTGTTGTAGGAAAGCAGCATCCATCGTCAGAGATCCTCACCACCCAGGCCATGCTCTCTTCTCACTGCTGTCATCAGGTAGAAGGTACAGGAGCCTCAGGATTCAAACCACCAGGTTCAAGAACAGTTACAGCCCCTCAATCATCAGGCTCTTGAATACAAAGGGGATAACTACACTCACTTGCCCCGTCATTGAAATATTCTCACAACCGATGATCTCACTTTAAGGACTCTCTCCTTGTTATCTCATGTTCTCGTTATTTATTGCTATTTATTTATATTTGCATTTGCACAGTTTGTTGTCTTCTGCACTCTGGTTGATCTTTTACTGATCCTGTTATAGTTACTATTCTATAGATTTGCTGAGTATGCCCACAGGAAAATGAATCTCAGGGCTGTATGTGGTGACAAGTAAGTACTTTCCTCCAAGAGGACCACAAGTCTGTCGTGGTTTGGAGGTTTGTGTGCCTCAATGACCCGGAGAGCTACGTAGGCTGGAGTCAGGGCTTTCGGCTTTGGCTATTGGTAGGGTCACCCATGCCGAACAGGTCAAAGGGTAGAAGCCAGATTAAGGGTGGTCCACCAGCCCTCCAGGTTTGGGGGTTCAGCTCAGGGCTAACAACCCTGACTGGTTAAACAACACTGTTACAAAACCAGCAAAGAAGAGTGTGACGGTATTCCTGAGTCTCCAGCTGGGACTTGCATGACTGGTAGTAGTGAAAACCGAGAGGGTGTTACTGACACGATGAAGGAAGCCCTGGAGGACCTTCATTGCTGCCCTAAACGCCAGTGGCATAATGGGAAGCTTTTTAAAAAATATGTACTTTGATAAAAAATTTACTTTGAACTGAAAACTGCACAGCAGCGAAAGGTAACTGTGGGTGCAAGGCACACTCAAGGAACTAAGAAAATGGTTTTCCTTCACCTCGATCAAATGAAAGTTGAATACTTACTACATTGTGGTTCATAATAAACCCCGTTGCTGTAAAATAGAAAGGACTTGTGAGATGCGTCAATTCCAACGGCCACTGGACCATTTTTAAAGAGGGCCAACTTTAAAGCTTTAATGCTTCCGGAAGTAACATTCGTATAGCTCTTCATCTTTGCCATCATTGTGGACTGGTTATAGTGACAGAATCCATTCTGGGATTGAATGAAAACAGCAAGATATAAGAAATACCAAAGCAAAAACGTTAGATTGCATCACAACAGTACAGAGGTTAGCCCAACGCTTTACAGTACCAGCGACCTAAGTTTAATTCCTGCCACTGAATGTTTCAATGTACAAGTGATAAATAAAAGAATCTCAATCTGATGTGATCAATGCCAGAACTACTTTTAGGAGCCGAATGTCATCTTCCTGTTCTGATGCCTCATTATTGTTCAATACAAGTCTTCTCATTCCCTTTGTTCTTTCTCTTTTCAGTTTTAAATGAAGCTATCACAGAATACCAAACACTGAAGTAAGTTTCTGTTCACTAGTTTATGTGATACATTTGAACTACAAGGTTATTGACCTGAGAGTAACCGAGTTGACTGTCTCCAACACCCCTTAACAATGCAGAGGCTCCCAACCCGAGAGAGAAAAAAAATCAGGTCTCAGCCAATACACCCCTTGTATAGTTCTAATGTGTTCCATTTGGCAATAGAAGTACAAAGGATATTTGATAGAATATAGCTTGTTGGAAAAGTCCTAGAATCATGGACTCATACTTCAAAGTCAGGGCGGCAGAGTAAGCACAACGCTTTACAGTACCAGCGACAGGGGTTCAATTCCCACCACTGCCTGTAAGGAGTTTGTATGTTCTCCCCACAACCATGTGGGTTTCCTCCGGGTGCTCTGGTTTCCTCCCATAGTCCAAAGACGTACCAGTTGGTAGGTTAATTGGTCATTGTGAATTGTCCTGTGATTAATCTAGCATTAAATTGGTGGATAGCTGGACAGCGATATATCTCTGAATAACTAATAAAAATGAACTTAAAAATGTTTAATGCAGTCAAAATGATTCATAAACAGTGGGTATTGCCACTAATTTTTCTCTTATAATATAAATTGATATTCCTCGAGATGCATCATTTGCTAGTTTGAAAACATAAGGCTGATGAGCAGGCTGCCTTCAGGAGGGTGAATCCACGGAAAGCATCTAAAGACCTGGCTGACCAACTGGCTGGTGTGTTCATGGAAATCAAGAACAGTTACTACCCCACAACCATCAGGCTCTTGAACAAAAGGGGGTAACTACACTCACGCCCCATCATTGAACTGTCCTACAACCAATGATCTCATTTCAAGGACTCTTTATCTGATTACCTATTGCTATTTACTTATACTTGCATTTGCAGTGTGTTGTTTTCTGCACTCTGGTTGATAGAGTCATAGAAAAATACAGCACAGATACAGGCCCTTCGGCCCACCTAGTTCATGCCAAAACCATTTAAACAGCCTACTCTTACCAGTCTGCACCGAGACCATAGCCCTCCATACCCCTACTATCCATGTACCTGTCCAAAATTTTCTTAAACATTGGAATCAAGCTCGCATGTACCATTTGCACTGGCAGCTCGCCCCACACTCTCACCACCCTCTGAGTGAAGGTTTTCCCTCATGTTCCATTTCACCTTTCACCCTTAACCCATGACCTCTAGTTGTAGTCCCACCCAACCTCAGTGGAAAAAGCCAGCTTGCATTTACCCTTTTGCTATCCCTCATAATTTCGTGTACCTCTATCAAATCGCCTCTTAATCTTCTACATTTTAAGGAATAAAGTCCTAACCTATTCAATCTTTCCTTATAACTCAGGTCCTCTAGACCCAGCAACATCCTTGTAATTTTTCTCTGTATTCTTTCAACCCTATTGACATCTGTCCTGTAGGTAGGTGACCAAAACTACACACAGTGCTCCAAATTAGGCCTCACAAACATCTTATGCAACTTCAGCATAACATCCCATCTCCTGTATTCAATACATTGATTTATGAACTCCAAAGTGCCAAATCCTTCATTGATCCTGTTATAGTTACCAGTGTATACATTTATTGATAGGGGAATTAAGGGTTATGGAGAAAAAGGCAGGTAGGTGGAGATGAGTCCATGGCCAGATCAGCCATGATCTTATTGAATGGCAGAGCAGGCTCAATGGACCAGATAGCCGACGCCTGCTCCCATGTTCTTATACCCACAGGAAAATGAATCACATGGTTATATATGGTGATACACATGAACTTTGTTAATAAATTTAATTTGAAATTTCTTAAAATTTTAATAGATTATAGGCATGAAACATTAACAGTTTCTCTCTCCACAGATGTGATTTTACTGAATGTGCATTTCTGGTCTTTTTTTTAATTTTCAATTTACCAGAACTTGCAGCCTCCCCCTCCACCCTTTTAATTAATATGTACCCTGATGGATATTCCACTAGTTTTTCTTTTGTGGTCTGATGAATGTGCTTGCATAATGCACATCTTCAGGTTTGCAGGGGATGGGGCAAGGGGGAGTAACTGGATTGTTACAACATTGTACTTGTAGTGTTCCGCCCTTCAGACAATTTATTTTTTTCTCTATGTGATTAAGCACATTCAACTTTTATTTTGAAATTAGCAATTTCAGATCTGTATCAGGTCACTTCCTGTGCAGTCGGGAAGTAGAAAGTAGGAAAGCACTTTGTCTGGCTGAAGGCCAAGAGGTTTATGTTAGGAGAGAAAGCAGTTTCTATCTGAAGCCATCCCATTGTTTCCCCAGCAGAAGCACTGCTTGTAAGTTGATGTTATATTGTTGAGAAATTAATCCAAAGGTATCAATAAGACTTTGCTGAGTTTATTAGACACTAACCCAGACACCGAGTTACAACACAGAGTGTCATAGGAAGTCATTCCTGCCTGTGGCCATCAAACTTTACAACTCCTCCCTTGGAGGGTCAGACACCCTGAGCCAATAGGCTGGTCCTGGACTTATTTCCTGGCACAATTTACATATTACTATTTAACTATTTATGGTTTTATTAATATTTAATTATTTATGGTGCAACTGTAACGAAAAACCAATTTCCCCCGGGATCAATAAAATATGACTATGACTATGACTATACCAATGGTTTACACATTCTTTTACCCATAGTATTTGCCTGTCAGAACCCTATAGTATTTACCTGAAGGAAACTTAACTAAGGTCTAACTTTCCTGTGTATATTTACTTGTGTGAATGGAATAACTCGGTAAGTGCATTGTATTTGTTGTTTTTCCATTTCACTCCTTATTCACACTGTTACGCCATTGAGTCTGAAATAAACCCAAGGTGCTAGGACACTACGTCCAGACTCTCATGTCATTTCTGAATGGTGTTTGTCTGACTGTCCAGTCGCTGTTACAACACCTCAGCGAGGGCAGTACACATGGAGATGACTTACTTCCAGAAGTCAAAGCAATCAAAGTTCTGAAGCAAAGAATTGGGGAATGACTTGCATTCTATTAATCAGTGAAACTGTCTGGTCTCTGCAACGTCAAAGCGCTGGTAGAGGGGGAAAAAAAAACTGACCACACCATTTGATAGTGAAGAAGAAATCAGAGACTCATTATCGATGAAAAGGAAAGGTCAATTTGATAAATGAGAAGCAATGAGTGATGGAGGGGGAAAATCACTGAGGAGTGTGGTGGAACAAAGGGATCTGTTAATACAGATCCATCATTCCTTGAAAGTGGTGTCAGAAATAAAGCTTTTGGCTCATTGCCTTCATAAATCAATGTATTGAGTACAGGATTTGGGATGTTGTGCTAAGTTGTATAAGACAGTAGCCAGACCAAATTTGGAGTATTGTGAGCAGTTCTGGTCACCTACCTAGAGGAAAGACATCAATAAGATTGAAAGAGCACAGAGAAAATTTACGAGGATGTTATGAGGACCTGAGTTATTAGGGAAAGATTGATGAGGTTAAAACTTTATTCCCTGGAGCATTGAAGATTGAGAGGAGATTTGATAGAGGTACACAAAATAATGAGGGGTATCAATAGAGTAAACGCAAGCAGGCTTTTTCCACTGATCTTGGGTGGGACTAGAAGTAGAGGTCATAGGTTGAGAGTAAAAGGTGAAATATTTAAGGAGAGCCTGAGGGGGACCTTCTTCACTGAGAGGGTGGAACGAGCTGCCAGTGGAAGTGGTGGAGGCACGTTTCACCTGCAGTATCTAAGAGAAGTTTGCATAAGAACATGGATGGAAGGGGTGTGGACGGCTATGGTTCTGGTGAGTCAGAATAAGTGCAGCAGGGACTAGATGGGCTGAAGGGCCTGTTTCCTTGCTGTAGTGCTCTATGATCTCATAGGATCTCCTGGTGAATCTGCTCCGTGACCTGTCTAGCCATACTAGAGTGTAGCAATCAATACCCTGTATTAACTCTGATTATGAAGGCTGATGTGCCATAAGTTCTCTTTGCAACCCTATCTACCTGTGAGCGCACCTTCAAGGAATTATGGATCGACATTCCCAGATCCCTCTGTTCCACTGCACTCCTCAGTGCCCTACCACTCACCATGTAAGTCCTACCCAGGCTTGTCCTCCCAAAATGCAATGCCTCACACTTGTTTGCAGTGAACTGAGGTATCAGAACTCGAGGGCATAGGTTTAAAGTAAGAGTGAAAAGATTTAATAAGCAGAGGGGCAACTTTTTTTTGGCCTTTTCTCCTTGGAGCGACAGAGGATGAGAGGTGATCTGATAGAGGTGTATAAGATGATGAGAGGCATTGATCATGTGGATAGCCAGAGGCTTTTTCCCATGGCTGAAATGGCTAACAGGAGGGGGGGGCGTAGTATTATGGTGCTTGGAAGCAGGTACAGAGGGGATGTCAGGGGTAAGTTTTCACACACAGAGTGGTGGGTGCGTGGAATGCACTGCCAGCGGTGGTGGTGGAAGTGGACACAATAGGGTCTTTTAAGAGACTCATAGATAGGTACATGGAGCTTTAAAAATCGAGGGCTATGCAACAGGGAAATTCTAGGCAGTTTCAAGAGTAGGTTACATGGCCAACACAACATTGTGGGCTGAAGGGCCTGTAATGTGTTGTAGATGTCTATGTTTCTATGATACACAAAGGGTGGTATTAATGTGGAATTATGTGGAAGCGGTTGAGACAGGTATAATTACAACTTTTAAAAGGTCGTTGGACAGTAAGGTGAATTGGAAAAGCACACAGTACTCCAGCTGTAGGGCAAGTTATTTTTTTGAACCTGACTGCTCTAATACTCAGCCCAAGCTAATGAAGACAAGTTTCCTGCGTACCACCCTAATCACTTTTCTGCAGACACTGCCACCTTCAGGGTTCTCTGGACAAGTTCACCAAAATCTCTCTGTTCCCCCGTTCTCCCTGGAGTCCACCACTCTCTGCATCAGCCTCCGCCAAGTGCAACATCTTACAGTTATTAGGAACAAAATGCTATCCGCTGTTTCTCCATCACCTTGCCAATGGATCAATGTTGTCTACTGGATAACAGCTACTTTGCTCACTGTTCACCACAGGGTTAATTATGTCACCTGGAGTGTCATTAACAGTATGCCCTACTTTCACATCCACATTACAGGGGAAACACTAATACAAAATCAAAGAAAGCAATTGCTGCTTGCCTATCCCTGGTATACTAGTGCAACATGCCCCCAGCTCCAGAAGTCGAAGCCTTTATTTGGTCCTTTTTTAGCAATTAGCAAGCATATAATTAAGCATTATTGAGCAAATAAGCTCTTCTCAGGCTTCCAGAAGGGTACAGAGATCGGTTCTAACTGACGTTTTGATGCTAGACTCCGCCATCTTCATCAGGGGACGCTTGATGAAGATGGCAGTTTGTCATTGAAACCGGTGGGGATGAGGTGGGTGGGGAACCTGGCTGGAATCCTGAGAAGAGTTTACTCGTCATATACACTGGCAAAGCACTAGATTCTTTATCATTATTGAGCGCTATCTCAGCGGTCAGCAAAAGATATGACCCCAAGCTACAAACTGCCATGTGACTAGTTATCGTAAAAAATCTGCAGCGTAGAATACAAAGCAGATAGAGAACAGATACATGTCTCCTAGACACATCATTAAATGTACATAATCAACTGGAGTCTCAGTACCTGCCCCTGTGGTACACCATTAGTTAGAGGCTTCCATACGAATACAACTCTTGTCCATCACGCATGACCTCCTAGCACCAAGCCGGTTTGAGAGTTAACATGTCAAATTGTCCTGGGCCCCATGTGGGACCTTGTCAAACAGAACTCCATGTCATCTGCACTATATTCATCCTCACATTTAATGACCTCAAAAAATTTAATATAGTCAGACAGGACCCAGGCTTGGTAAACCTACACTGACCATCTTTAATTCCTTTCTCTGCAACAGCAGATTAATCTTGTCCCTCCAATAATTTGGATGCTAGAGGCCTGTAAACACCGAGCTCAACCTTGCTTTCCTTCTTAAATCTAGGCACCACACTTGCTGGCCTCCACTAATCTGAGGACAGAAGATTAGAAAATTTTTGCCACAGCTCCAGCAACCCCTCTCAGTATAAAAGCCTGAAAGGAGCTTATCTGCCTTCTAAGTCCAATAGTAGTATAGTGGTTAGCACAACGCTTTACAGTATCAGTGACCCGGGTTTGACTCCCGCTGCTGCCTGGACAGAGTTAGTACGTTCTCCCCGTTGTCCACATGGGTTTCCCCAGGTACTCTGGTTTCCTCCCAATGTCTAAGGACCTACCAGTGGGTAGGTTAATGAGTCATTGTAAATTGTCCCGTATTTAGGCTCGGGTTAAATTGGGGTTCGTTGTGCAGTGGGGCTCGGAGGGCCAGAGGGGCCAATCTCAACAAATAAATTTTAACAAACTAACCTGTCCCAAGTAAGAGCCGTACGAGTCTGTGGTTGAAATTCCACCGTGCTTCATGATCCACTCAAACGCACGCCATTCCTCTCCTCCATCACAGGCGAGATTTCCGAAGCCCCAGGAACAATCCATCAGCATTTGCTGTGAGAGTGGGATCAAGTTTCCCGTCTGAAAGCACAAAACAGAGTGTAAAATGTTCAAAAATAATGAAACAACTTATAAATCTTCATGGTCCATAATACAGGAAGTCTGGAATTCATTCTCAGGTCTCTAAGAGTGCCACAGTGAAGTAGTTTTCAATGTAATCACTGCTGCATGTTAGGAAACACTGGCTGTTCCCACTGCGGACTTTCATTGACCCTGTTATGGTTATTATCCTATTATGGATTTAGTGAGTATGCCTGTAAGAAAAGTTAATCTCAGGGTTGCGTATGGTGACATAGCCAGCCAGAGGTGTAATGGCAACTGCATCGGACTTCGAGGCAAGAGGTCCCAGGTTCGAATCGGGCCGGCTCCTTGCACGCTCTCTATCCGTGCTGGGCTGAGCACCGAGCTAGCAAATCGGTCTCATAATAAACAGACAAAAAAAAGTGCTAAAGAGAGGGCAAAGTTGCCACCCGATGTGCTACAGGGTGCAGAAAGGACAGCATTATGGTGACATATATTTTAGGCAAGAAAACTTTTTTTATTTCCATCTTCTAGTTTCAAAATAACAAAAAAAAGGACCCAAAGCAAAAGTTTGGGCACCCTGCATGGCAGTACTTAGTAACACCCCCTTTGGCAAGTATCACAGCCTGTAAACGCTTTTTGTAGCCAGCTAAGAGTCTTTCAATTCTTGTTTGGGGGATTTTCACACAGGAGCCTGAAGACCCCTCTTCTCATTACTAACATCAGGGAGGAGGTACAGGAGCCTGAAGACCCCTCTTCTCATTACTAACATCAGGGAGGAGGTACAGGAGCCTGAAGACCCCTCTTCTCATTACTACCACCAGGGAGGCGAGGATAGAGGAGCAGTGGGGACCTCGAGTCTTCTGGGCAGTATCAGTTAGTGAACAAGTGAAGGAACATACCACCTCCCATGCTGAAAATCCATCCATCACCTTATCAATCAGCTCTCGCCACTCCTACTACTGTCCCTTACGCCACTGGCGTTTAGGTCAACAATGAAGGTCTCCATCTCTGGCGGTGTTCAGGGCTTCCTTCATCATGTCAGTAGCTTCCTCTTGGTTCTCACTACTGTCAGTCATGCAATTCCCAGGTGGAGACTCAGGAATACCGTCACACTTGGAGGTAGAAGGATGATTCATTGTTGTTTCCATAACAAATTTACTTTCCTAGAAACATCTGGGAGAAGGGAGGTTTGATGTTCTTGTTGCGCGTTGGGAGGTGGATGTTTTTCTTTGAATGGGTTCCACAGCGTTTGTTTCGTGGCTGTCTGTGGAGAAGGTGAATCTCAGGGCTGTACACTGCATATATAGTGTGATAACCAATCTACCTTGAATCCTTTGTTCGCCCCGAGTAGAACCCCCGAACCTGGAGGACCGGTGGACCACTCTTAGTCTGGCCTCTACCCTTTGACCTGTCTGGCATGGGTGACCCTACCAAGAGTCAAAGCATAAAGCCCTGACTCCAGTCAACATAGCTCTCCAGGTCAAGCCTCCAAACCCCAACAAGGTTGTGGTCCCATTGGAGGTGTCATTCCTATGGTTGGGTCCAATCTGCCCCTTCGAAACAGAGTGCAAGTAACAAGATGATATCTCCAGGACAACACTGTAAGCACGTCCCTCACCTTCAGAAACAAGGCCCCTTCTACCGCTCCTGTGGTACCGAAACTCCAGCAGGAGCCACAGACAGCTTGATCTTTCACAGGGGTCACTGCACCTGCAGACATTAAAAAAAGAACATTAACATTTTGAATCATAACCAAGTTGGTTTTATGGTTGTTCAGTTTGGAAAATCTCTCCAGCATCATCAAAACATGTACTAGGAGCACAATTATGTTAGATACAAATTTTTATTTGCCAGGAGGGTCATCAGTTTCTTGTTTTTTTTGAAAGCACGTACCACAAATATCAGTTTCTTTGAATTCATCAGATCAAGGCAGCACACTTAGCACAATGCTTTACAGTACCAGCGACATGGGTTCAATTCCCGTCGCTGCCTGTAAGGAGTTTGTACGTTCTCTGCCTGACTGCATGGGTTTCCTCCGGGTGCTCTGGTTTCCTCCCACAATCCAAAGACGTACCGGTTGGTAGATCAATTGGTCATTGTAAATTGTCCAATAATTCGGCTAGGATTAAATCGGAAGATTGCTGGAAGGGCCAGAAGGGCCTATTCAACACTACATCTCAATAAATAAAAAGGTAGGAATACATGCAGATTTAACCTCAATATATTTTGAAGCTGGAAGTAAATTTATTACTAACAAGATTCATTTTCTTGTGGCATTCACAATAGATACAAAAAAAACAATAGAATCAATGAAAAACTACACAAGTGACAGACAACCAATGTGCAAAAGATGACAAAACTGTGCAAAAACAAAAAATAAAGAATAATAAATAAATAGGTAATAAATAAAACTGAGAAAATGAGTTGTAGAGTCCTTGAGGGCGAGTGCACGGGTTGTGGAATCAGTTCAGTGTTGAGGTGAGCTGAACGAGCTGCCAGTGCAAGTGGGGCATGCGAGCTCGATTTCAACGTTTAAGAGAAGTTTGGACGGGTAGATGGATGGCAGGGGTATGGAGGGCTATGGTGCTGGTGCAGGTGGATGGGACCAGGCAGAATAGTAGTTCGGCACGGACTAGATGGATCAAGAGACCTGTTCCTGTGCTGTATTCTTCTATGACTCTCTGGTGGGGGTGGCAGGATGGAGATACGTCTCTACCAAAGGAGGTGTAGGGCACCCCTTCCCTCTGCTAGCCTGCAGGTCACCCTTGGGCAAGGTGTAGCACCTGCTTAGCCCCCGATCAGGGTCATGTGAAGCCATGGGAGCAGGTGGTGGATGGTCATACGAGCAGCTGGTACACATCACAAGTCCTGGTTATGCGACCACTGACACCAGGCAGACAATCTCTGAAGAGTATTGATAACGGTGGGGAGTGACCATCTTGGAAAGACACTGCCCAGAAGAAGGCAATGGCAAACCACTTCCGTAGAAAAATTTGTCAAGAACAGTCATGGTCATGGAAGGACCATAAATGTCTACGTTCAATGCCACAGCACATAATGAAAGAACGACCAATAACTCTAAGAGTTGAGTTATCCATTGTGGTTCAGGAGCCTGATAGTTGAAGGTTAATAGCTATTCCTGAATCTGGTGGTGTAGGACTTTAAATTGTTAATACTATTTGAATCAATGTCATCTTGCTGGTCTCCAAAGCAAAATGGAAAGTTTTTGGCTTCTTGATAACCTGTCAATTCACACCAACTGTGCAGCAGCCAGGTTTATGTACGTACCATACAATCTCCAGTCCAGGCTGGCCGGCAGCAGGACTGATTTATATCGGTGTGTAGGGAAGGGCTGTCCTTTGTTGGGAGTGCTTCTGCTCAGTCTTCCCCGGACAGCTATCATTTCTTCTTCAGTCCGGTCGGCAAAGTGGTTGATAGCCATTTTGTAGGTCCGGTTCTGACTGTTCATTGAGTGGACATACCTACAAAAAGAAATCAAACAACTTCAAAGTTCAAAGTAAAATTTATTATCAAAGTACAGACATGCCAATGTATATGCAACGTTCTCACCGGGCTCATAAGCCAACAGTGCTAACAGTCACATGCCTCAGCAGTAACAAGGCCACACACATCTAGGGTCGGTACGATTTGGGGTTCAACAAACGGGAATGTTGGGATGCTCCCATTAGGGAGCTTTGATTGTATGAGTGCTGTGTAAATCCTGTTCCCTGTAGAAGTTGCTGAGCACCAGAAAATTAATAGATCATACCCTGGCATAAAATTACAAAGGAAATATATTTGCCAAGTTTTCAACTTTAGCAAATAGTTATAGAAAAGGAGAAGAAAATTAAAAGGGCCCCATTACAGTTAAACCAGTCTAACGTGCACTTAAATGTTGGAGCTCATTCTGGAGTAGTCAGATGCATCCTTTTACTCAAGTGCTGAACCCACTTTCTGCATGAACCTGCCATAGTTCAAACTTCCCTTGAAGGCCATCTCCAATGAACTGGCTCTTTTAGGAGTACTGGCACATTCCCCCTGCAGCCATTAATCTGCACAAAGCACTGCCTACAACGGGGCTCTCCTTCGAACAGCATCTTCCCTTGTGCTCCGCTCAGCAGTTCCCACCCAAAGACCCCAAACCAGACGACTGTCCTTCAGAAATCTGATCCTGCCCGGCTCTCCCGAACCTTCCACTGGGCAGAAAGCTACAACACGTACCAAGGCACTCCTGGCTGGCTAACACAACATTCCTAAGTTGGACAATATGGCTCCTTATCTTTAGCCAAAGCCAAAACACTCTTACAAAAAGGACACCCGGCTTTTGCAGAAAACTGCTAATATAAAAATACCTCACAGCATAGCAGTGGAAATCTCAAACAGAGCATTACACATACAGCGTTGAGATTCATTGTCTTGGGGCATACTCAATAAATCCATAGAATAATAACCATAACAGAATCCTTGAAGACCGCATCAACTTGGGCGTTCAACCAGAGCGCAAAAGACAACAAATTGTGCTATTACAAAAATAAATAATAAATAAACAAAACATCGAGAACATGAGACGAAGAGTCCTTGGAAGTGAGTACATAGGTGGTGGGAACATTTCAGTGGTGGGGCAAGTAAAGTTGAGCCTGATGGTTGAGTGGTAATAACTGTTCCTGAACTTGGTGGTGTGGAACCTGAGGCTCCTGACGGCAGCAGTGAGAAGAGAGCATGCCCTGGGTGTTTGCTGCTTTCCCGCGAGTGTTTCATGTAGATGTGCTCAACGGTAACAAAGGCCTTACCGCCGTGGACTGGGCCGTATCCACTCTCTGTTGTAGGATTTTTTCGTTCAAGGGCTTTGGTGTTTCCAGACCTGGCTGTGATGCTGCCAGGCAACAGACAAACCTGTAGAGGTCTGTCAAAGTTGTAAACGTTACGCCAAGTCTTGCCTTCGTAAATGCACTTATAACCATATAACCATATAACAATTACAGCACGGAAACAGGCTATCTTGGCCCTTGTAGTCCGTGCCGAACGCTTACTCTCACCTAGTCCCACCGACCTGCACTCAGCCCATAACCCTCCATTCCTTTCCTGTCCATCTATCCAATTTTTTTTAAATGACAAAATCGAACCTGCCACAACCACTTCTGCTGGAAGCTCGTTCCACACAGCTACCACTCTCTGAGTAAAGAAGTTCCCCCTCATGTTACCCCTAAACTTTTGCCCTTTAACTCTCAACTCATGTCCTCTTGTTTGAATCTCCCCTACTCTCAATGGAAAAAGCCTATCCACGTCAACTCTATCTATCCCCCTCATAATTTTAAATACCTCTATCAAGTCCCCCCTCAACCTTCTACGCTCCAAAGAATAAAGACCTAACTTGTTCAACCTTTCTCTGTAACTTAGGTGCTGAAACGCAGGTTTCTAGTAAATCTTCTCTGTACTCTCTCTATTTTGTTGACATCTTTCCTATAATTCGGTGACCAGAACTGTACACAATACTCCAAATCTGGCCTTGCCGGTGCCTCGTACAATCTTAACATTACATCCCAACTCCTATACCTAATGCTCTGATTTATAAAGGCCAGCATACCAAAAGCTTTCTTCACCACCCTATCCACATGAGATTCCACCTTCAGGGAACTATGCACCATTATTCCTAGATCCCTCTGTTCTACTGCATTCCTCAATGCCCTACCATTTACCATGTATGTCCTATTTCGATTAGTCCTACCAAAATGTAGCACCTCACACTTACCAGCATTAAACTCCATCTGCCACCTTTCAGCCCACTCTTCTAACTGGCCTAAATCTCTCTGCAAGCTTTGAAAACCTACTTCATTATCCACAATGCCACCTATCTTAGTATCATCTGCATACTTACTAATCCAATTTATGTATTGGGCCCAGGACAGGTTCCCTGAAATAATAACATTGAGGTATTAAAAGTTGCTGACCCTCTCCACCTCTGATGAGCACTGGCTCATGAAGCTTTGGTTTCCTCTCCTGAAGTCAATAATCTGCTCCTTGGTTTTGCTGACATTGAGTGAGAGGCTGTTGTCATTATTAGAGGAACTATTTCATAGCTAGGAACTCTAATGTACATCAGTTTGTTTTTCAGATTCAAACGTCACAAACCAGTTCTGCTTTCTCAACGGTCCACAGTGGTCCGGCTGAAGTACTTGGGCGGACAGGAAAGTGCTGAGAGTGGACGTTCAGGAGTGCAGCTCAAATAATGTACTTATTTCATTTAATGTCCAGCACAGAAGTGTAGTGATTAGCATAACATTATCACCGTTCCAGCGACCCGGGTTCAATTTTCTGCTCAGCGCTTGGCGTGTGGGTTTCCTCCGAGTGCCTCGGTCACCCCCAATGCCCAAAGATGTGCTACGTTGGCACCAGGAACATGGTGACACTTGCGGGCTGCCCCCAGCATATACTCAGACGGTGCTGGTCGTTGGCGCAAATGATGCGTTTCACTGTAAGTTTCGATCTTCTTCTTCGGCCTTTTGCCCTTTTCACATTTCACCTCCCAACTTCTTAATTCAACCCCTCTCCCTGGCTTCACCTATCACTGTCTAGCTTGTCCTCCTTCCCCTCTCCCACCTTTTAACTCTGGCATCTTCCCCCTTTCCTTTCCAGACCTGATGAAGGGTCTCGGCCTCAAACGTTGGCTGTTTATTCCCCTTCATAGATGCTGCCCGACCTGCTGAGTTCATCCTGCATTTACACCCAACCTGGTTTTACATAAATCCCTAAAGATTCCTTTAGCCTAATGTACAACAATATATTGATAATGGCGCGTTGGCGCGTGGCCAAGTGGTTAAGGCATCGGTCTAGTGATCTGAAGGTCGCTAGTTCGAGCCTCAGCTGAGGCAGTGTGTTGTGTCCTTGAGCAAGGCACTTAACCACACATTGCTCTGTGACGACACTGGTGCCAAGCTGTATGGGTCCTAATGCCCTTCCCTTGGACAACATCGTTGGCGTGGAGAGGGGAGACTTGCAGCATGGGCAACTGCCGGTCTTCCATACAACCTTGCCCAGGCCTGCACCCGGGAAACCTTCTGAGGCGCAAATCCATGGTCTCGCGAGACTAACGGATGCGAAAAAAAAATTGATAATATACAATAAGGAACTTTACCTCATATTGTGAGTGAAAGCAGTCCTTCTAAGCTCATGTTCCATGTCATCTTCCTTGTACTCCCTCGCAAATCTCTCCTTGTAATGCTTGAAGAAGTGATAAGCCCGGTCTTCCTTATCCGTGCTGACCAAATCTTCGATGGGGTTGGCAAGAATTCTGTGTTCCACTCCAGGTCCTGGGAAACCCTCACAGGATAAACCTGGAACAAGGAATCAGTCTCCCAATCCTGCATGCATCATACAAGTGATCTTAGTTTCAAGACCTGGAGTCATCCAAAAGTCGCCTGTAAACTGTAACACCTGAACAGGGAGCTGCTGGTCTCCCCTCTGGCTGTGGCAGGACTGATACAGTGACATTGACAGTGAGAGTCCGAGCGAGAGAGAGCCAGCGAGAGACAGACACACACAGAGGCATGTTGAACTGTTGGGATGAACAGTGGATTTTCATGGACTAGATCATGGTCTCTTTGGGGAGGGGGGGGGGGGTTTCCTACTGCTTGCATGCCAGGGAGTGGGGACTGACACTTTTGTTGAGGCAGGTGCGGGGGGAGGGGGGGGGAGGGTTGATGCTTTGCTGCTGCTTATGCGTGGGAGGGGAGGGGGGCTTCGGGGTTTTACGTTTTTCAGTCACTCAATCTTTGGGGTTTTTTTTCTTCTGTTTCGTGGATGTCATAGAAACATAGAAAACCTACAGCACAATACAGGCCCTTCGGCCCACAAAGTTGTGCCGAACATGTCCCTACCTTAGAAATTACTAGGCTTACCCATAGCCCTCTAGTTTTCTAAGCTCCATGTACCTATCCAAAAGTCTCTTAAAAGACCCTCTCGTATCCTCCTCCACCACTGTTGCCGGCAGCCCATTCCACACCCTCACCACTCTCTGCGTAAAAATCTTACCCAACATCTCCTCTGTACCTACTCCCAAGCACCTTAAAACTGTGCCCTCTCGTGCTAGACATTTCAGCCCTGGGAAAAAGCCTCTGACTATCCACACAAACAATGTCTCTCATCATCTTATACACCACTATCAGATCACCTCTCGTCCTCCGTCGCTTCAAGGAGAAAAGGCCGAGTGCACTCCACCTGTCGTTTGTGAAGAATAAGAATTTCAGGTTGTATACTGTATACATTCTCTGATACTAAAAAGAACCATTGAATTCCCAAAGCTATATATATTTTTTTGTCTTGAATCTACAGATTCCCTGGTGAAAATTGGATGATTAATTCCCAGAATATGAGTCTCAATGGAATGTCATCATTATTGCTCATGCTTACTTAGCCCAAGGGGAATAGTTAGTAGGTTAAAAGTCAAGTCACATATGTTGGGCCCAAGGCCAAATGCTAAGCAGGCCAGTGATGGCAGCAGGTTTCCTTCCCCAAATCATAGCAGTAATCTAAACGGTTTTAGTCCACACTATCAGATTTTCCATTCTTCCCTCCTCCCCTTCCCTTTCTCTGCAACTTTAACACTTCCAGTTTTAAATTTTTGCTGAAAAGCTCATCAGCCTGAAATATGCACTCTTACTCAACCCCACTGAGTCCTTCCAGTATTTTTATTTCAGACTTCTGGCCCCAAACAATCCTTCCAGATGAGGCACTCACTTCACCTGCGAACCTGATGGGATCACCTGTTGCGTCCGGCGTTCCCGATGTGGACTCCTCCACGTCGGAGAGGCTCGTCGTAAAATTGGGGAACCGCTTCATCGAGCGCCTCAGCTCCATCCGCCAAAAGCTGAACTTCCCAGTGGCCAAACGTTTTAATTCCAATTCTGGCATGTCGATCCATAGCCTCCTCTTGTGCCACAATGAGGACACGCATGGGGTTGAGGAGCAACCCCTTACGTTACGTCTGAGTAGCCTCCAATCTAATAGCATGAATATCAATTTCTCCCCCCGTCAAAAGTTGTTCCCCCCCACTCCCGTCTTCTTCTAGGCTTCTTATCTCCTCTCACCTGCCCATCACCTCTCCATGGGTCCCCTCCTCCTTCCCTTTCTCCTATGGTCCACTCTCCCCTCTTGTCAAGGTACCTCTCTTTCCAGCTCTTTACCCTTCCCACCCGTCTGGCTTCACCTATCACCTTCCAGCTATCCTCCTTCTCCCCCCACCCACCCACCATTTTATTCTAGTGTTGTCTTCTCCCTTCCTTCTCGGTCCTGACGAAGGGTCTCAGCCCGAAATGTCAACTGTTCATTTCCATAGGTTGTGCCTGGCCTGTTGAGTTCCTCCGGCATTTTGTGTGTGTGTCACTCTGGATTTCCAGCATCTGCTGAATCCTTTGTATTTACCTTTACTGCTACAGTAGTCTGTCAGATCATAGGAACAGAACTTTTACTACACATGAAGAGGTCATTTAACTCAATCTTCCGTATCAGCTGATAAAGAGCCTCAACAAATGTACAAATTAAAAGCCTTCAGAATTGATCTGCAGATTGAACTGTTGACTGGATTTATCCATCCTCGCCCCTTCTTGTAAGGCAAAACAAATAACGATGTTGCTGAGGCCTAATTTGGAGTATTGTGTGTAGTTTTGGTTGCCTACATACAGGAAAGACATAGATGAGTTTGAGAGAATGCAGAGAAGATTTACAAGGATGTTGCCGAGTCTGTAGGCCCCAAGATATAAGGAGAGATCGAATAGGTTAGAACTTTATTCCCTGGAATGTAGAAGACTGACGGCAGATTTGATAGGGGTATACAAAATTGAGGGGTATAGGTAGAGGAAATGCAAGCAGGCTTTTTCCCTCTGAGGATGGGTGGAACTACAGCCAAAGGTCATGGGTTAAGGTTGAAAGGTGAAAAGTTTAAGAGGAACATGAAAGGAAGCTTCTTTACTCAGAAGATGGTGAGAGTTGCCAGCACAAGTGGTGCATGTGAGTTTGATTTCAATGTTTAAGACAAGTTTGGATAATTGCATGGATAGTAGGGGTATGGAGGCTTTGGTCTGGGTGCAGGCTTTTGGGAGTAGGCAGCTTAAATGGTTTTGGTGTGGACTAGATGGGCCAAAGGGCCTGTTTCTGGGCTGTACTCTTCTCTGACCATATAAATAACCATACATGTTGTTGATCAATTAAGACGGAGCAACTATGACTCCATAACTGTTTGCCCAGATGTCCTACCTTTCGGAAGTTTGAAAATACTTGGGTCTACATTACAGTCCAGGTCCTTGTAGTCTACTTCATATTTGTCGTAATGCGAGCCAAACAAGGTGTTGTATCCTTTCATTTCATAATGGACAGGAACGGGACCAACTGTGGAATTGGCAACCCACACAGTGTACGTGTTCTTTTTCTTCCCCTCGAAAGCAACATACTGCCACACACTGCACGGTCGTCCCTTCCAGTCGTCCTCCTTTAGCAGCTAAAAAAATATGAAGTTCAAAGTAATTTCCTGTTGATTGTGTTGCCGTTTGCCGCGATTTGTTAGTTTTTTTGTGCGCGAGTTAGTTGGGGCTTGATGTTCTTGCTATTTACATGATTTTCTTTTTGTGAGGGATAAGGTTGATGTTTTTCTTTGAACAACATCCATGGTTTTCTTTGTTTCATGGCTATCTGGAGAAGATGAATCTCAGAGTTCTATACTTCAGGGGTCCCCAATCTTTTTGCACTGAGAACCTGTTTATTATTGACAATATTCTTGCGGACCAGCTGACTGGGAGGGGGGTGTGGGGGGTAGGGTTGCCAACGGACAAGAGTAGCAGTCAAATACGTTGTGTCTACCCCGAGAAAGACTACAATGACCATGAAGCCTTGCGCGGGTACAGTGCACATGCGTGCACGTGCCAATTTTTTTTTACAAATCGTTTTTGGCTATTCTGTATGGAGGGGGTGTTAATCACAACCGGAATATAGGTGATAAGTGGCGAATACACTCAATTTCGTTTCTAAAAGGGCTTATCTAACGAATTTAATATTAAACACACAGCGCACATTTTCCTCGCATGAATATAGTGATAAGTCAATTATCAGGGGAGGACAAGGGAGCTTGAAGTAAATGTTGAACGAACTTCCAGTAGAAGTGGTAGAGGCAGGTTCGATATTATCATTTAAAGAAAAATTGGATAGGTATATGGATAGGAAAGGAATGGAGGGTTATGGGCTGAGTGCAGGTCGGTGGGACTAGGTGAGAGTAAGAGTTCGGCACGGACTAGAAGGGCTGAGATGGCCTGTTTCCGTGCTGGAATTGTTATATGGTTATATAAGTCACTTATAAGTCAATAGCATCATAACATTTTCAGTTAACGTTTGTATATTAAACACACAGCAGATACTTTCCCTGTATGAACATATAAAATCATTGCAACACATCAATATCGCTGAATCAGTGGGAGCCCTGGGCTTGTTTCCCTGCGACAAGACGGTCCTATCGAGGGGTGATGGGAGACAGTGATACTCGAATGGGGTTCCTTATGTCCAGTCTATTCCGCAATTTAGTTTTCGTTGCATTCATTGCAGAGATATGTTGGAAATGGAAGCAACATTTTCAGTGCTTTCGTGGCTATCTCAGTATATTTAGCCTTGACTTTGATCCAGAATGCGGGCAGGGATGTTATGTCAAACATACTTTTCAGCCCGTCATCATTTGCAAGCTCGAGGAGCTGATCTCCTTCCCGCGCTGACACGGATGACGCGTGCATAATGACCTCACGTGCGTTTAAGCTCAACAGTGCATGACAAGGAATGAGGAAAGGTGCAGCTGACTCATATCGCCAAATCATATCGTTTCCTCGCGGCCCAGTAGCATATGCTTTGCGGCCCGGTGGTTGGGGACCGCTGGTATACTCCATACATACTTTGATAATAAATACAAGAACCTTTGTAGTTTTATCTAATTATGCATATGTCACAATATACAACCCTAAGATTCATTTTCTCGTGGGCATACTCAATAAATCCATAGAATAATAACCAGACTGGAATCAATAAAAGACCGCACCAACTAGGGCCTTCAACCGTTTGCAAAAGACAACAAACTGTGTGAATACAAAAAGAAAAAAATAATAATAATAAATACGTAAACAATAAATATCGAGAACATGAGATGAAGAGTCTTTGGAAGTGAGTTCATAGGTTGTGGGAAAATTTCATTATATGATGATGCTAGTGATTGTTGGTGACCTTTTGTGGGCTGCGGATAATACTTCTTGAAAAAAAATGTGCACACACAAGCAGATTTCAGTAAGTTTCTGACTTTTTTTTTCCCCCCAAAACAAAAATGGTTCAGTGTTTTTTCTCTCTGAGTGAAAAGCCCACCTCTGACATCCCCCTGTGCTTTGCTCCAAGCATTTCCTGATTAAATGTGCTGAATACAGTGAAACTCCGTAAATCTACCTCCAACTGGTCAAAGATTCTGATAGTTCAAGATCTGGTGAAGTTTCCTGTCCTCCCTTTAACATCAGTGGTTCACTGAAACCTGCCAGGCGCTGCCCATGGGACGGTTGTAACGAGGATGGGGAGGTAGCTCAACTCTTTGTGGGCTGTGGGTTTGCGAGGAGGGTGTGGAGGAAGATGCAAGAGTTCATCCTGTTCATCCTGAGCAGCAGCGTGACAGAGGACTCTCTGATCTACGGGCTGTTCCCAGGGACACACACCAAGACCGATGTCAAGAGCCGTTGGCAGATCATCAACTCGGTGAAAGACGTCCTTTGGTCTACCCAGGACCTGTTGGGATGTCTGTGGAGGAATGCTGCCGACTGGCACAGGAGGACGTGCTGAGCTTGGTGCAGTCAGGTGGGGAAGGACCACAGTGTTGGGTTCTTCTACTGGAGAGGGAGGGGCCAGGTTGGGGGAGGAAGCCTCTCATTTATTGCAGCAGTGTACAACCCCAGAGGAGTGGGAGGGAGGGTGCACACAAGTGGCAACAGTCCTGTTGGTTTGAAGGAATGTAACAGAACAACTCCGAAATACATCGCAATGTTTGTTCTTGTAAATATTTCTTTTTTGATTGGAACAGCACCTTCAGGAAATGTGGTGGTGCACACGCTCCTGGTTACGTCAGTGGCGAGTCCACAGGCACAAAGCCCGGAGCAGGCCAAGCAGGCCTCAGCCTCAGCCTCGGTTCAGCACAGAGATGAGTAAACACTGCGGAGCAGCCAGCAGAACCAGCTCAATGCTCACCTCTGGTCCTGTCACCCTGCCTTTCAAACCTGGCCCGGTGTTTAAACTGTCCAAACATCCAGTCATTCCCTGCTCTGGGACACGGGCCCTGCCACTTCAATAAGCTCTGAGCCTGGACCCTGCTGCCATATTTCGGCCCGTACCCGAACTTTCCGAATGAGCCTGGCACTTAGATCTATCAAACCTCGGGCCTATCACTGGTTTCCAATTTCTGCCCTGTACAGCGTTCTTTCTGCAGACAGTAACCATCGAAAACATGAATCCCATGCAGCAATTGCCATACGGAGCACTCCTGAGTCACCATTCCTGAAGGCCCCACACTGAACCATTTTCAACAGAAGCACGATAGATGCAATGGTATGGTCGCGACTGAAAACAAGCCCCGTGCCATGGACATACTGTGAAGTAAACTCAATCCCTGCAAGTGCAGGAGAATGAGGGGAGATTTGACAGAGGTACTGTATGTGAGGGATATAATAGGGTAAACGCAAGCAGCTTTTTCCACTGAGGCTGTGTGAGATTGGAACTAGAGGTCATAGGTCAACAGTGAAAGGGGAACATGAGGGGAAATCTCTTCACTCAAGAGTGTGGAATGATCTGCCAGCGTAAGTGGTGCATGCGAGCTCGATTTCAACAGCTAAGATAAGTTTGGATAGGTACATGGATGGGAGGGGTATGGAGAGCTGTGGTCTTGGCGCAGGTCAGTTGGAGTAGGCAGTTGAAATGGCTCAGCATGGACTAGATGGGTCAAAGGGCCTGTTTCTGTGACTCTATCACTCCGAGTCTAACGAGCTGCCAGCAGAAGTGGCGGATACAGGTTCGATTTCAACGTTTAAGGGAAATTTGGATAAGTACGTGGATGGCAGGGGTATTGAGGGCTATGGTCTGGGTACAGGTTGATGGAACTAGGGAGATTAATACTTAGGTACGGACGAGATGGGCTGAAGGGCCTAGTAGAGTTTCGGTACTGTCGTGTTCTTTGACTCTAAGCAGGAATTGAAACAAGATGTTCCCAGCTCAGCCCTGTGCAAGAGGCACTTCAATTCACTGCCCCGCTCCTCTGTAATAGTCTCCTTACCCGAAAACTTTCCAGATACGGAAATACCGACTGCGGGAGGACGGGGTCGTTAATGGTCCCGTTCACTTGGAAACACTTGATCACATTTATCTCAGTTTCTGTGGTCTCGGGAGAAATCTTGTAACTTATTCCGGCCGGCTTTTCGAATCCGTGTTGTAAGGTGATAACCTGGCCTGTCGGATTGGGAAAGAATTGTCACAACTATGTGAACAAGAGCAACAAGAGTCACACAGACTGACAGCAAAGCACCACAGGCTCATTAGCTTTAGCCTATTTTCAGCCAGCCTTAAACCACCTTTAAAAAGAATCATCCCCAATGTGGCAAAGTTGTGAGTCAACGTGATCAAAAGAAACAGCGGTGAGTTGCAAATTGACTCAACCAATTATCAGTCAAAACTAACTCTCACTGGCTGAATATCTGAGAGTTGAAACAACATAATTCAATGAAGTTCAAAGTGAATCTATTTTCCAAGTATGTATCTATCACCTTATACAACCCTGTGGTTCATTTCCTTAAGACCAAAAGACAAGGGAGCAGAATTAGGCCATTTGGCCCATCGAGTCAATTCCACCATTTCATCATGGCTGATCCATTTTCCTTCTCAGCCCCAATTTCCTGCTTTCTCCCCACATCCCTTCATGCCCTGACTAATCAAGAATCTGTCAGCATCTGCCTTAAATATCCCAATGACTTGGCCTCCACAGCCACCTGAGGCAACAAATTCCACAGATTCATCACTCTCTGACCACAGAAATTCCTCCTCATCTCCGTTCTAAAATGACACCCTCTATTCTGAGGCTGCATCCTTTGGTCTTAGAACCCCCCACCACAGGAAACATCCTCTCCACACTCACTCTTCCATAAGATCACCCCTCATTCCAGTGAGTGCAGGCCCAGAGCCATCAAATGCTACTCATATGACAAGCTTTTCAATCCTGGAATCTTTTTCATGAACCTCCTTTGAACTTTCTCCAATGTCAGCACGTCCTTTCTTAAATATTCCACAGATGCTGCCTGACCTGCTGAGTTCCTCCAACAGCTTGTGAGTGTTACTCTGGAATTCCAGCATCTGCAGAATCTCCTGTGTTTATCACTTTGAACATTGACATCCTCCTTTCTCACTTGTGATGTGCACCAGCTGCTCGTACGACCATCCACCACCTGCTCCCATGGCTTCCCGTGACCCTGATCCGGATCTAAGCAGGTGCTACACCTTGCCCAAGGGTGACCAATGAAGGGAAGGAGTGCCTTATACCTCCTATGGTGGAGATGCATCTCCACCCCGCCTACATATACAAAATATAACACAGCCTAATAATTTAGCAGAATAAATTTACTGGGGGGCGCGGGGAGTTCAAACACAAAGGGAACGTTGACTCAGACCATGAGAGGTCTGCGTCGGGCAGTTTCATGCCTTACAAGGCGCAGATTGGAAGTCTGTGTGGGGCGCCACTCCTCGCACAGACTAGAGCAATGTGTGGTTAAGTGCCTTGCTCAAGGGCACAAACACGCTGCCACAGCTGAGGCTCGAACTAGCGACCTTGAGATAACTAGACGAACGCCTTAACCACTTGTCCACATGCACAACACATAAAACAAGCTCACAATTTTTCCCTATCTGAATAAGAAGTGTATTTTACGGAGAGTGTTGCCTTACCTTTATAGTACTCAATGCGACTGACATTGCCGGACAAGTTGTACCAAGCTTCGAATGGTTCTTCAATCTCCGTGTAGGGCAGTGATAGAATCCCTGAAAGAAACGCAGCTGTTAACCACAGGAGAGCAACTGGATTCATTGCCCGAGCAAGCAGCATCCCACAAAGCCCACGGGTGTAGCAGCTAACACCGTTGTCTCACAGATCTAGTGACCTGGCTTCAGTCTTGATCTCTGTGACATCTATGTGGAGCTTTCATTTTTCCCTATCATCTCCCACAGCCTGCCAACTGCTTGTCTTTGGGATAAATCGATGCAGCACATTCAAATGAAACGGCAAAATGTATCAAAGGGGGTGAGAACATAGAAAAATACAACGCAGTTCAGGCCCTTCGGCCCACAATCTTGTCCTGTCCTTTCAACCTACTCTAAGATCAATCTATCTCAGCTAGTGGGCACATGGGGTGGGGGGGTTGGGTTGCAGCACGGTATTGTAGTGGTTAGCACGCTTTACAGTACCAGTGACCTGGGTTCAATTCCCACCGCTGCCTACAAGAAGTTCGTATGTTCTCCCCGTGGCTGTGTGGGTTTCCTCAGGGTGCTCCCATTTCCTCTCACTGTCCGGAGACCTACCGGTTGGTAGGTTAATTGGTCATTGTAAATTGTCCATTGATTAGGCACGGTTAAATCAGGGATTGCTGGGTGGTGCAGCTCGAAGGGCCTATACCGTGCTGTTTCTCAATAAGTTAATGAAATAAAAATTAAAACATGTCAGGGGGATTAATGGGATTGCTCTGAGATCCGCCAGAGGACTTGAGGCTGCCTTCCATATTTTAAGGCAGATGGAATACAGAACAGTAAGGCCCTTCGGCCCACAATGTTGTGCCGACCTATTAACCTGCTTTAAGATCAATCCAACGCTTCCCTTCCACATAGCCCTCCATCAGGTCACCTCCCATCCTTCTTGATATATATCTCAAACAGTTAAATTAAATAAGTACAAAGATGGAAATAAAAAAGATAGTGAGGTAGTGTTCATGGGTTCAATGTCCACTCAGAAATCAGATGGCAGAGGGGAAGAAGCCGTTCCTGAATCGTTGAGTGTGTGTCTTCAGGCTCCTGTCCCTCCTCCCTGATGGTACTAATGAGAAGAGGGGTCTTCAGGCTCCTGTCCCTCCTCCCTGATGGTAGTAATGAGAAGAGGTAAGTACTGGGCAATGAGGGTCTCTAATGATGGATGCCGCCTTTTTGAGGCATCACTCCTTGACGATGTCCTGGATTCTATACAAGCTAATGCCCATGTTGTAGCTGACTGAGTTAGTAAGTCCTTGCAGCTTATTTTGCTCCTGTGTAGTAGCCCCCCCAACCCCCATCCACCCCTGCCAGACAGTGAGGCAGTCAGTTAGAATGCTCTCCAGGGTACATCTGTAGAAATTTGCGAGTGTCTTTAGAGACAGACCAAGCTCCGATGTCACACAAATCCTAGATTGCTCAAGCTATCCTCAAAGGACATTCTCTCTCATCCAGGCAGCATCCTGGTAAACTTCCTCTGCACCCTCCCCGAAATCTCCAGATGCGAGAGAGAATATGTTGTAGGACAGAAGGGAAATAGGGAGGGGGCGAAATCGGATTGCTAAGATTGCTTTGCCGGGGGTAACATTGACTCCATGGGCAGAATGGCCTCCTTACCATCCAATCAGAATTCTCCACATGACCTTGGCACCAAGTTCAAGAATTTCCTTCCAAACATCCAAGTTAGTCCTCCTTTGTTCCGCAAAAGATTCTTCCTCCACCAAACTAATGGTCACCGTTGTGGTTACAGGTTGGATATTGTTGAAAAATGCTCTGACAATTCACCCAGAATCAACTGGATATGCAAATATAGTATATAAACCATCAACATCATCATTATGTGCCGTATCGTATGATGTGGAAGATCATGGTCTCCTGACCATGACTGTTCTTGGCAAATTTTTCTACAGAAGTGGTTTGCCATTGCCTTCTTCTGGGCAGTATTTTTACAAGACGGGTGACCCCAGCCATTGTCAATACTCTTCAGAGATTGTCTGCCTGGTGTCAGTGGTTACACAACCAGGACTTGTGATGTGCACCGGCTGCTCGTACGACCATCCACCACCTGCTCCCGTGGCTTCACATGACCCTGATCCAAGGGGGGTGGGGAAAGGGGAAGAGAAGAGAGGGAGACTCATATATGTCATTCCTGCCCTGGGAAATGATTCTGTCTGTCTCTGCCTCACAATTCTACAAACTTCAGTCAGGTAAGTAATCAAGCATGTATAGTCATCGCTCTCGTTGTGATCTTGCACTTTGGCCTGCACTGCACTCTCTGTAACTGTAACACTTTAATCTGCATTGTTTTCCCTTGTTCTACCTCAATGCACTATACAATGATCTGATCTGTACGAACAGTCAGCAAGGCAAGATTTTCACTGTATCTCGGTTCATGTGACAGCAATAAACCAGTACCAATAACTCTCCATTGAACTTATCAGTGAACTTTGAGGCTTCTGACAAATCAGCCCCGGGAAACAAGTTCCATTGAAAGTACCGTGACCACAAGATGAAATTCAAAGCAATCTCATTTCCCAAAATCGACACAAGTGACTGCTGAAGAAATCATGTGTTCATGACTAAACCGCAACCTTAAAGACAGGGCTTGCTCTTCCAGAAGTTCCCCATTCCTCCTGTGTTAGCCCTCTGAAGCAAGAAGCCCACTTGTGCTGTGGTTTACCAAACTCCGTGCACCGTGACACGAAGATTGGCTTTTAAAGACCAACTTTTTTGTCACAAGACATCAAAGCGGACAGTGAAATGCATCATTCGTGTCATGAGTCCCTCTCAGTCCAAGGACGTGCTGTGCAAGTGTCGCCACACTTCTGGCGCCACATAGGACGCCCACAAGTTGCTAACTCTAAACGGTACATCTTTGGAAAGCGGGAGGAGATCGGAGCACCCGGAGGAAACCCACGCAGACGTACAAACTCATTACAGACAGTGGCAGGTTACTGGTGTTGTAAAGTGTTACACTACCATGCCGCTGTTCTCTAATTAGAGTCAAAAAACTACAGCACAGAGACCCCTCCTCCTCCTCTGCTTCATAAGACGCGTCTCTTATCCAGACAGAATTACAGAAAACTCAACACTTCCTACATTGAGTACGGGTAGAGCAATAGTAGTGCAACATTTTAAACGGGCTGTTCGAAAGCAGCCTCTTTCCCAATCTCAGTAGCCCTAAATAGGAACAGTGCTGACAGTCAGCAGCTTGGATCACGTCAGCTAGTTCAGCTCAAACCTCACGTTACTGTTCTAAATGGATCTCGTTCCATCACCAGGAATGGTTGGTAGCAGAGCCAGGAAAGTACTGAACACTTTGGAGATCACTGGTTCCTTCTTCTTCATCGTAAAGAGGTCAGAGTTCAAATTAAATTTATTATCAAGGTACACATACGTCACTGTGTACAAACCCGAGATTCATTTTCCTGCAGGCATTCACAGCAAATACAAAGAAACACCACAAAAAAATCAAAGAAAAATCTCACACGACAGAAACAACCACCAGTGTGCAAAAGACAACAAACTGTGCAAATACAAAAAGAAAAAATAACAACAAATAAATAATCAATAAATATCAAGAACATGAGTTGCAGAGTCCTTAAATATGAGTCCATAGGTTATGGAATCAGTTCAGCCTTGGGGTGGGCGAAACTGAGTGAAGTAATCCACTATAGTTCAAGAGCCTGATGTTGCAAGATAATTTCTGTTCCTGAATCTGGTGGTGTGGGACTTCCTGCCTTAATCAGGCATCCTCCATCATTAAGCACCCCTATCACCCAGTACATACCTCTTCTCATTACTACCATCAGAGAGGAGGTACAGGAGCCTGAAGACACACAGCCAACACTCAGTTCTGTCCTGACGAAGGGTCTCAGCCTGAAACTTCGACTGCACCTCTTCCTAGAGATGCTGCCTGGCCTGCTGCATTCATCAGCAACTTTGATGTGTGTTGCCAACATTTTAGGAACAGTTTCTTCCCCTCTGCCGTCAATTTCTGAATGGTCCGTGAACACTACCTCACCATTCTGTTCCCTTTTTGCATTGAATTTATGATTTCTTAATAAATTCTTTTTGAAGTTTATGGTAATTTTCACATTTGCACTGTACAGCTGCAGCAGCACAATTTTCACGACAAATGTCCGTGATAATAATCCTGACTCTGATTCTTTCCCACATTAGTTCTATGGAAGTGACTTTATTCCACATCTCAGTTTTGTTTTCGGCTAGTGAACTGGGAATGCTGGAGGGACAAATTTCTATTATCAGAACAGCCCTGTCGCCTGTACTTACGGCCTGACCTGCAGAGGGTTTACAGCGCTTTCTGATTTTTACTTCAATGTTGAAAATCTGCAGTTTATTGACAGATACACTCAGTTCTGTTGATTTGCAAACGTCTCGTAAACCTAGCCTGGATAATCGTTAGCAAAGAGGTGCTGAATTTTCTATTGTGTGCAGTTACTCCCCACAGAAACATGTGAGTTGTTGACACTCTACTGGTCTAGATTAACTCGGTCCATAACGACGTTGCCCAAAGACTATTGTTTTGTGGAAAATTAAAACAATAGGTGGCCTGATCAAATATTTGCAAAGTTGCACAACACATCTTACGGAGACATTGATATCTTAACCTTTCAACTGGTCCTGCCCTGACATTACCCCAGTAATTAAGCTCCTCATCTCCAGAAATAATAGATCAGGATAAGTGAAAAACAAATGCAAAATCACCGTGCTGGGAATGTAATGCTGGCCAGAAGTTCAAAGTAAATTTATCATCAAAGTACATATATGTCACCATATCCAACCAAGATTCATTTTCCTGTGGGCATACTCAGCAAATCTGTGGAATAGTAACTATAACAGGATCATCGAAGATCAACCAGAGTGCAGAAGACAACAAACTATGTAAATGCAAATATAAATAAATAGCAACAAGAACATAGAAATTTACAGCACATTACAGGCCCTTCGGCCCACAATGTTGTGCTGGCCATGTAACCTACTCCAGAGACTGCTCAGAATTTCCCTGCTGCATCGCCCTCTATTTTTCTAAGCTCCAAGAGGCTCTTAAAAAAAACCCTATTGTATCGATTCCACCACCACCACCGCCAGCAATGCATTCCACGCAAGAAACGGGAATGAGATAGATTGTATGTTCTCCCCGTGACTGTGTGGGTTTAACCTGAGCCTAAACATGGGCCAGATTACAATGATCTATTGACCTACCAACCGGCCATCTTTGGACTGTGGGAGGAAACAGGAGTAGCCGGAGGAAGCCCACGCAGTCACGGGGAGAACGTACAAACTCCCTACAAGCCGCAGTGGGAATTGAACCTGGATTGCCAGTACTGTAAAGTGTTATGTTAACCACTACGTTACCGTGCCACCCTGGTTTACAGAGAATGGTGCAAAAAAAAACCCCAAAACACATCCAGTGAGTGGCAGTTCTATGGGTGAAAGCGCCTTGTTAATGGGAGAAGTCAAGAGGAGAATGCCAGACTGGTTCAAGCTGACAGGAGAGTGACTAACTCATTTAACCACACGATATTTATCGAGCACACAGCATACCTGAAACATGGTAAATTTCCCCAAATGACGGAACAGTCAAAGGCTTGGCATCTAGCACTACAAAAAAAAAGACACAAATACTTTAGTTAGAAATACATACAACTTTATAGTTTATTTATTTTGTTTACTGAAATAAAGTGTGATCTGTCCAGCCCTTCGAGCCGTGTTGCCCAGCAATCCCTCAATTTAATCCTCGCCTAATCACGGGGCAATGACTGATTAACCTAAAAAACCTGCACGTCTTTGGACTGTGGGAGGAAACCGCAGCACCCGGAGGAAACCCGCGCAGTCACAGGGAGAACATACAAGCCTGTTTACAGGCAGTGGCAGGAAGCGTGGTCGCCAGATACTGGAGTGACTCGCTCATTCTTGCCTGGAAACTCCAGCACACTCTCTGTAGAGTCAAAGCAGCCGGGCAGCTTGCTTGCCCGTATAAAGAATCTGTCCCTGGTCCTGACAGGGTGTGGGGTGGGAGGGAGGGAGGGAGAATGCTGGAGCAGGCCACATACCATCCAGCCCTGCTGATCAGAGGCCACACACAAGAAGCCGGAGGAACTCAGCAGGGCTGGACTCACAGATGCATTTCCGGTCAGTCCTTTTCTTGGTGCTACTTCAATTGGGGCAGGCTGGCCCTGCGGTCAAAAGTCAATGAACGACACCGTGCCAGATCGAGCAGAACTGAACTGAACTAGACTGTTGCAAGGACTCTGTGGTTTGATGTTGTACAATTGTGAAGGGCTTTAGTCAAATAGACGGCTGTCCCAATGGTGGAGAGCAACAAGATCAACGACCATCAACACCGATTCCCCTGCAAAGCTCTGAACGGAGGTTAATTGAGGGCTGACATTATCACATGGACACCTGATTCGGAGGGAGGTGGGCTGCAGAAAAGAGACTCAACAGGAAACGTCCAAATGAGATTCCCCACTGGAGCAGGGAGGGGGGTGGAATTTGACTTCCAAACAGACACAGGCATAATTCATACTGGATTAAATCAATTGTCAACTACATGAATTAAAACAGCTATGAAAAAAAGATTAGAGTTAATTTCTACACAACTGTCTTTTTGTTTCTGAGTTGAGTTCACTACCTGTGCTTAGCACTAAATGAAATTACCTTTATTTTTTTCTTCCTGTAATGACTTAACTTCATTAAGCAGTTAATATATTCACACTGGTTCCTTAAGATTGTCGTAGCTGGGGGTGGCAGTGGGGATAAGCTCCCCAGTATTTATTAAATGCTCCCAATGTGCATCTCAAGTAGCCTCTGACCAAGTCCAGCTCTTGGCCTTCATGTGCATCTTAGGTACAGTTTCTTTTTCTATATTATCAAGATTTGCATTGTACTGCTACCACAAAGTTAACTAATTCCTCAACATCTGCCGGTGATATTAAACCCGATTCTGATTCTAATAAACCCGATCCTTTTGGTGCCTCAGTTCTTGCTGATCATCCAGCACCATCTCGCACTAACCCTACCCTGGCCTGTTTTCTCCCTCCATATGTTGCCCCCAGGTACCTCTGGCTTCTAACCCTCACCTACACACCAGGTGCAATTCACCCAATCTCTCACGATTGGGGGAGGAACTGGAGCCGAGAGTGACCGGGAGAACGTGTAAACCTCACACGGGAGCTCCTTCAAACACAACAGGGAAAGAAGCTGGAGGAATCTGTTACAAAATGGATTCATTTTCAAAGCTCTTTGCCAGGGATACAGTTATCAAGTCTCAACTTGTCGGCTAAGTTATAAGCAAAATCATGGGCTCACTTTGCAGACGTAAAGATGCAAGTTGTGTAAAGAACACAAACAAAATGCTGGAGGAACTCAGCAGGCCAGGCAGCGTCTATGGAAATGAGGAAACAGTTGACGTTTCGGGCTGAGACCCTTCAGCAGGACGTCTTACATCAGCGGTGAGGTGCTTTACGTTCTCCCTCTGGAATGCGTGGATCTTCTCTGGGTGCTCCAGTTTCTTCCCACAGTCCAACTTGGCCATTATAAACTGTCCTGTGATTAGGTTAAGAGTTAAATCAGGGGATGTTGAGCTGGATTGTAGGACCAGAAGGGCCTATTCGTGTTGTATCTCTAACTAACAGCAGGGTCAAAGCTCCTCAACACCTGCCCTATCAGAATTAACCTTTCCTTTCTCTCTTATTTATTTATTTGAAAAGGATCTAGTGCTTTCCCAGCACATATTACAAATAAACTCTTCGCAGGCGTCCAGCCGGGTACAGGTATCGATTTTAATCGATGTTTGAGTGGCAAACCCTGCCAACTTCACCTAGGATGATGCCTGGGTACGTCTAGTCTGGTGGTGTTTATACCCCCATCGCCCATTTCACCTGATTGGTTAGTCCTCATCCAATCAGGTTTCCGCTGTCCTATTTTAACAGAGACTAAGGTCTTGCTCCAAGTAAGAAGTGAAAGGTGGGGCAGGTTAATCCACCCCTTCCCCATCCTTCTGAACTCCCATGGTTCCAGGCCCAGAGACATCAGACACGCTGCATGTGTTAACCCCTTCATTCCCAGAATCAATCTTGTGACCTCCCCTGAACCCTCTCCAATGCCAGCACATCCTTTCTTAGATAAGGGGCCTAAAACTGCTCACAGTACTCCAAGTGAGGCTTCACCAGCGCTATATGAAGCTTCAGAATTACATTCTTGCATTTATATTCTAGTACTCTCAAAATCCCTAACCCTCAGCCATCCGATTGGGCACTGAACCCATGAACACTACACTTTCTTATCTCTCTCTTTGCATTAGTTATTTTATATATACACACACACAATTCTTACTGTAAAATTTAGATTTATCATTCTCATAGATTGCAATGTACTGCTGCCACAACATATGCCGGTGATCTTAAATCTGGTTTTGAGCAATGCCAACATTGCATTTGGTTTCCTTAAGCAACCTGAGAGTTAACCTTTGGGGAATCCTGCACAAGGACTTTCCAATTCCCTTTGCACCTCGGACTTCTCAATTTTCTCCCCGTTTAGAAAATAGTCTGCTACCAGATTGCATGGCCATACATTTCCCGATCCCGTCCCACTGCCCCCGCACTCAGCAACGTGGCCCCATTCCTGTACCGTACCTGCCCAGCAGCCCCACAACGTAACAATCCAACGATACATCGCGCAGCGCCCCGGCTCCCACCTCACGCCGCCGCCGCCGCTGTCACTCAAATATCCTCGGCGAGCCAACCCGTCGACCAATCAGCGCGGCGGAGGTGGGGTCCCGTTACAATAGCGACCAATCAAGTGCGGGGGGAGGGGGAGTCCGGTTACAACGGCGGCCAATCAAGCGCGGCGGAAGGCGGGACTGGAGACCCCCCCCCTCCCCCACCTCCCCGGGACGGGATCGCAAAATCTCTTGACGTGTTTGCGAAACATCCAAATGGGAAAACTCATCGATCCGGACAGAAACACGAGAGATTCTGCAGATAACACACACAAAATGCTGGTGAACGCAGCAGGCCAGGCAGCATCTCTAGGAAGAGGTGCAGTCGACGTTTCAGGCCTTGACCCTTCGTCAGGACAACAACTTTGATGTGTGTTGCTTGAATTTCCAGCATCTGCAGAATTCCTGTTTGCGTTTTCAGATTCTGCAGATGCTGGAAATCCAGAGTAACACACAAAAAAAAAATTGCTGGAGGAACTCAGTAGGTCAGGCAGCACCAATGGAGAGGAATAGACAGTCGGCGACCCTTCCTCAGGACTGGGAGTGAAGGGGAGGGATAAGAGAGTGGGAGTGGGGCAGGGAGGGGTACAAACTGGCAGGTAAGAGGCGAGACCCGGCGAAGGGGAAGGTGGGTGGATGGAGAGAAACTGGGAGGTGATGATAGGTGAGACCAAGTGAGGAGGGAGGTGAAGGGGGTGGGAAATGAAGAAGCTGGGAGGAGATAGGTGGGAGAAGTAATGGACAGAGGAAGGAGGAATCTGTTAGGAGAGCAGAGTGGACCTTGGAAGAAAGGGAAGGAGGAGGGGCACCCAATGGGAGGTGAGAGGGGAACGGGAAAAAGGAGTCTGGGTGAGCACATGGTCAAAGAGCAGTAGATCACAGGGGAGGGCAGTGGGATGGGGTAAGTCGAACAGAAGACCCATAGAGGTGAAGTCCATGGTTCTATTCCCCTCTGCAGCTTACTTTCTCTCACAGATGCCCATCAATTTGCTCTTCCCGCCTCATCCCTCCAGTAGGGGTTGGTGTGGTAAAGTCTCACAGGTAAAAAAAATCCAACAGTATGCTTGCGGGAGGAGACAGAAGTTCCTGCGGCAATCCCGTGCTCTCAGAACCTGCAAACTCCACACACAACCAAGCTCTGCTCCCCAGAGATGTGAGATCAGTATTAATGACCATACCCCTCTACGTTCCCAATGAAGTCATAGACATTAACTCACTCTGATGTACCCCTCCCCACAGCTCGCATCTGCCCACCTCATCTCCCCTGGTTGGTTCCACCTTGGTTTTTTTATCAAATTCCACCATCTGAGGCTCTCAGTTGCCCCCCCCCCACCTCTCACCTTCCAGCCTTTCTCACTCTCCCCTCCTCCGTAGCACGTTAGTGTAGTGGTTAGCACAACGCTTTACAGTACAGGCGACCCGGGTTCAATTCCTGCCACTGCCTGTAAGGAGTTTGCACGTTCTCTCCGTGACCGCGTGGGTTTCCCCCGGGTGCTCTGGTTTCCTCCCACAGTCCAAAGACGTACCGATTGGTAGGTTAAATGGCCATTGTAGGGTTAAATCAGGAGATCGCTGGGCTGTGCGGCTCAAAGGGCCAGAAGGGCCTGTTGTGCTCGGTATCTCAATAAATAAATCTGCCAACACCCCTTCACCTGGATACAGCCAGCCCTTGCTCCACCCCTCTTCCGAACTTGTTATCAGGGCCAGCCATCTTTCAGTCTAAATGAAGGGTCACTTGGAGAGTCAACAGTCCATTTCCTTCCACAGATGCAGACTGACCTGCTGTTGTTCCTCCAGCAGTTTGCAAGATGAAGATTGAATTTCATTGATCACGTGCACATTGAAAGACACAGTGAACTGTGTTGTAGGTGTCAACAACCGGGGACGTGCTGGGGTCGTAACGCAAGTGTTGCCAGGCCTTCCGCCGCCAGCGCAGCATGCGCACAGAGCTCGGCAGAACGGCACAGAGCTCGGCAGAACGGCACAGAGCACAAGAAGCAACAAAACGACAACGGTAAAGCAAGCCCCGTCCCTCGCTCCAACCCTCCCGCACACATATACAGTCCTCCAGCCCAGGTCTGGCAGTCCCCAGCACCCAGCGGACTCAGACTCGGACTTCAACTTCCCCAGTGGACTTTCAGAGATTCACAGACTCAGTTTCGTGTTATGCTGCAGAGAGGCTGTCTGACTAACTGGGCATTTTCAGTACTTTCTCTTTAAACTCTGGAATTACTTCTACCTCCTGTCTGCCTCCATTTCAAAAGGTCTTGAATACAAGAGTAGGGATGTGATGCTGAGGCTTTATAAGGCACTGGCGAAGCCTCACCTTGAGTATTGTGAACAGTTTTGGGCTCCTCAACTGAGAAAAGATGTGCTGGCATTGGAGAGGGTCCAGAGGAGGTTCACAAGGATGATTCCAGGAATGAAAGGGTTATCATATGAGGAATATTTTGATGGCTCTGGGTCTGTACTCACTGGAATTTAGGATGAGGGAGGATCTCATTGAAACCTTTCAAATGTGGAAAGGATGTTTCCCATGGTGGGAAAGTTACACAGCCTCAGGATAGAGAGGCGTCCATTTAAAACAGAGATGTGGAGAAGTTTCTTTAGCCGGAGGGTGGTGAATTTGTGGAATTTGTGACCACAGGCAGCTGTGGAGGCCACATCGTTGGATATATTTAAGGCAGAAATTGACAGGTTCTTGATTGGAAACAGTATCAAAGGTTATGGGGAGTGGGGCTGAGGAGGGGAAAGAAGGAATCAGCCATGACTGAGTGGCGGAGCAGACTCGATGGGCCAAATGGCCTAATTCTGTTCCTATGGCTTATGGTACATTTCTCTCTTAGGTCCAGCCTCTAGTATCAAACGTTCTGGCATCTGCTACAATAGCTTCTTAATTTTACTCAGTGTAAAGTAACACTGATAATGTTCCTATGAAATACCTCGGCACATCTTTATTGAACATTGAAAGGTCAGGGGTTCCCAACCCTCGGTTAATGGTAAGGGTCCGTGGCATAAAAAACGCTGGCTGAGATAGCGTGCACGCGGAGATGATGATTCTGAGAGTGGGGGAGTCTAGGACCAGAGGGAATACAAGAAACAGAGATGAGGAGGAATTTCTTGAGCCAGAGGATGGTGAATATATGAAATTTATTGCCACAGACGGCTTTGGAGGCCAAGCCACTGGGCAAATTTAATGCGGAGGTTGATTGGTTCTTGATTAGTAAGAGAAGGCAGGAGAATGGGATTGCGAGGAATAATAAATCAGCCATGACGTAACGGTAGAGCAGACTCAATGGGCTGAATGGCCTAATTCTGCTCCCATGTCTTATGGACATATCATTATATGAAAAGGCACCATCTAACTGAAGTGTGTTGGCACTGTTGCCTTTAAAGATTATGTCTACGAATATCTATTTACTGAGATACAGCTCGGAATAGTCCTTGCAATCCTTTGAGCTGCTCTGCCTCAGCAACCCCCATGTTCCCAGCAAAATCACAAGACAATTTACAACGGCCAATTAACCTTCTAAGCGGTACATCTTTGGCCCGTGTACGAGGAAACCACAGCACCTGGAGGAAACCCACGCGCTCCGAGGACTGGAGGTTCTGACTCCTTACAGGTGATGTCGGAATTGAACTCTGAGTTCCGACAGCCCGAGCTGCAACAGCGTTGCGCTGACCGCTACGCTACTGTGGCGCCTGCGGTCTAGCTGAAATGCATGACTGGTTTTGCATGAGCCGTCCTGACTGGGAGTCGTGGGAGATTTCTTGCTTCCCGCAGTGTACAATGGGGAATATTGAATAAGAAGGCACGGCATGCCTCCACTTCCCGAGGAGATTACCCTCCCCCCCCCATCTTAACTGTATTTTACAGGAGCACCAGTGAGAGCATCCTGACAATCTGCATCCCTGTCTGGTGTGGGAGCAGCCGAGCATCCGACCGGAAGTCCCTACAAAAGGGCAGTTAGAACAGTCGAGAGGATCATCGGGGCCTCCCTCCCGTCCATTGGGGACATTTCTCAGGAGCGCTGCGTACCCAGGGCCCTGAGTACTATCAAGGATCCCACCCATCCATCCGGCATCCTCTTTGACTTTCTACCATCAGGCAGGAGACTCCGATGCATAAAAACAAGAACAGTCAGGATGGGAAACAGTTTCTTCCCTCAGGCCATTAGGATTCAGAACTCCCTGCCACATCGCAGTCAAAGTGTCACCGGATAATTTGTACTGTACCCGACAATATTTAACTTATGCACTTTACTTTGTTTATTTATGCATAATTCATTTGTAGATTTTATCTGTACTTTCATAAGTTACTGTGTACTACTGTGCCTTACACCCTGGCCCAGAGAAACATTGTCTCATTTGATGGTACACATGCATATAGTTAAATGACAATAAACTTGACTTGAAATACCTCACTTTGATGTGATTTCACTTTTAAACGAATATCACTGATAATTGCCGCTTGCAAAATACCTTAATAGCAAACCACACGCAGGAATAGAGATGAATTCCATGAAGGATTTCACAACAATTCATTAAGGCTGAGTCAACACATCAAAAGACATTGCTTCTGTATGACCTTTTCTTTATCAGGTCAAAGGCTCAAAATTCAAAGCATGAGATTCATCTTCCCCTCAGACAGCCACGAAATGAAGAAAACTATCTTTGTTTTTGTTCGGAGAAAACATCAATCACCCATGCCCAAAAAAACAACAAATTGTGCAAATGGCAACAAAAAGAAGAGTGAAAAACACAGAATATAAAACACAAAATGGAAGGAGTCCAGGCATATTCGGTTCAGCTCAGTTCATTATCTGCAGACTGGCCAGATCTAAAATCGCCCAAAATGCAACAAGAAAATGGAGCAACCAGAAACACACCATGATGTGATTTTACCAGAAGGAGAACTCGATATTCATGCCATCAGGGTGGAGGCTACCCAAGGCGTTGCTCCTTCACCCTAAGGATGGCCTCCTGGCACAAGAGGAGGCTGTGGACTGACATGTTGGAATGGACATGTGAGTCAGAATTAAAATGACTGGCCACCAGGAAGTTCAACTTTTGGCGGATGGAACGGAGATGCTTGACGAAGCGGTCTCCCAATCTGTGACGTGTCTCACCAATGTAGAGACGGCTGCATCGGGCCAAGAGGGGATAGCTAACAACCTTTTCTCCCCCCGGGTGGAAATTGGTAGAGAAGAAGGCATGATTTTAAGATGATTGGAGGGAAGTATAAGGGGAAGGCCAGAGATAAGCTCTTTACACAGAGAGTGGTGGGTGCATGGAACATGTTGCAAGGGGGCATGACCGACACATCCAGGAAACGCTTAGATCAGCACATGAACGATAGAGAAATGGAGAGCTATGTAGTGGGGGGGGGGAGGGTTAGATCGACCCTAGAGTAGGTTACAGCATCGTGGGTCAGGGGGTCTGCACTGGGGTTTAATGTTCTACATCTCTCTCCCCCTCCCTCCTTCGACGCTGTCGGAGGACACCTGGATGCGGTGTGTAGATTTAGACTCTAAATCAGGTTTGTCATGTCTCTGGTTTGAGTTCTGGCCGCTCCTTGTTAATACTCTTGGGTGACTTTTAACCGGGGCAGCCTGCAGATAACACTGAGCTGAACTGAAATATGCCTTTTGATTTTTGTGCTTTATATTCGATGTTTTTGCTCTGTTGTTGCCGTTTGTGCGATTTTTATTTGCACGTGTTGGGGGGATTGAAGTTTTTCTTTGAACAGGTTAGTTCCACAGTTCTTAGTTTCATGACTGTCTGTGGGGAAGACAGATCTCAGGGATGTCTGCTGCATACATACTTCGATAATAAATGTACTTTGAATCTATTTTCTAAACTTTATAACACAAGTAAACCAGCAGTCGTCGCTCCAAGGTGACATAGATTGCAGCTGTAGTGACACCACAGTTGTTGTCTTTCATGGCCATCAGTATGAATCCATTATGGCCCCAGTACGTTGACCAACAGGTTTTGATAAGCCAGTACGGCTGAGCATTAACCACGTCAAAGCCAATGGCAAGCACAGCATGATCCAAATCTTCCAGTTTGTTTCCTAAAAACATCAAAATCGGAACCTTAAAACACTGGTGTGGAATGAGTCTGCTCCCACCTTATCCCTTCCATGAAGGCTGGTTCTGAAGAACGCTCAGGACGTGGCTTCTTCAGTGGGAGATGGAGATGGGCTCTATTGTGGTTACTGTGGATTGACGGCGTGAGGTTTGGGACTACTTTTTACATGATTGTGATACGTTCTCGTCCTCATCGACGTCAACCTTGCACGACGCCTCAACCTGCTTCATTGACGTGCTCAAGTGGATGATCCAATGGCCCCAGTTCTCCAGGGCACTCGAGCAAGCTACCAAAGACAAAGCCTTACTCCAGGTAGGATTCTTCTCATTTCAAAATGGTCTGCACTCAGACTACTAAACTAGGGCATATACAGTTAATTTACAGTTTTTAAATTGTTTTCTTAAAACATTTTGCACTCAAGCATAAGTCTTTTCAAATTCAGCATGGGAGTGAGAGATGTGGCAGAGGGCTTGTTTCACTGGTATTCTGATGGGCAGACTCTGAGATTAAACCATCGTCAGATGAGCTTGGTGTGAGAGGTTTGGAGATTTAGGACAATCATAGTTTTACAATGGAGAGAAAATTATATACGAGTTAGCAACACCCACAAAATGCCGGAAGACCTCAGCAGGCCAGGCAGCATCTATGGAAATGAATAAACAGTCGACATTTCAGGCCAAGACCCTTCTTCAGGACTGAGAAGGAAGGGGGAAGATGCCAGAGTAAAATAGTGGGGGGAGGGGAACTAGAGATGATAGGTGGAGCCGGTGTGGGGAAGGGAAAGGGCTGGAGAGGAAGGAATCTGATGGGAGAGGAGAGCGGACCACAGGAGAAAGGTGAGGAGTAAGGGATCCGGGGAAGGTAACGGTAGGTTTGGAGCATCTTCCCCCTTCCTTCTCAGTCCTGAAATAGGGTCTTGGCCCAAAACGTTGACTATTTACTCATTTCCACTGATGCCGCCTGACCTGCTGAGTTGCTCCAGCATCTTATGCGTGTTGCTCTGGATTTCCACCATCTGCAGACTTCCTCGCGTTAATACATCAGTTAGCCTCCACGGTAGTTTGTGAAATCCATTGCCTCAGACAGCAGTGGAGGCCAAGTCATTGGAGGTTAATAGGTTATTGATTAGTAAGGCTGTCAAAGGTCATGGGGAGAAGGCAGGAGAATGGGGTTGAGAGGGATAACAAATCAGCCGTAATGGAATGGCAGGGTAGACTTGATGGGCCGAATGGCCTAAATTCTGCTCCTATGTCTCATGGTTAGATGGACCTAGCAGTTTATACATGTACTGAAGTATATATTAGGACACGGCTGAAGGTTGCTGTGATTTTTATGCACTTTTCTACTATGACTTATTGGTGATATGTAGGGTGTGTAATGGTCAACATTATAACTACAGCAGTGATAATAAACACAAAATAAAATAGATTCAATACATACAAAGTCAGAATCAGATTCAATATCACCAGCCTGTATCATGAAATTTGTTAACTTTACAGCAGCAGTACAATAAAATACATGATAAACAAATAGAGAGAAAAGCTGAGTTATAGTAAGTATATATAGGTCTATTAAATAGTTAAGCTAAAACACAAAGTGCAAAATAACAGAAATAAAAAAAATAATGAGGTAGTGTTCATGGGTTCAGTGTCCATTTAGAAGTCAGATGGCAGAGGGGAAGAAGCTGTTCCTGAATCACTGAGTGTGTGTCTTCAGGCTCCTGTACCTCCTCCCTGATGGTAGCAATGAGAAGGGGGCCTGTCCTGGGTGGTGGGGATCCTTAATGATGGATGCTGCCTTCCTAAGGAACCGCTCATTCAAGATGTCTTGGATACTGTACTGACTAATTTCTGCAACGTATTTCGACCTTGTGCAGTAGCCCCTACCCCCGCCCCCCCAATACCAACTTGTGATGCTCACTATGGTACATTTATGGAAGTTTTAGAAAGTTTTAGTTGACAGACCAAATCTCCTAAACTCCTAATGAAATATAGCTGCTGTCTTGCCTTCTTTAGACCTGTATCAATATGTTGGATCCAGGTTACGTCCTCAGAGATATTGACACCCAGGAACTTGAAATTGCTCACTCTCTCCACTTCTGATCCCTCTATGAGGATTGACTTGTGTCCCCTTGTCTTACCTCTCCTGAAGTCCACAATCAGCTCTTTGGTCTTGCTGGCATTGAGTGCAATGTTGTTGCCACAACACCACTCAACTAGCTGGTATATCTCGCTCCTCTACATCCTTTCGTCAACTTCTGAAATTCTGCCAACAACGGTTATATCATCAGCAGATTTTCGATGCTGTTTGAGTTATGCCTTGCCACACAATCACAGGAGTACAGAGAGTAGAGCAGTGGGCTAAGCACACACTCCTAAGGGGTGCCAGTGTTGATGGTCAGAGAGGTAGAGATGTTAATTCCTATCTGCACGGATTGCGGTCTTCCGGTTAGGAAGTAGAGGATCCAATTGCAGAGGGAGGTACAGAGGTCCAGGTTCTGCAGCTTTTTGATCAAAGTGTAGAGACAATCTAAAAGTAACACAACCAAAGGACCTGAGACCACCCTGCTTGACATTAATAATGTAAATTTCATTGACATGTCAGTCACTCTTACCTGGTTAGGCATCAAGACCCACTTCATGTCTCAAGTGTCTAGAATGCCATTGTACCATTATCCTCATGTCATAGACTCATAGAAAAGTACAACACAGAACCAGGCCCTTCAGCCCATCTAGTCCATGCCAAACCATTTAAACTACCTGCTCCCATCGACCTGTACTGGGACCATAGCCCTCCATACCGCTACCTATCCAAACTTCTCTTAGACGTTGAGATCGAGCTCACATGCACCACTTGTGCTGGCAGCTTGTTCCACACTCTCTGAGTGAAGAAGTTTCCCCTCAAGTTGCCCTTAAACTTTTCACCTTTCAGCCTTAACCCATGACCTCTAACCATAGGCTGTATTCAGGAATTCACCATTCGAGTCTGGACGAGTTTGCCGCAGTTGTTACAGACTTCAATAAAACCCGTTTGGATGAGCATGTACCTATGAAAACTTGCTGTACATTCCCAAACCAAAAGCTGTGGATGAACTGAGAGGTTCACCATCCGCTGAGGGCTAGATCTGTGGCACTTAAGTTTGGTGACTCAGGCCTGTACAAGAAAACTAGGTATGACCTGCAGAGGGCTTTTTCAAGAGTGTGGAAACAATTCCGAGTGAGGTTGGAGGCGACAGTGGATGCACGTTAACTCTGGCAGAGTTTACAGTACATTATTTCCTACAAACCAAAACCCAACACTATAAATGCCAGTGATACTTCACTACCAGACAAGCTCAACCCTTTTATGCCCATTTTGAAAGGGAGAATATAACCACAGCTGTGAAGATCCCTGCTGCACCCGGTGACCCTGTGATCTCTGTCTCGGAGGTGGATGTCAGGCTGTCTTTTAGGAGGGTGAATACTTGCAAGGCGGCAGGCCCCGATGGAGTATCTGGTAAGGCTCTGAAAACGTGCCAACCAACTGGTGGGGTGTATTCAAGGACATTGCAACCTCTCATTGCTATGGTTGGAAATTCCCACTTGCTTCAAAAGGGCAACAATTATACCCGTGCACAATAGTAGTGTAAACTTCCTTAATATCTATTGTCCAGTAAGACTCACGTCTATGGTGATAAAATGGTTATAGAGGTTAGTCTGGCTAGAATTAACCCAAAAAGGACCTGGACCCACTGTAATTTGCCTTTCGTCATAATAGGTCTATGGCAGATGCAATCTCAATGCCTCTTCACATAGCCTTAGATCTCCTGGACAATACAAACACCTATGTCAGGATAGTGTTGGTTGACTAAATTAAGGCATCTGTTAGTCTCGCGAGACTATGGATCTGTGCCTGGAAAGTCTTCCCTCTCCAGGGCGCAGGCCTGGACAAGGTTGTATGGAAGACCAGCAGTTGCCCATGTTGCAAGTCTCCCCTCTCCACGACACCGATGTTGTCCAAGGGAAGGGCAAGGGCCGATACAGCTTGGCACCGGTGTCGTCGCAGAGCAATGTGTGGTTAAGTGCCTTGCTCAAGGACACAACGCGCCGCCTCGGCTGGGGCTAAAACTCACGACCTTCAGGTCGCTAGTCGAATGCCTTAGCCACTTGGCCACGTGCCCACACTTGTTAACTATAGCTCAGTATTTAACACCATCATTTCTACAGTCCTGGTCAATAGGCTATGGAACCTGAGCCTCTGTATTTCCCTCTGCAATAGAATCCTTGACTTCCTAGCCAAAAGACCACAATCTGTGCAGATTAGTAATTACTTCTCCTCACTGGCGCACCTCAGGAGTGTGTGCTTCGCCTTCTTCTCTACTCCCTCTACATGACCACGTGGCTGGGCACAGCTCAAATACCATATATAAATCTGCTGATGATACAACCATTGCTGGCAGAATTTAAAGTGGAGACGCGAGGGTGTGCAGGAACAAGATATACCAGCGAGATGAATGGTGTCGCAGCAACGTCGCTCAGACCAAAGAGCTGATTGTGGGCATCAGAAAAGCTAAGACAAGGGAACACACACCAATCTACATAGAGCGATCCAAGTGGAGAGAGTGAGGCATTTCAAGTTCCTGGGTGTCAATTTCTCTGAGGATCTAAGCTGGTCCCAACATATCGATGCAGCTAAAAAGAAGGCAAGACAACGGCTATATTTCATTAGGAGTTTGAGAAGATTTGTCTTATATTTTACCTAATATACTCAAATACTTCTAAGATATACCGTGGAGAGCATTCTGACAGGCTGCATCACCACCTGGTACGAGGGTGGGGGGAAGAGCTACTGCATCAAACCAAAAGAAACTGCAGAAAGTTTTAAAGTTAGTCAGCTCCATCTTGGGTACTAGCCCATGTAGTTTCCAAGACATCTTCAAGAAGCGGTGTCTCTGAAAGCTAACGTCCATCATTAAGGACCCCATCACCCAGGCCATGCTCTCTTCTATTGTTACCATCAGGGAGGAGGTACAGGAGCCTGAAGGCACACACTCAACAATTCAGGAAAAGCTTCTTCCCCTCTGCCGTCTGATTTCTAAATAGACATTGAACTCATGAACTCTACCTCATTTTTTATTCCTGTTTTTACACTATTTTTAACTTTATTCTATATATTTACTGTAATTGATTTACTATTTTTCTATATTATCAAGCACTGCATTGTACTGCTGCCGCTTGGTAACTATATGCCGGTGATATTAAACCCAATTCTGATTTGCTAGCTGGAGTCCCACCCAACCTAGACACAAATTCTCTCTCCAATAGTACTGTGGGGTCACCTTCGTCAGAAATACAGCGGTGGTTTAAGGTGGTGGTCAGACCACCTATTTATTCAGAGGTACGGCATGAAACATGCGTTTCCAGTCCAACGAGCTGCGCTGTCCAGCAAGCCACCGATTTAACCCTAATCTTATCACGGGACAATTTACAGTGACCAATTAACCTGCTAACCGGTATGTTTTTGGACTGTGGGAGGAAACTGGAGCACCCGGAGGAAACCCACTTGGTCACGGGGAGAACGTATGAACTCCTTACAAGCAGTGATAGAATTGCCCTGAGCTAACAGTGTCGCGCTAACCTCTACGCTGTCCAACAGAGTATCTTCTCAGGGGTAATAACCATATCTCAAACGATGAATAATACACAAACTATACTGGAATAAAAATGTTACACTTGTTTTAGTGCATATACTTAGTGTACCTCTTTATTAGGTACACCTGCTCATTAATGCAAATATCTAATCAGCCAATCACATGGCAGCAACTCAATGCAAAAAAAGCATGCAGACACGGTCAAGAGGTTCAGTTGCTGTTCGAACCAAACATCAGAATGGGGAAGAAATGTGATATAGGTAACTTTCACTGTTGGTGCCAGGCAGGGTGGCTTGAGTATCTCAGGAACTGCTGATCTCCTGGGATTTTCAGCCACAACGGTGCCTACAGTTTACAGAGAATAGTGTGAAAAACTAAAAACCAGCTGGTGAGCAGCAGTTCTGTGGATGAAAACGCCTTGTTAATGAGAGAGGTCAGGGGAGAATGGCCAGACCGGTTCAAGGTGACAGTAACTTAAATAACCACGCGCCACTACAGTGGTGTGCAGAAGAGCATCTCTGGATGCACGGCACGTTGAAACTTGAAGTGGATGGGCTACAGCAGCAGAAGACCACGAACATACACTCAGTGGCCACCTGATTAAGTTCCAGGAGGTAATTAATAAAATACACACTGAGTGCATACTCAATGCAAACCTGTTTCCATTAATATACAAGCTGAATACCTACCACACTCCAGCTCATAGTAAACCCCGCTGCTGTAAAACCGAAAGGACTTGTGAGATGCATCAACTCCAACAGCCACGGGACCATTTTTAAAGAGGACCAACTTTAAAGCTTCACTGTCTCCTGAAGTAACATTTGTATAGCCCTTCACCTTTGCTGTCATTGTGGACTGGTTATAGTGACAGAGTCCATTCTGAAAATAAGCGTGTTAAAAAGCAAAGGGAACTAAATTAGATTCAATCTATACTGAGTGAGGAAATCATCAAAAAGTATCAAAAAACAGAATCAGAATCAGGTTTATTACCACAAACATATGTCGTGGAATTTGTTTTGTGGCAATACAGTGCAAAATATAAAATATACTATAAGAAATATACATACTCACTGGGCACTTTATTCAGTATGTTTGTTCGCTATGTGCTGTGTCATATGACATGAGCAATCATGACCACGATTGTTCTTTGCAATTTTTTTTCTGCAGAAGTGGTTTGCCATTGCCTTTTTCTGCGCAGTGTCTTTACAAGACGGGTGACCCCAGCCATTATCAATACTCTTCAGAGATTGTCTGCCTGGTCAGTGGTGGCATAATCAGGACTTGTGATGTGCACCGGCTGCTCGTACGACCATCCACCACCTGCTCCCGTGGCTTCACATGACCCTGATCGGGGGACTAAGCAGGTGCTACATCTTGCCCAAGGGTGACTGCAGGCTAGTGGAGGGAAGGAGCACCTTTCACATCCACTGGTAGAGATGCATCTCCAGCCTGCCACCCATTATTTGGTAGACCTGCTCATTAATGCAAATATCTAATCAGCCAATCATGTGGCAGCAACTCAATGCATAAAAGCATGCAGACATGGTCATGAGGTCCAGTTGTTGCTTAGACCAAACATCCGAATGGGGAAGAAATGCGATCAAAGTGACTTTGACCGTGGAATGATTGGTGGTGCCAGACAGGGTGGTTTGAGTATCCCAGGAACTGCTGGTCTGCTGGGATTTTCACAACAACAGTTTCTGGAATTTACAGAGAATGCTGCAAAAAAACAGAAATCATCCAGTGAGTGATATTTGTGTGGTTGAAAGTGCCTCGTTAATGAGGGAGGTCAGACGAGAACAGGCAGACTGATTCAAGCTGTGAGGAAGGCAACAGTAGGTCAGATAACCACGCATTAAATCAGAGCATCTGTGAATACACAGCACGTCAACCTTGAAGTGAATGGGCTACATCAGCAGAAAGTCCACAAACACACACTCAGTGGCTACGTTATTCAGTACAGGGGGTACAGTGTCTCATAAAGTGGCCACGGAGCGTTCATAAAAATGTAAATAAGTACTCGAGATACAAAATGCTGGAGGAACTCAGCAGGTCAGGCAGCATCTGTGGAAATGATTTCAGGCTAAGACCCTTGCTCAGGACTGTAAAGGAAGGGGGAAGAGGCCAGAATGGAAAAGTCAGGCTGGCTGGAAGGTGAGAGGTGAAGCCAGGTGGGTGGGAAAGGTCAAGGACTGGAGAAGAAGGGATGTGCTGGGAGAGGAGAGTGGACGACAGGGGAAGGGGAAGGAGGAGGGGGACCCAGGGGGAAGGCATAGCCAGGCACAAGAAGAAGCCTTGGACCGACTCGCCAGAACGGGAATGGGGATGGGAATTAAAATGCTTGACCACCGGGAAGTCCTGGTTGTGGCAGATGATGTGGAGGCACTCGACAAGGCGGCCCCCCCAACTAAGTACTGCAAGAAGGGAGCAAAAGCTAGTGTGGTAGTGTTCATGGACCGTTCATAAATCTGCTGTTGGGGGGGAGGGGGGAAGAAGCTGTTCCTAAGACATTGAGTGTGTGTTTCCAGGCGCCTGGAGTAGAACCTGCCGCTTGACGTTACCAATTTACATTTAGTTGATGTTACTTGTTAAATTGTTAATCTGACCTAAACAAAGCATGAAATATTCTCTTTTTTTGGCATGTGCGTGTGCGTCTGTGTGTGTGTGTCTGCGTGTGCGTGTCTGCGTGTGTGTGCGTGCGTCCGTGATGATGTCTTTTTCATGGCTTTTACAAGGCACGGAGCGAGAGAGAGACTGTGTGGTGCACCACTCCTCACACAGACATTTTCGCAGTATTTTCCCTTTATTTTATGAGGTCAACTTGCGATCTCGACACTCAACCCGGCACGGATGGAAAGCGTACTCAGGAGCAGACCTGACTGGTTTCGAACCGGGTCCGGCACCGATGTCATTGCGGCACCAGCCGGCCCAGCATGAAACATTCTTAATAACCTAAGTGTTGGCATCTTTAACTAGGAAGCTGAATGTTTTGAACAGTAGTTGCAGTGTTATTCAAGGACAAACACTACATACACAGTACGTTACTCAACAACCATTTCTGCAAGTTGAGTCCCCATGCTTTAGAAATCTAAATGTAGATGTTTCAATTATTCAGGTTAAAATGGATTATTGTGCACACCGTGTAACTACTGAGCAGAAATCAACCTGTTAAGGATAGATTCTGTATCAGAATTATTATCACTGCCTCCTGCATTCTGACATCTGTTTTGTAAGAGAAAAAAGATATAACATTATTATAACTTACAAAAATCAGCAAATAGAACAGTGTAACAGAGTCATCATCATCATTTGTGCCGTGTCGTATGATGTGGGGGATCATGATCTTCCCATGACAGTGATTGTTCTTGGCAAATTTTTCTACAGAAGTGGTTTGTCATTGCCTTCTTCTGGGCAGTGTCTTTACAAGGTGGGTGACCCCAGCCATTATCAATACTCTTCAGAGATTGTCTGCCTGGTGTCAGTGGTCACATAACCAGGACTTGTGATGTGCACCGGCTGCTCGTACGACCATCCACCACCTGCTCCCATGGCTTCACCTGACCCTGATCAGGGGCTAAGCAGGTGCTACACCTTGCCCAAGGGTGACCTGCAGGCTAGCGGAGTGAAGGAGCACCTTACACCTCCTTTGGTAGGGACATATCTCCACCTCCACCCCCGCCCCGCCCGCTGCACCCAAACACCAGTACAGTACAGGCCCTATATAAATTTACTCTACAGTCAATCTAACCCTTCCCTCCCACACAGCCCATAACCCTCCATTTCCCTTACATCCATGGAACTATCTGAGAGTCTTTTAAATATTCCAGTTGCATCAGCATCTACCACCAACCCTGTCAGAGTGCTCCAGGCTCCCGCCATTCTCTGTAAAAAAAAAAACTACCTCCAACATCTCCCCTAATCTTTTCTCCAGTCACCCTAAACGGGTGTCCACTGCTGTCCTGGACAGAAGATGCTGACTGTTCATTCCGTCCGTGCCTCTCATAATCTTACACACGTCCACTACGTCACTCCAAAGAGAAAAGCCCCAGCTCGATCAATCATTCCTCAAGACACACTCTCTAATCCAGGCAGCACCCTGGTAAATCTCCTCTGCACCCTCTTAAAGCTTCCACATCCTTCCTATAATGAGGAGACCAGAACTGACCACAATATTCCAAGTGTGGTCTAACCAGGGCTTTTTAGAGCTGTAACGTCACCTCCTAGCTGAACTCATGCACCCAGCACTCCCTGAGTAAAAAATCTTCACTCTGATATAACTGCTATACATTTTCCAATCACTTTAAGGTTATTTATTGAGATGCCTGGATACAACGTGGAATAGGCCCTTCCAGTCCTTCGAGCCAAGCCGCCCAGCTACTCCCTGAGTTAATCTGAACCTAATCACGGGTCAGTTTACAAAGATCAATTCACCTGCCAACTGGTGCGTTTTGGACTGTGGGAGGAAACTGGAGCACCCGGAGGAAACCCACACGATCACGGGGAGAACGTACAAACTCCTTACAGGCAGCGGCGGGAATTGAACCCGGGTCACTTGTACTGTGAAGCATTGAGCTAACTACTGCACTACCTTGCCACCCCATATTAGTCATTGCCATCCTGGGGAAAAAGTCTCTGTCTGTTCACTAGATCTGTGCCTCTAAACATCTTGTACGCCTCTATCAAGTCATCACTCATCCTCCTTCGACCCAAAGAGAAAAGCCCTAGCTCGATCAATCGTTCCTCATATGACACACTCTCTAATCCAGGCAGCACCCTGGTAAATCTCCTCTGCACCCTCTCTAAAGCTTCCACATCCTTCCTATACTGAGAGAGAGAGAGAGGGAGATATGGAAGAGGGGGGAATGGGAAGGGAGAAGGAAAATATGAGACATAAGACAATTCCTAGGCATTACCATATCAGAGGATCTGACCTGGAGCCATCACACAAGTGTCATCACATAGAAGGGACAACCGAGCCTCTACTTTCTTAGAAACCTGTAACAAACGTACCAACCTGCCCCAGGTATGGACCATAGGACTCTGCATCTGCAGTAGAACCGTGTTTCTTGATCCACTCGAACGCTCTCCACGCCAACCCTTCGTCGCAGGCATGGTTTCCAAAGCCCCAGGAGCAATCGATCAACATTTGCTGCGAGAGAGAGATCAACTTTCCAGTCTGGAATGAAAATGGGAAGAAATTCACGTCTCACAGATTCCACTCGGATCTCTCACTCTCAAAAGATACGCTCATTCATTTTCCTCCTAACATGAGAGAAACGCGGACCATCAAATGAAATAAAGTCAAATTGTTCACCACTCGCCAGTTCTGATCACCTACCTACAGCAAAGCTATCAATAAGCTTGAAAGAGTACAGAGAAAATTTACTAGGATGTTACCGGAACTTGAGGAACTGAGTTATAGAGAAAGGTTGAATAGGCTAGGACTTTATTTCCTAGAGCGTAGGTCAATGAGGGGAGATGTGATAGAGGTATACAAAATTATGAGGGGTATTAACAGGATAAATGTAAGCAGGCTTTTTCCACTGAGGTTGAGTGAGACTACAACCAGGGGTCATAGGTTCAGGGTGAAAGGTGGAATATTTAAGGAAAATATGAAGGAGAACTTCACTCAGAGGGTGGTGAGAGTGTGGAACGAGTTTGCAGCACAAGTGGTGGACGATGGTTTGATTTCAACATTTAAGAGAAATTTGGATAGGTGCATGGATGGGAGGGGTATGGTGCAGGTCGATGGGACTAGACAGCATCGACTAGATGGGCCCAAGGGCCTGTTTCAGTGCTGTAGTGCTCTGTGACTCTATCGAACCAGGAAGAAGTTAACTGTTTCAGCTATGCTGGCTAGATGTTCTACTTTTCCACAGATAAGCAAATGATCTCGGAATAGAGGGATGTCCATTTAGAACAGAGATGAGTCGGAAATTTTTTAGCCAGCGAGGTGGTGAATCTGTGGAATTCATTGCCGCAGAAGGCAGTGGAGGCCAAGTCATCGGGTATACTTAAGGCAGAGGTTGATTAGTCGGGGCATGAAGAGATACAGGGAGAGGGTAGGAGAATGGGGCTGACAAGAAAAATTGATCAGCCATGATGAAATTGCGGAGCCAACGATGGGCCAAAAGGCTTAATTCTGTTCCTATATCTTATGGTCTTATGGACAGTTTCATTAAATAAACGCCGCTATTGAATGGTTATGCTGGCCGGTGGTTGGTGGCATCCGCACCGGACTTTGAGGCGAGCGGTCCTGGGTTCGAATCCGGCCGGCTCCTTGCACGCTTTCCATCCGTCTGGGCTGAGCATCGAGCTAGCAACTCGGCCTCGTAAAAAACAGACAAATGCTAAAGAAACGGCCAGGTTGCCATCCAACGCACCACAAAGAGCGAAGAGTTTCAACGAGTTGAAGGGTTAGGTCTTTTCGATCCATCTCCGCTCCTTCAGCACTGAGTGGAGAAGGAATTCCTTCCCCTGGACAATGCTGGCTCTCTGTACGTCTTCCTTGAGGGGTGGGGGAATGGGTGGGAGGTAGTTAGCCTAATCTTCCATGTTCCCATGTGAGTCTTCTTTGTCTCACTGAGCAGTTTCAGCATCAGATTTGAAGTTTCCTTTTATCAGTTTGGTTTCTTTGGCTACACTTATGATTTCAACAGGTGAAAGGCACTGGGAGAAATATAGTCTGTTTAAAGTTTCAAAGGCTTTTATCTGGTGCTTTTATTCTCTTCTCCTGCCTGCGTTGACGCCTGTGCAGTGGTTACAAGAAAACCGCTGAGGGACAGAGTATGGGAGTTGACAGTGTGTGTCTGACGCAGTTCCAAAATAACTGAGTTCCAAGTCGAGAAAAGTACGGTTGATCCTTGATTACGAAACCATCAAAGACGAACGATCTTATAGCGATAAAAAGCTAACGAAACTAAAATTAGTGATATGGTGAAATCAAGGGATGAAGTGTTCTGATTAGGATAGATAAGTGAAGTTGGCGGTCAACAAAAAAATATCACTGTGTCTCACCCCCTCTCATCGACACTAAACCCACTAGGTGAAAGTGTGAAAACACAACTTTACTCATTTATTTCTGTGACAGATTATGTGACAGATTGTCCATAATAAATGCACATTGCAAAATACGATACAGACGGTCAGACAGAAAATAGATTCCTGGCTCCTGCGACCTGTTTTATCAGACTTTATAGAATACTTCAGCACAGTACAGGTTCTTCGGCCTATAATATTGTGCCAACTTTTTAACCTACTCGAAAATCAATCAATTCCTTCCATCCTATATATCCTTCCATTTTGCCTTCATCCATGTGCCTGTCTTAGAGTTTCTTAAATGCTTCTAATGTATTTGACTCTACCACCACCTCTGGCAGGGTGTTCCACGCACCCACCACTCTCTGTGTAAAAAACCTACCTCTGACACCCCCCTATACTTCCCTCCAATCTCCTTAACATTATGCCCCCTTGTATTAGACATTTCCACTCTGGGAAAAGTCCCCTCGACTCTGGCTGTCCACTCGATCTATGCCCCTCACAGAGTCAAAGTCATAGAAAAGCGCAGCACAGAAACAGGCCCTTCAGCCCATCTAGTCCATACCAAACCATTTAAACTTCCTACTCCCATCAACCTGCACCAGGACCAGCGCCCTCCGTACCTCTACCACCCATATACCTATCCAAACTTCTCTTAAACGTTTAAATCGAGCTCACGTGCGCCACTCGTTCCACATTCTTAACACCCTCATGTTCCCCTTAAACATTTCGTCTTTCACCCTTAACCCGTGACCTCTAGTTGTAGTCCCACCCAACCTCAGTGGGAAAGCTTGTCCTTCGCTTATATGTAGCTTTTCATAAACCTTCTTGAATGTCTTTTTTTTTCCCTGTAAATACCTGCAAGAAAATGAATCTCAAGGTACTAGACAGTAATATGTATGTACTTTGATAAACTTACTTTCAACATTGGTTGGAAAAAATAAGCAGATCTGGACACTCTAGAATTGGAGGCTTTATAGACCACACTGTTTGGGATCTTCCCCTGTCTTTTCCTGGGTACTAGTTGGGATCTGTCTCCCTTTATCATTGCCCTTCCCATAAGCTGTTGTATTTCCTGATACACATCTCACCTTAAGAAGGAGGGGGCACCTCCCAATGCACCTGTGCTCCAAAGCTCTAGCAAGAGCCACACACAGCTTGGTCCATCGCGGGCTCCCTGCTCCTGAGAGATGCACACGGCTTGGTCCATCGCAGGCTCCCCGCTCCTGAGAGATGCACACGGCTTGGTCCATCGCAGGCTCCCTGCTCCTGAGAGATTCACACGGCTTGGTCCATCGCAGGCTCCCCACTCCTGAGAGATGCACATGGCTTGGTCCATCGCAGGCTCCCTGCTCCTGAGAGATGCACACAGCTTGGTCCATCGCAGGCTCCCCGCTCCTGAGAGATGCACATGGCTTGGTCCATCGCAGGCTCCCCGCTCCTGAGAGATGTACACGGCTTGGTCCATCGCAGGCTTCCCGCTCCTGAAAGATGCACACCGTTCAGAATTAGGAATTGTACACACGGCACCATCAAACAGACATAAAGTGCTTTGATAAGTTGACAAAGCGAATTTCTCTGGCACAGAGTCTTCACAGGGCTTACGGTTTCAGAAGGATCATTATGATTAATCATATTTTAGTTGTCTTTCACTATGTATATTTCTATAAAATTAAACATTCCGGCACTGCACTTACTAATAAGTGAAGATTGATCTTAGTACACTAATGAATATTTTGCAACAAATGACCAGGAATCAAACCAAATCTCCTTAAACTTTGCATCAACACACATCAAAGTTGCTGGTGAACGCAGCAGGCCAGGCAGCATCTCTAGGAAGAGGTACAGTCGACGTTTCGGGCCGAGGCCCTTCGTCAGGACTAACTGAAAGAAAAGCTAGTAAGAGATTTGAAAGTGGGAGCAGGAGGGGGAGATCCAAAATGATAGGAGAAGACTTCTTATTTATCGTTTTTTACTGCACGCTATGCCTCTGACATTTAGGGCAGCAATGAAGGCCCTCCATCTCTGGCAGTGTCCGGGCTTCCTCCATCACGTCAGCAGCTTCCTCTCAGTTTTCATTATGTTTTCACTGCTGTCAGTCACTCAAGTTCCGGGTGGAGACTCAGGAATACCGTCACACTCAGACATAGAAGGATTCTTCATTGCTGTTTCCGTAACAATCTTGTTTTACCAGTGAAGGTTGTTAGCCCTGAGCTGAACCCCCCAAACCTGAAGAACTGGTGGACCACTCTTAGTCTGGCCTCTACCCTTTGACCTGTCTGGCATGGGTGATCCTACCAAGAGCCAAAGCATAAAGCCCTGATGTCAGCCAACATAGCTCTCTGGGTCATTGAGGTATGCAAGCCTCCAAACCCTATGACAAGGTTGTGGTCCTCTTGAGGCCATGCTTGGAGGGATATGGGCCAAAGCTGGAAATTTACTTTAGCTGGGTGGGCACCATGGTTAGCATGGAATGGTTGGGCCGAATGGCCTATATCTGTTCTATATTGCTCTGTGACTCTAAGGGAGATGCTGAACCACAGGATTCCTGGCCAGAGGGTTTCAACCTATGTTAATATGTCCCCCTTCCCTGAGTAACATACCATATAACCTCCAATCCAGGCCGGCTGGGAGAACCACAGGCACGTAACGCTCCTTGGGGAAAGGCTGCCCATTGTAGAGGTATAATCCTTTAAGCCTTCCCCTCATGGCCAGCATCTCCTCCTCTGTCCGGTCAGCGAGATGGTTAACCTCCATCTTATAGGACAAGTTTGCCCGATTCTTTGAATGGATATACCTTCAAAGATATTCCAAGGTAAAAGAGATTATTATTTTTATTTAGAGATACAGGATGGTAACAGGCCCGTGCCGCCCAATCACACCCATGTTACCAATTAACCAACTAACCCGTACATCCCATAGTCACCCTGCTAACCCATACAGGTGTACTGTGGAGAGCATTCTGACTGGCTGCATCACCACCTGGTAAGGGGGGGGGGGCTACTGCACAGGAATGAAGTAAGTTACAGAGAGTTGTAAACTCAGTCAGCTCCATCAGGGGCACTAGTCTCCGTAGTATCCAGGACATCTTCAAGGAGCGATGCCTCAGAAAGGCAGAATCCATCATTAAGGACCCTCAAAACCCAGGACATGCCCTCTTCTCATTACTACCATAAGGGAGGAGGTACAGGAGCCTGAAGACACACACTCAATGATTCAGGAGCAGCTTCTTCCCCTCTGCCATCTGAATCTGAATGGATAATGAATCCATGAACACAACCTCACTACTTTTTTTATTTCTGTTTTTGCACTATTTTTAATATAACTATTTAAAGTACATATATATTTTCTGTAATTTAATTTTTCTACATCCAGTGTTGGTCTTTTATTCTTTTATTTCTTTAATCGGATTCTTTCAGGTTTCTTGCTCTGTGGCTACCCGTAAGCAAGCAAATCTCAAGGCTGTGTAATTTATACATTCTTTGATAATACTTGAATTGAATTGAGCAAAGTTAACAAATTTCACAACATTTGCCGGCGATATTAAAACCTGATTCTGATTCTGACATCTTTGGACTGTGGGAGGAAACCGGAGCACCCAGAGGAAACTCACACGGTCACAGGAAGAACAGCTGGAATTGGACCCTGTTTGGTGGCACTGTAAAGTGTTGGATGGAAACCACCGTTTTTTAATACTTTTTATAAGATATTAGATAAATTAATGCAAGACTAAAGTTGTAGTTTAATCAATCATACTTTTTAACAAACGTATTTTTCACGTTATGTAGTGGTTAGCACCCATTCACGGGCAGAAAGTGGTATAGGAGCTAAACTAACGGTTTATCACCTTTCTCATTTTTCATTGGTAAGTATTAACACATAACCCATATGATGTAATTGTGTAACCAGTGATTGGTTTATTCTTACCTAAGGAATTTTCTGTTATCTGGATTATAAATTCTCCAAGAAGACTGCTACCTTGTTGCAAGGTTTGGAGGCTTGCGTGTCTCAATGACCCAGAAAGCTATGCTGGCTGGAGTCAGGGCTTCATGCTTTTGCTCCTGGTAGGGTCACCCATGCCAAACAGGTCAAAGGGTAGAGGCCAGACTAAGAGTGGTTCACCTGTTCTCCAGGTTCTGGGGTTCAGCTCAGGGCGAACAATCCTGACTGGTAAAACAAAATTGTTACAGAAACAGCAATGAAGAATCCTTCTACATCTGAGTGTGACGGTATTCCTGAGTCTCCAGCTGGGACTTGCATGACTGACAGCAGTGAAAACTAAGAGGAAGCTCCTGAAATGATGTAGGAAGCCCTGAACACCACTGGAGATGGAGGATGTCTATTGCTGCCCTAAACACCAGCAGTGTAATGGGATGTTAGGAAGTCACGAGTAGGATTATAAAAGGTGATGGATTTTTCAAAGGTGCCATCTTCGTCTTCTCTCCTTTTTTAAATTTTTGCCTTCTTTGCTTTTCAAGGTTTGTTTCCCAGTTCTTTACTTAGTTAGTCTTTGCATGCTTGTTGGAGCTTTAAAATACACGACCGTTAAGAATTAAAACTCCTTGCCGTTTGTGACCCCCCCTGGAAGAACACGAAAAATAACCGAGATTCCACACTACCATGCTGCCCACCAGATCAGTCCAATCAATCCGTTCTCCCCTCTCTTGGTTCCTATGGTCCTGCACTCCCTCCCTCCCATGTCCATCCACACCCATCTCATTCATTTGCTGCTTACCTTCACTATCAGCTAAGTTGTCATAGTCATTTCATCTACTGGTGCATCTTGGGTTGAGGAAAGAAGCCCATGTGTTGCTGGAGAACATTCCCACAGCTGGAACACCCTGGTGTAGCTCTTCACCACCAATATAGAGAGAGTCCTCACATCAGCCATTACTGTCCGGTTCCGTACAGCGTCCTCTCGCTATATACAAAATCCACAGTGAACTGTCGGGTCGTCGGCTGCAGTTTACCATCACTGCAGGACTTCTGTGTGACCAGGACAAAGAGGCCGGCAGGAAGCGTCATTCACACAAGAGACTCTGCAGATGTGGGAAATCCACAGCAGTACATACAAAGTACAGGAGGACCTCAGCAGGTGAGACAGAATCTGTAGAAATTAATAAATAGTCGAAGTTTCGGGCCACAACCTTTCATCAGGACTGGAAAGGAAAGGACAAAGATGCCAGATGGGGCGGGTCGGGGGGGAGTGGGAAAAGGGCAAGCTACAGACAGGTGAAGAAAGGATCTTTTATCTCTGGAGACAGATGATCTGCTGATACCTTTTATAATCTCACAGCTACCTGCACTATACCTCTTCCACTGTCACTTGTGAAAATGCCATTCCCTTGTCTTAAATCCTCCTCTGTCTCTGCCTCACCTGCTCTCAGGAGGAGGCTCTTCATCCCAGAACTAATGAGATACCCTCCTTCTTCAAAGAAAGGTACTTTCCTTCCACCACCATCAACGCAGCCCTCAGACGCATCTCTTCCATCTTGCGCGCGTCTGCCCTCATCCCATCCACCTGCCACTCCACCAGCAATAGGGTTCCTCTTCTCCTCACCTACCACCCCACCAGCCTCCGCATCCAGCAGATTATTCCCCGTAACTTCTGTCATCTCCAATGCCACCACCTGTGAGTCCGTTGGGGTAATCTACTGTGTCTGGTGCTCCTGGTGTGGCCTCCTGTATATCGGTGAGACCCGACGTAGATTGGGAGACCACTTTGCTGAGCACATACTCTGTCTGCCAGAAAAAGCGGGAATTCCCAGTGGCCACCTATTTTAATTCTATTTCCCATTCCCTTTCTAACATGTCAGTCCACGGCCTCCTCTACTGCCATGATGAGGCCACACTCAGGGTTGGAGGAGCAACACCTTATATTCCATCTGGGTAGCTCCAAACTGTTGGCATGAGCATCGATTTCTCGAACTTCTGGTAATTGTCCACCTTCCCTCCCTCACCATTCCCCATTCCTTTCTGAGGCATGTGACAAGTAAAGCTTGGCTTTTAAATCTTTAAGTACTTTGTGATCATCCCTGAAGGGTTTAATTTATTTCTGTGGGTGTGTTAACATTTATAAATACAATCAAAGCAACATTGATAACCAAGGTGAAAATTTCACCTTGCAAATCCCCATATATAGACGGGTGCAGAAATGAAAGACTCTGTGCTGCAGAGTGAAAATCCAGACCAATGTACCCAAAATGCTGAAGGAACCCAGCAGGCCAGGCAGCAACTGTGGAAGCTAATAAACGGTCAATGTTTCAGGCCGAGACCCTTCATTGGGACTCAGATCTCAGCCCCAAACGGCGACAGTTCATTTCTGTCCGTGGATGCTGCCTGACCTGCTGAGTTCTGCCAGCATTTTGTGTGCATTGCTCAAGATTTTCAGCATCTGCAGAATCTCTTGTGTGTCTGTGACCAAAACATCCGGGCGAGATTGACCTACCGTGCTTGACCCTCTGGGGCAAACGAAAGGGCTTCTAAGACTCCAAGTTCCACGTTACCTCATGTTGTGAGTGAAGGTAGTCCTTCTAGACTCGTGCTCCACGTCACCTTCGGCTACAGCGGCAAAAGACCACGAGCACAGACTCAGTGGCCACTTTACCAGGTACAGGAGCTACCTATTGACAGGCACTGACAGGAAAGCAGCGTTCTGTGCTGTGTACACGGTTGTGCAGCGTCTCTCAATTCAGAGTGATGGTAGCAGACGGCTCTGCTGGGATTACCTCTGACAGCATCGCAAAGTGCCTGGCCTGGGCTAGATCAGCTCACCACACACCACTGAACAAACAGCTTGCTCTCTGCCAACACTGAAATATTGTGTGTGAAATTATGGGGGCTTATGGTTGCGTAAATAGGAAGGATTTGCAGTTGATTCCGGTTGATTGAGACTCACCGGGACCAGTGCTTTTGGGTAAATTAAGCGGCTGCTCCAGTTAGCTGAAGTTTCATGGAAATAGTAAAATTATAAAAAAGACATACTACTGTTTAACTGAGTAACAAATTATACATTTAAATAAAATACAGAACAAATTAGAACATTGTCAATACTACTACAGTACTATGAAACCGTGTGTTAGTTCCTGATCGTTGTCTTTGGAGGAATTAATCTGGTGTATGTTGCCAGGCGTCCAGGGAGGGGCAACACCTCTGGTGAAGGGGCTTGTTGTGTCCATTCTGGGGCAGCTCACTCACCTTCGGTCCCCACCGGACACTCAGCTCTCACTTGTGGCTCCAAATAACTGTTTGCATGTGACAGCAGCCACGCCCTGGTACACCGCTTTGACAGGCTGGCAGGTGAGGGTAGTCGGGGGTCCTCATACCCCGGTGAGACAGGAACAGGTCTGTCCCAGCATGTGAAGTCAGCTCTGGCAGTCTGGGTGGATGAGATCTACAGTGAGATCCAACGGCCAGGAAGGTGGCTCTGCAATGCTCCGTGGAAAGCGAAGGGCACGACAAGGCACAGAGGACGTCACGGTCATCCACTGCAACGAGGGAAGACCCCAGTTTGTGACACTTGTTCGTACCACGGGACCCGGAGCTCTGAAGTCGAGAGAGTGGAAATGACCCAGTGTAACAGCTCTTCCACTTTGATCAAAATACGTATGCATTATACAACTCAAGACTCGTCTCCCTATAGGCAGTCACAGAACAAAGAAACACAATAGAACCCGTTAAAAAAAAGCCCGCCAAACACCCAGTGTGCAGAGGAAATCGTGCAAACAACAAAAGCAAGCAAACGGCGTTCAGAACTGAAGTCCACAAAAGAGGATCTGTCCACAGACACGAAGCCACGGTCCCAGTTCAGCGCAGAGCTGAGTGAACATCACAGAGCAGTGAGCTGAATCGGCCTGCCCCTGGCCTCAGGCCCTGAAACCCTAACCGTTTCAACCTGGCCCGGCACTTAAATCGTCAGCCAAATGACGGGTTCTGTTGCTTCGACACGCTCTGGGCCCTGGACCCCACCGCTTCAATTCGACCTGTACTCAAACTTTACAGTTCGTCATGACGTCATGTCAGTGCCCAAAACAACCTTGGATTTTGGAGGTTTTTGGATTTTGGAATTTCAGATAAGGAGTACTCAACCTGTCCTAACTCAAGGCATCGATGTGATGAAATGATCTCTGTAGAAGGCACGCAAAACTAAGTTTCTCACTGTATTTGAGACAATAATTAACCAATTTACTGATGCCCTTGATTACCAGTTGTAGAATTTACCTTCCGGTAGCTTGAAGACACTTGGGTCCACTTTGAAATGGACAGTGTGATAATTGACTTCGTACGTCATAATGTGCTCTGAGCAGGGTGTTAAATCCTTTCATTTCATAGTGCACCGGGATGGGGCCCTGGCTTGAATCGGTGATCCATATGGTGTACTTGTTTATCTTTGTGTTCACGAAAGTAATATTCTGCCGTGCGGCACAGCGCCGACCTTTATAATCCTCTTCCTCTAGAAACTAAATAGAGAAAAGACACAAGAAATTCTGCAGATGCTGGAAACACAAAGCAACACACACAAAATGCAAGAGGAACTCAGCGTCCATGGAAAATCAAATCAAATCAAGTTTAATTACCATTTAGACTGCACATGGATACGGGTGAAGGAGACAGAGCTCCTCTGGGGCCAAGGTGCAAAACATACTTTATACTTTATACTTTATTGTCACCAAACAATTGATACTAGAATGTACAATCATCACAGCGATATTTGATTCTGCGCTTCGCACTCCCTGGATTACAAATATTAAATATTAAATATATTAAAAATAGTAAAAATTAGTAAATATTAAACATTTAAATTATAAATCATAAATAGAAAATAGAAAAAATGGAAAGTAAGGTAGTGCAAAAAAAATCCAGGGGCAGGTCTGGATATTTGGAGGGTACGGCCCAGATCCGGGTCAGGATCCGTTCAGCAGTCTTATCACAGTTGGAAAGAAGCTGTTCCCAAATCTGGCTGTATGAGTCTTCAAGCTCCTGAGCCTTCTCCCAGAGGGAAGAGGTACGAAAAGTGTGTTGGCTGGGTGGGTCGTGTCCTTGATTATCCTGGCAGCACTGCTCCGACAGCGTGCGGTGTAAAGTGAGTCCAAGGATGGAAGATTGGTTTGTGTGATGTGCTGGGCTGTGTTCACGATCTTCTGCAGCTTCTTCCGGTCTTGGATAGGACAACTTCCATACCAGGTTGTGATGCACCCTAGAAGAATGCTTTCAACGGTGCATCTATAAAAATTAGTGAGGGTTTTAGGGGACAGGCCAAATTTCTTTAGTTTTCTCAGGAAGTAAAGGCGCTGGTGGGCCTTCTTGGCAGTGAACTCTGCTTGGTTGGACCAAGTCAGGTCATTTATGATATTGACCCCAAGGAACTTAAAGCTTTTGACCTGTTCCACTTATGCACCACCGATGTAAATTGGGTTGTGTGGTCCGCTACCCCTTCTGAAGTCAACAACCAATTCCTTCTTCTTTCTGACATTCAGGGATAGGTTATTGTCTTCGCACCATGCCACCAGGTTCTTAATTTCCTCTCTGTACTCAAACTCATCATTACCTGAGATACATACATTCAAACATACATTCAAAATAGAGAGAGAGAGAAAACCAAACAAACACTGTATTCATCAGAGTATAGAAGAATGAGAGGGGATCTCATAGAAACATTTCGAATGTTGAAAGGGTTGGACAGAGTAGATGTGGAAAGGTTGTTTCCCTTGGTGGGTGAGTCCAGGACAAGAGGCCATAGTGTTAGAATTAGAGGGTACCCAGTTAGAACAGAGATGAGGAGAATTTTTTTACTCAGAGGGTCGTGGATTTGTGGAATTCGTTGCCACATACAGCTGTGGAGGCCCGATCACTGAGGGTGTTTAAGGAGGAGATTGACAGGTACCTAATTAGTCAGGGTATCAAGGGATATAGAGAAAAAGCTGGAAATTGGAACTGGATGGGTGAATAGTTTAGCTCATGGGGGAGCTACGGAGCAGACTCGATGGGCTGAATGGCCTACTTCTGCTCCTTTGTCTTGTGTGATCTTGTGTGAACACGAACACACACAGACACACACACACACACACACACACACACACAGACACACACACAAACACACACACACACACACACACACACACACACACACACCACACACAGACACACACACACACACCACACACACACAGACACACACACAGACACACACACACCACACAGTCACACACATACACACACACACACACACACACACACCACACACACAGACACAGACACACACACACACACACACACACAGACACACACACACACACAGACACACACACACACACACACAGACACACAGACAGACAGACACACACACACACACACACACACACACAGGTAGAGTTGAAGCCCCTGAGCGACCTGCAAGTTGATGGTCCAGCTCCCGGCAATCCAGCCTGTCATTCTGCCAGTCGAACACTGGAGGGCAGCACTTGCGGGAAATGAATAAACAGTCGACGTTTCGGGCAGAGACCCTTTTCAGGACTGGAAAGGAAGGAGGGGAGAGAAGTTTGGTGGGGGGAGAGAAGGCACACAAGTTAGAAGGTGATAGATGAAGCCTTGTGGGTGGGGAGGGCAGATGAAGTTGGAAGCTGGGAGGTGAAGGGTGAAAGAGGTAAAGGACTGGAGAGGGAGGAATCTGATAGGAGAGGAGAGTGGAGCATGGGGGAAAGGGAAGAAGGGACTCGGGGGGGAGTGGAGAGGTGATAGGCAGGTGAGAAGAGGTAAGAAGATGCTCTGACAGCCTGGGTCACTGCCAGATTTACTTTGACATTTTACAATAACTCAGCATGACAGGTGATTCAAGGTTAGAGTCTGCTAAGCTCTGTCACCAAACTCAAAGTCCAAGCTTACCCGTGACTCGGGTTGGGGCAGGGTCCAGAGGGGGAGAAGCCTGGGGATTGAGTATGGGGGCGGCTGGGAGGGAATCAGAGACCAGACGGGGATTGAAGTTGGCAACGTGAGGGCCAGCACCGAGCCAATGGCGCAAGGGAAGGGAATAGGGTGTCTGGTGGGTGGGAAGCGAGCTGGAGTGGGTGAAGAGGGTGGGGAGTCAGGAGTGTTGAAGGGGGTAAGGAATGGGGCAGGGTTCAGGGATGGGGTATTTATAGAAATAATCTCCAAGAATCTGGCAAATCTGCTGGTCCCACACCAAGTCCAGGGACCACTGGGCAGGGGGTATTTGCGTATTTAAATGTTTTCATTCCTTCACAGGCCTAACTCCAACCTTTCAGAAACCAATTTCACATCTGTCTTTTAATCCAAAGCTCTCCACATTAAAAATCCATCCGTCCCTGGGAGTGTGAACTTGGCCCAATGTGTATTTACTGAGGGATGTCTAAAATGAGTTGAGGAAAGCTTTCAGAGATTCTCTCTTTATTGTGTTCTCCCTGTTTTGGCGTGGAAACCAGGATAAATAGGAAGGTGTGAGTAATGGAAGTGGAGCAGACGGTGACACGGAACTCTTCCCAAGTGATCCTCCTACCCGGTCAATTCCCAAAGCTCTTCTGTCTCCAAGACAACACTGTTCCACATCCTCTTTGGACTTTCCACAGCTGAAGTACCTGTAGGAGCCATGTATCTATTTTCTATCATTATTGTATTTTGTGTTGCACGTTTGTGATGGGTAGTCAGTCGCCGGAGTTGGGGCGTGGTCGAAGCGAGAAGTTTAGTTACTTATTCATACTTGGTCTTCAGTTCAGCCTTGTTAGGGGAGAGTCGTGGGAGTGGGCCAGGGGGTGTGGGGTGATATCTTCTTGTTGAATGCTTACATACTCTTGAATACGTTTAAGAATGCTTGGCTAAATACGTTTTATACTCATTCCAAATTGGGAACCTGTACGATCTGCCACAAGCGGGACTTCCTGGTGGCCAACCATTTTAATTCCCATTCCCATTCCCGTTCCCCGTTCCCATTCCCAACATGGTCTATGGCCTCCTCTTATGCTCAGGGTGGAGGAACAACAACTTATATTCCACCTGTGTAGCCTCCAACCTGATGGCGTGAATATCGAAAAGCAAATTCATCTCCCCGCCCCCATTCTATTCCCCACTCAGACCTTTATCCTCTTCTCACCTGCCTATCAGTTCCCCCTGGGTCCCATCCTCCTTCCCTTTCTCCTACTGTCCACTGTCCTGTCCTATCAGATTCTTTCTTCTCCAGCCCCTGACCTTTCCCACCCACCTGGCTTCACCGATCACCTTCCAACTACCCTCCTCCCCCACCCCCTGCCTTTTTATTCCAGTGTCTTCCCCCCGCCTTTCCAGTCCTGAAGGCGGGTCCCAGTCCGAAACGCCAACAGTTTATTCATCTCCATAGGCGCTGCCTGTCCTGCTGAGTTCTTCCAGCATTTTGTGTGTGTTGCTTTAATACGCTAAGACTGTTTATTTTGTTATATTGCTGGTTTTAGTTTCATTAGTTTTTATTGTTTCAAGATAGTTTGTTTTGCTAGTTTTTTAAAATAAAGGATCAAACGCATTCCTGGGCTTTGGAAATTCATCATTGGGTGGATAGTGTGTCATACAGTATCAACCCACACCACCCCACCCCCAGGTGTGTTCCATTTCTGCTGGCCTTTTTCAACCCGTCACGGGGTTCGTGACAAAACCAAGTCCCATTCCCGGCCTTCACATGTGGCTACTAAGCCCGGCAGAACTGTTTCTACCGATGGGGGAAGGGGCAATGGTGGGTCACTGAGGCCTGAAACCAGTGGCTTCAGGCAGATGGGGCTCATCAGCTGTGGTTGGCAGCTCATCTAGGAGAAGGAAAACTGATCTCAAACCTCCGCTGCCTTGCGGCTGTACCCACTCATGGGGAAGGCTTCGGGAGTGAACCCAGAGGGAAAAGTCCGGAGCTGGAGTCCCTGAGGCAGTCCTACGTTGAGTTCAACACTGACTGGAAATTCCTGCGATGTTGCTGCTACCAAACTGTATCAGTTCATGCCATTCATTTGGGTTCATCAGATGTGTGGAGAGGGGGAGCTTGCTACACGGGCAACAGCTCGCTCTCCATATCGTACTGCCCTGGCTTGTGTATCCAGACAGCTGGAACGCAACATCTGTGGCCGACCCTGATTGACGAAGAATTCACTCACTTTATCTAAGGAATTTCTGTTGTCTGGAGTGTAAAGGTGATAGATTTTTTGAAAGCGACATAATGAATCTCTTTAATTTCTTGTCTCTCATCTGCCTTGTATCATCATTACTTTGTTTGCTTGGTTCCTGTCCTTTGTTTAAACTTTAAAATAAACGATTATGAAGAATCAAAGTCTCTCACTCATTCCTGACCTCCTAAAAGAACCCAGGGATTGAAGATTACCGATGTCCACCATCACAGTCGGTGGCTAGTTCATGCCGTTGGGTCCATGTTACATGTACGCACAGCCTATCCCACTTCCCTGCCTCCTCATTTAGTTTAGTTATGAGGAAAAGCATGATGACAGGGCTTTCCGCGCCAATGAGTACATATCGCCCAAATATAATTAACTTACTAATCTGCCTGCCTTTGGACGGTGAGAGGAAACCCACGTGGTCACGGGGAGAACGTACGAACTCCGTACCGGCAGTGGTGGTATTGCACCCAGGTTTCTGGCACTGTAACGGTGTTACACTAACCGCTGCTCTATCGCACTACTCCTGCCCTGGAACCTACTATCTCTCACACGCACCCATCACCTCTGCTTTGGCTCTCTTACATTGATGGGTGGTGGGGTGGAGATACGTCTCTACCAAAGGAGGTGTAAGGTGCTCCTTCCCTCTGCTGACCTGCAGGTCACCCTTGGGCGAGGTGTAGCACCTGCTTAGCCCCCCACCCACCCAATCAGGGTCATGTGAAGCCATGGGGGCAGGTGGTGGATGGTCGTACGAGCAGCTGGTGCATATCACAAGTCCTGGTTTTGTGACCACTGACACCAGGCAGACAATCTCTGAAGAGTATTGATAATGGCTGGGGTCACCCACCTTGTAAAGTCACTGACCAGAAGAAGGCAATGGCAAACCACTTCTGTAGAAAAATTTGCCAAGAACAATCATGGTCATCGTGATTGCCCATGTCATACGACACAGGCCATAACGAACGAATGAACACTGAAGGGTAAATTCCAGTGGACAATTAAGCTGCCAGTACATCTCTGGGATGTAGAAGGAAACTAGAAAATATGTGGGAAGACACGAGGTTCTGGGGAAGCGTGTATATAGACAGCCACAAGGACAGGGCGAGCTGGGTCTCCGGACCCATGGGGAAATTGAACTGACTGCTACAACACATCTCAGAATGAGAATCAGGTTTAATGTCACCGGTGAATATCATGAAATGTGTTGTTTTGCAGCAGTGGTGCATTGCAATACGTAATAAAAGAACTATAAATTACAATAAGAAATTGTATGTGTGGACCCCCACCACCCAGGCCATGCGCTCTTCTCACTGCTGCCACCTGGAGGAAGGTACAAGAACCTCGGGACTCACCCCACCAGGTTCATGAACAGTTATTACCCCTCAACCATCAGGCTCCTGAACCAAAGGGGATAACGGTTCTCAACTTCACTTGCCCCATCATTGAAATGTTCCCACAACAAACGGATTCACTTTTCTGGACTCTTCATCTCATGTACTTGATATTTATTGCCTATTTATTTATTGTAATTATTTTTTTCTTTTTGTATTCACACAGTTTGTTGTCTTTGGTTGAACACCCATGTTGGTGCAGTCTTTTATTGACTCTGTTATGGTTATTATTCTATGGTTTCTTAAGGTTGTTATAGCCGGGGGTGGTAATGGAGGCAAGCTCCCACTACCTATAAAATGCTCCCATTGGTGTGTGCCTCAAATAGCCTCTGACAACCAAGTCCAGCTCCTGACTAGGCCTGGCAGAACCGATTCTACTGACAGGAGAAGGGGGAAAGGCGGATTACAGGCACCTTTAAATCAGTCATTTCAGGCAGATGGGGCTCATCAGTCGTGGTTGGCAGCTCATCTGGAAGGAAAACTCTGACCTCAAACCCCTGCTGCCTTGCGGCTATGCACACTTAAGGAAAGGCTTCAAGAGTAAACTCCGAGGGAAAAAGCCTGGAGCTGGAGTCCCTAAGGCAGTCCTACGTTGAGTTCAACGCTGACTGGTTGCGATGCCACCGGTGCCAAACTGTGTCGATCTCTGCCGTTCCTTTGGGTTCATCAGGTGAATGGAGAGAGGGAGCCTGCCACATGGGCAACAGCTTGCCCTCCATATTGTACTGACCTGCTTGTGTATCTAGACAGCTGGGTTGCGACTCTGAGCGACAGAGGCCTCAATCATAACATTATTCTGTGGATTGCTTGAGTATGCCCACAAGAAAATGAATCTCAGGGTTGTATGTTATCATATGAACTTTGAACTTCGATCTCATCTGCCTGTCCGTGGTCCCTATCCCTCCATTTCCTTCCTGTTCACATTCCTGTCAAATGCCTTTTAAACATTGTTTTTGCAGGTGCTTTTACCACCTCCCCTGGCAGCCTGATCCAGGAACTTAACACTCCCTGAGTAAAAAACTTGCCTTGTAAATTCTCTTTCACTTTTACCCTTCTCACTTTGATCCTACGCCAACTAGCGGTTGACATGTCCACACTGGGAAGAAGACTCTAGTGACCCTATAATGCCAATCATAATTTTATACACTCAGTGGCCAATTTATTAGGTACCTCCTGTAGCTAACAAAGTGGCCACTGAGTGTATGTTCATGGTCTTCTGCTGCTGCAGCCCATTCACTTCAAGGTTCGATATGTTGTGTGTTCAGAGATGCTGTTCTGCACACCGCTGTTGTAACACGTTGTTATTTGAATTTCTGTCACCTTTCTGTCAGCTTGAACCAGTCTGGCCATTCTCCTCGGATCTCTCTCATTAACAAAGCTTTTTCACCCACAGAAATGCCACTCACTAATGGTTTTTCTCTTTGCACCATTCTCTATCAACTCTGAAGACTATTGTGCTTGAAAATCCCAGGAGATCAGCAGTTTCTGAGATACTCAAGCCACCCCATCTGGCACCAATAATCATTCCATGGTTATGGTCACATTTCTTCCCCATTCTGATGTTTGGTCTGAAAAACGAATGAACCTCTTGACCATGGTTTTATGCATTGAGTTGCTGCCACCTGATTGGCTGATTAGATATTTGTATTAACAAGCAGGTCTGTCTAATATGGTGACCATTGAGAACATACTTCCATCAGGCCACTCGTCACCTTTCAATGTTCCAGAGTAAACAATCTAAACGTGTCCAACCTCCCTTCACAGCTAAATAAACAATTCAATTTTGTCCAACTTCTTGGATCAAATATTTCAACTAAGGGAACGCTCATTCAGATCCCATGCACCGAATGCCCGAACGAGAGTGGAGGGTGCATGGAGCACCCTGCCAAGGGTGGTGGCAGAGGTAATTACATTGGGGGCACTTAAGAAACTCTTAGAGAGGAACATGGATGAAAGAAAAATGGAGGGCTACACAGGAAAGAAGGAAGGGTTAGATTGAATTTGAAGTAGGTCAGGGGTTACCAGACTGCTTGCTTAACGTCCGTAGCATAAATAAGGATGAGAACCCCTGAAGTAGGTTAAAAGGTTGGCACAGTATTATGGGCTGAAGTGTCTGTACTGAACTGCTCTATGTTTTAAAACCATTAGAATAATCCAGGTGATAAATCCTGGTCCTAACATGTCAATGCAGTTATAAAGAAGGCAAGACAGCGACTATACTTCATTAGGAGTTTGAAGAGATTTGTTATGTCAACGAACACACTCAAAAACTTCTATAGTTGTACCATGGAGAGCATTCTGACAGGCTGCATCACTGTCTGGTATGGAGGGGCTACTGCACAGGACAGGAAGAAGCTGCAGAGGGTTGTAAATCTAGTCAGCTCCATCTTGGGTACTAGCCTACAAAGTACCCAGGACATCTATAAGGAGCGTTGTCTCAGAAAGGCAGCGTCCATTATTAAGGAACCTCATCACCCAGGACATGGCCTTTTCTCACTGTTACCATCAGGGAGGAGGTACAGAAGTCTGAAGACACACACTCAGTGATTCAGGAACAGCTTCTTCCCCTCTGCCATCCGATTCCTAAATGAACATTGAATCCGAGAACACTACCTCACTTTTTTCATATATATTATTTCTGTTTTTCATGATTTTTAGTCTATTCAATATATGTGCACTATAATTGATTTACTTATTTGTTTTTTTTTCCTTCTAGATTATGTATTGTGTTGAACCGCTGCTGCTAAGTTAACAAATTTCATATCACATGCCAGTGATAATAAATCTGATTCTGATTCTGATAAATTCATACATTTACCCCCTACAGTACATCTTAATAATCCAACCAGTATATGAATGGATCAGGGCTAAGTCCATACCATGGTAGTACTCAATGCGACTGGCGTTCCCAGACAGGTTAAACCAGGCTTCAAATGGTTCTTCAATCTCGGCATATGGCAATGAGAAAACTCCTGTGAACAGATTTTAAACTGTTACTTTATGCACACAGGAAGAAATCTTTCTAGCAACTGGAAAAAAAGCTGAATATCTTACACAGCTGAGTGTACATTCTCACTGATAAATATCATGCACGGCAGCAAACATAATCGAGGACTGACTGCAACAGTTTTCAAAGCTCAGAGTAAATTTTATTATCAAAGTACATATATGTCATGTGTTGATGCGTGGCCAAGTGGTTCAGGCGTTTGTCTAGTGATCTGAGGGTCGCTAGTTCCAGCCTCAGCTGAGGCAGTGTGTTGTGTCCTTGAGCAAGGCACTTAACCACACATTGCTCTGCGACGACACTGGTGCCAAGCTGTATGGGTCCTAATGCCCTTCCCTTGGACAACATCGGTGGCGTGGAGAGGGGGGACTTGCAGCACGGGCAACTGCCGGTCTTCCATACAACCTTGCCCAGGCCTGCGCCCTGGAAACCTTCCAGGGCACAAATCCATGGTCTCATGAGACTAACGGATGCCTATTATTATATGTCACCACATACAACACTGAGATTCATTTTCCTGCGGGCATACTCAACAAATCTATAACAAGATTAATGAAAATCAACCAGAGTGCAGAAGACAACAAACTGTGCAAGTGCAAATGTACATAAATAGCAATAAATAATGAGAACATGAGATAATGAGATAAAGTGTCCTCAATGTGAGATCATTGGATGGGCTCTTTGGTTCAAGAGCCTGATGGGTAGCAACTGTTCTTGAACTTGGTGGAGCGAGTCCTGATGCTCTTGTACCTTCTACCTGATGGCAGAAATGAGAGGAGAGCCTGGCCTGGGTGGTGGGGATCTTTGATGATGGATATTTTCCTACAACAGTGTTTCATGTAGATGGGCTGAATGTTTGGGAGGGCTTTGAAGAGAAGTTTGGTTAAGTACATGAATGGGAGCGGGATGGAGGGATATGGTTTAGATGTAGGTCAGTGGGAATTGGCATGGACCAGATGGGCTGAAGGGCCTGTATCTGTACTGGAGTTCTCTACGACTATGACCCTTTCTATTCCACACATCCTCATTTCCAGTCCAGATGAAGGGTCTTGTCACTCCCTGTCCCCTCTGTTGATATTGCCTGACCTACTGACTTCCTCCAGCAGCCCATGTATTGCTCTAGAACCCTGCATCTGCAGTTTTGTTTGTCACCACCCTATCCTCTGGGTGACGGGGTGGAGATACATCTCTCCCAAGGTGCTCCTTCCCTCCACTAGCCTGCAGATCACCCTTGGGCAAGGTGTAGCACCTGCTTAGCCCCCCGATCAGGGTCACATTGAGCCATGGGAGCAGGTGGTGGATGGTTGTATGAGCAGCTGGTGTATATCACAAGTCCTGGTTATACGACCACTAATGGTAGGCAGACAATCTCTGAAGAGTATTGATAATGGCTGGGGTCACTTGTCTTGTAAAGACACTGCCCAGAAGAAGGCAATGGCAAACCACTTCTGTAGAAAAATTTGCCAAGAACAGTCATGGTCATGAAAAGACCATGTTCGCCCACGTTATACGACATGGCACATAATGATGACATTATATGATGTGGCACACAATGATGATGTCATACGACATGGCACATAATGAACGAACTATGTTGGCGTGGACCCACAATCACATCTGCTGATGCCTCGTTACCCTAACGAGAGATGCTATTTGTCCAGCTGCAATTTACCACAGACCAGAAACCAACTACAATTAATGGTTAATACTAGCACCTAGAGGAGATTAGAGAACTTTGGGCACTAAACTCCTCCATGCCCTCCTCTTGTCTCTCACACAGTCCAGGGTCTCTTCAGGTATTGGTGGAATCTCCAGGAAATGTTGGAGATATCTGGAATAACCTCAAGGACTGGAAACTGGTTGTAGGTAGAGTTAGACAGAGTGAGGGCCAAAATAAGACCATATGAAACAGGAGCAGAATTAAGGCCATTTGGCCCATCGAGTCTATTCCACCATTTCATCATTGCTGATCCAATTTTCCTCTCTGCCCCAATCTCCTGCCCTCTCCCCGTATCCCTTCATGCCCTGACTGATCTATCAATCTTTGCCTTAAATATTAACAATGACTTGGCCTCCTCAGTCATCTGGGGCAATGAATTCCGCAGATTCACCACCCTCTGGCACAAGAAGTTCCTCCTCATCTCCACTCTAAAAGGACAGCCCTCTATCCTCTGGTCTTAGACTCCCCCACCATAGGAAACATCCATTTCACATTCACCCTATCAAACCCTTTCACCATTCCCCTCCCTCCTCATTCTGAATTCCACTGAGCAGCGGCCCAGAGACATAGAACGTTCCTCATACCACAAGCCTTTCAATCCCGGAATCATTTCCGTCAACCTCCTTTAAACCCTCTCCAATATCAGCACGTCCTTAAATAAGGGCCAAACCTGCTCACAATAATCCAGGTGAGGCCTCACCAGTGCTTTATAAAGTCTTAACATTACACTCTTCCTGTTACATTTGAATCTAAGATGGCAGTGCCTGTGCAGAGGGTCACACAGACAGCTTTATTATCATCTACACAAGTACATGTGCACAATGAAAATCTGACTTGCAGCAGTACCACAGACATGTCTGTTTAGTTATTTATGAAGATACGGCTTGGAATAGGCACTTCCATCCTTTCCAGCAAGCCCCCGATATAATCCGAGTCTAATCACAGGACAATCTACAAGGACTGTGGGAGAAAATCAGAGTACTGGGAGGAAACCCATGCGGTCACGGGGAGAACATATAAACTCTTAACATCATATAAGCAGCAGTCGCGAGAAAAGCATGAATTTAACACATTTTTTTTACAAGAAAACAATGAAAAGAAAAACCTGCGCACTTTCATGCAAGGGGATAATGGTGTTGCTGGACTGTAGTGTCTGGGGTTGGGTGAATGGAAGTAGCTACTCTTGACCCTGGTGGTGTGGGACTTCAGGCTTCTGTACGGGTCATTCGGCCCATCTAGTCCATCCCCCCCCAATGCAACTTGAGCAAGAAATGCTGAAAACCTGCTCTTGCATCTGGCAAAAGAGGGTCCTTGTCCCGGAATCTGTACCCAGTGCCGGGGGACAGGGGCTGAAGGGCTGGTGCGCGACCCCCGCACTTTCCGCGTCTTACCTGAGACGTGGTAGGTATCCGCGAACTTCGGCGGTTCTGCCTGGGGCTTGGCGTCGAGTGCTATTCTGGAAAACAGATCGAAACAGAAGTTAGAGTAATGTACGGCAGCTCGGCCAGGGAATGCAGAAACGATTTATCACACATCCCTTGACCTGAATGCTTTTGCACGGGTGAGTGCCGAATAGACACTCAGTGCAGCACAGTGCAATGTGGGATCGCTGGCTCCCATTGCAATCAGAGGTCAAGTGAACTGTGCCCCCCGAGAGAGGTTCTGCTGGGGGTCAGCTGGGACGGTGCCCCCCGAGAGAGGTTCTGCTGGGGGTCAGCTGGGGCTGTGCCCCCCGAGAGAGGTTCTGCTGGGGGTCAGCTGGGACTGTGCGCCCCGAGAGAGAGGTTCTGCTGGGGGTCAGCTGGGACTGTGGCCCCTGAGAGAGATGTCCTGCTGGGGGTCAGCTGGGACTTTCCTCATTCACGCCAATCCCATGAAACGAAGATGAAGTGTATAATCTGTGGAGATACAGCTGTCCAGCACCGCACCATACAATTCCCTCAGCAAGCACTCCCCTCCCTTTAGAAGCGGTGCAATTCCCTGTATATGTGTCGGCCCCCCTTCCCTTTCTCTCCGGCTTGGGGATGTCCCAGTACCTGTGATTACGCCCAGGAGCAAGACAGCCGCGCATCGCACGGCCGGCCCCATCACTGTGCTCTGCCCCCCCGTCTCGGCGCGGAATGGGCAGACACCGACACACCCATGGGGTGGGTTCTCCACCCCCCCCACCCCAGAGAGGCAATGTCTATGCAGGGGCCGGACCCAGCAAGAGGGCGTTCCGCCTCTCAATCCTGCTTCCTCATTCAGTAACCTCAGCAACAGTGAACAAGGACCGTCTCTTAGAAATAAATATGATTATGATTATGAAGACATGTGGTCCTCTTTTATTGTCATTTAGTAATGCATGCATTAAGAAATGATACAATATTCCTCCGGTGTGATATCATAAAACACAGGACAGACCAAGACTGAAAAAACTGACAAAACCACATAATTGTAACATATAGTTACAACAGTGCAACAATACCATAACTTGATGAAGAAGTCCGTGAGCACAGTAAACTTCAAAGTCTCTCAAATGTCCCACATCTCACGCAGACGGGAGAAGGAAGAAAAACTCTCCCTGCCACGCCGACCACAATCCGACTCTGAGTCGTCCGAAAACTTCGAGCTCTGATCAGCCCTCCGACACCGAGTACTGAGCGCCATCTCTGCCGAACGATTCGACCTCCTTCTCGGTCGCCAATAGCAGGCAAGGCTGGGGATTTTGAGGCCTACCCTCCGAAAGATTCACGACCACACAGTAACGACAGCAGCGAACGGATGTTTCAGAAATTTCTCCAGATGTTCCTCTGTGCTTTCACGTCCATCCTCCATCAAATCAGAATTGTCCACGGCCCCTATTTAACAGATACGATATCATTTTTCACCGGAGGGCTGTGCACGTGCGGCGCGCTGCCATCTTCTCCTCCCGTATAAAATAAATAGCAACAAATAACGAGCATGAAATATCAAAATAAAAAGGAGTCCTTAAACAAGTTAGTTATCCCCTTTTGTTCAGGAGCCTGATGGTTGAGGGGTAGTAACAGTTCCTGTACCTGGTGGTGCGAGTCCTGAGGCTCTTGTACCTTTTACCTGATGGCAGCAGTGAGAAGAGAGCGTGCCCCGGGTGGAGAGGATCTCTGATGATGGATGCTGCTTTTTTACGGCAATATTTCCCGTGTGTCTGAGTTTTTTTATGCGCTAAGATCTTGTTTGCGAGCTGCCCCCCCCCCACCCATCATTGGGTTGTTTAAAATAAAAGGGAGCTTTCGCGGGATCTTGGCTTTTTTCCCGGTTGCTCAGCTGCAGTCGAATCGACACAGGAGCCGTCACACAGATCAAGGAATGAGGGATTTGAAAAAAAGGAGCTTTCGCAAGATTTCGGCTTTTTCAGGGGGCACAGTTAGCGAGGGCAAATAAAAATTAAAAAGGGACGATGGAGTGGCCATTGTGCGAGTGGACCAGTGTTAGAGTGGGGAGGCTTTGGCTCATCGGGCTTGGGTGAGGAAAGTTTCTTCATTCTTCGTCTGTTGGTACACAGTTAGAGCAGGTGAGGATGGCTTCGGGGCTGTGTTGTGTTTGTTGTGTGAGATGTGGGAACTCCGGGAGACCTCCCTGGATAACCTCATCCGCACCAGCTGCTCAGAGCTGCACTCACAACACGCTGGAGGAGCTCAGCAGGTCAGGCAGCATCCGTGGAAATGATGAGTTGACGTTTCGGGCCGGAACCCTTCGTCAGGACTGTAGAGGGAAGGGGCAGAGGCCCTATATGCTCCTCAGTGAATGAGGTAAGGAACTGGAGCTGCAGCTCGATGACCTTTGGCTCGCACGGGAGACTAAGCAGGCGTTGGAAAGAAGCAACAGGGAGGTAGTCACCCCTCGGTTGACCTGGGTGACAGTCAGGAGAAGGAATTTGGAATAGGCTGACAGTGTAGAGTGCCCCTGTGGCCAATCCCCTCAATAATAAGTATGTGTTTTGGATACTGTCGGGCGAATGACCTATGGGGGGGTGGGGTGGGGAGACACAGTGACCAGGCACTGTGGCTCAGAAGGGAAGGGGTAAAGAGGACTGCTGTATTAATAGGGGATTCCATAGTTCCATAGTTCCATAGGAGTAGATAGGAGATTCCGTGGATGTGATAGCGACACCCAGATGTTATCTTGCCTCCCAGATGCCAAGGTCAGGACATCTCAGATCAGGTCCACGACATTCTAAAGGCTGAGCAGACAGAAGTCTTGCTGCACATTGGCTCCAATGACATGGGTAGGAAAAGCGAGGAGGTCCTGAAGACAGAATTTAGGGGACTAGGTAGAAAGCTGAAAAGCAGGACCTCCAGGGTGGTAATCTCTGGGTTGCTGCCTGTGCCTCATGCCAGTGAGGGCAAGAATAGGATGATTTGGCAGATGAATGCGTGGCTGAGGAACCGGTGCAGGGGACAAAGGTTCAGATTTCTGGATCATTGGGATCTCTTCCAGGAAAGGTATGATCTGGACACCGGACCCCAAGGGGGACCAATATCCTTGTGAGCAGGTTTGCGAGAGCTGTTGGGGAGGGTTTAGTCAAAGTGGCAGGGCAAAGAGAACCAGAGTGATAGGGCTGAGGATGGGACAGTTGGGGTACAAGCAAAGGTAGTGTGTAGTGAGACTGTCAGGAAGGACAGGCAGATGATAGAGCAAAATTGCAATTGATGCGATGAGTTGCAGTGTAAAAGGGGGACAAAATCAATACAGGACTGAAGGTGTTCTGTAGATGATCTTGTAGTACACTTAGAGATTGGCATGTATGAAATTATGGGCATCCCTGAATCATGTCTGAAAGACGTTATAGCTGGGAGCTTAACATCCAAGGATACACAGTGTATTGAAAGGACAGGCAGGTAGGCAGAGGGGGTGTTGTGGCTCTGTTGGTATAAAATGAAATCAAATCCTTAGAAAGGTGTGACAGAAGATGTAGAATCCTTGTGGGTAGAGTTAAGAAACTGCAAGAGTAAAAGGACCCTGATGGGAGTTGTATACAGGCCCCTGAACTGTTGTCAGGATGTGGGATATAAATTACAGTGGGAGATAGAAAAGATATGTAATAAGGACAATGTTATGATTGTTTTGGGGGAAATTCAATATGTAGGTAGTTTGGGAAAACCAAATTGGTGCTGGATCCTAAGAGAGAGAATTTGTAGAATGCCTATAAAATGGTTTTTTAGAGCAGCTTGTAGTTGTAGGAGATCAGCTATTCTGGGTTGGGTGTTGTATAATGAATGAAATTTGATTAGGGAGCTGAAGGGAAAGGAACCCTTAGGAGACAGTGATCACAATATGGTACAATTCACCCTGCAGTTTCAGAGGGAGAAGCTAAAGTCAGATATATCAGTGGATGAAAGGGAATTACAGAGGATGGAGAGAGGAGCTGTCCAAAGTTGATTGGAAGGGGACACCAGCAGGGATGATGGCAGAGCAGCAGTGGCTGGAATTTCTGGGAGCAACTCAGAAGGCACAGGATAGATACATCCCAAAGAAGAAAAAGTATTCTAAAGGCAGGATGATATAACCACAGCTGACAAGGGAAGTCAAAGCCACCATAAAACTAAAAGACAGGGCATATAACAGAGTAAAAATTAGCAGAAAGTTAGAGGATTGGGAAGCTTTTAAAAAACAACAGAAGACAGCTAAAAAAACCCATGAGAGGGAAAGATGAAATTTAAAGGTTTGCTAGTCAACAATATCAAAGAAGATACCAAAAGTTTTTTTTCAGATATATAAAGAATAATAGAGAGGTGAGAGTAGACATTGGACCACTGGACAATGATGACTGGACAGGTAGTAATGGGGGACAAGGAAACTGTGGATGATCTGAAGTAGTATTGTGTACCAGTCTTCATTGTGGAAGACATTCGCAATATTGCGGAAGTTCAAGAGTGTCAGGGGGCAGAAGTGAGAGCATTTACTACTACTAGGGAGAAGGTGCTTAGGAAACTGAAAGGTCTGAAGGTAGATAAGTCATCTGGACCAGCTGGTGTACACCCCAGGGTTCTGAAAGAGTAGCTGAAATGATTGCGAAAACATTACTAATGATCTATCAGGAATCGCTAGATTCTTGAATGGTCTGGGACGACTGGAAAATTGCGAATGTCACTCCACTCTTCAAGGAGGGAGGGAGGCAGAAGAAAGGAAATTATAGGCCAGTTAGTCTGACTTCAGTGGTTGGGGAGATGTTGGAGTTGATTGTTAAGGATGAAGTTTCGAGGTACTTGGAGATGCATGGTAAAATAGGTCATGGTCAGCATGGTTTCCTTAAGGGGAAATTGTTGCCTGATGAATTATTTGGAATTCTTTAAGGAAATAACCAGCAGGATAGAGGAAGGAGGATTGGTAGATGTTCCAGTGACTAGCGACGTTCTAGCCAGGGGTCGGTGCTGGGCCCACTTCTTTTTATGTTGTAGGTTAGTGATTTAGAAGATGAAATTGACAGTTTTGTGGCCAAGGTTGTGGATGATGCAAAGATTGGTGGAGGGGCAGGTAGTGTTGAGGTAGTAGGGAGGCTGCAGAAGGTCTTAGACAGATTAGGAGAATGGGCAAAGAAGTGGCAAATAGAATACAGTATTTGGAAGTGTATGGTCATGCACTTTGATAGAATGAATAACAGCATAGACTGTTTCTAAATGGGGAGAAAATTCAAAAATCTGAGGTGCAAAGGGACTTGGGAGTCCTCATGCAGGATTCACTGAAGGTTAACTTGTGGGTTGAGTTGGCGGTGAGGAAGATAGATCCAATGCTAGCATTCATTTCAAGAGGACTAGAATATAGAAACAAGGATGTAATGGTGAGGCTTTATGAAGCACTGGTGAGGTCTCACATGGAGTATTGTGAGCAGTTTATGGTCCCTTATTTAAGAAAGGATGTGCTGACATTGCAGAGGGTTCAGAGGAGCTTCACAAAATTGATTCTGGGAGTGAAAGGCTTATCATATCAAGTGTGTTCGATGGCTCTGGGCCGTATTCACTGGAATTCAGAGAATGGTGGGGCGGGGGATCTTATTGAAACCTGATGAATATTGAGAGGATGTGGATGTGGAGGGGATGTTTCCTATAGTAGGGTAGTCTAAAACCAGAGGGCACAACCTCAGAATAAGAGGGACAACCATTTAGAAGAGATGAGGAGGAATTTCTTTAGCAGAAAGTGGTGAACCTGTGGAATTCATTGCCACAGGTGGCTGTGAAGGCCGAGCAGTGGGGTATATTTGAGGCAGAGGTTGATAGATTCTTGATTAGTCAGGGCATGCAGGGATACGGGGAGAAGGCAGGAGATTGGGGCTGAGTGGGAAATGGATCAGCCGTGAGGAAATGATGGAGCAGACTTGACAGGTCGAATGGCCCAAAGCTGCTCCTAGGTCTTATGGTCTTAATGCAAACAACGTGTTTTATTGTATGTTTCGTTGTATATAACCATATAACAATTACAGCATGGAAACAGGCCATCTCAAATAAACCTGAATCTATTTTGCACAGCCTTTTTTCTTAATGTTCTCTCTTATCTGTTTTTATAATTGATATATAATTTATCTTCTCTGTGTTGTCCATACCTACCTGCATATGCTGCTACAGTATCAGAATTTAAATGTCCAGGAATGTAATAAGCTGCAGGGAGCAGTGCACTCTGCCCAGTATGTCTCTTCCTGTCATCTACAGGAGACAGTGCCTCAAGAAGGCAGCAAAGTTCCAAGTAAGTCACCATATACAACCCTGGGGTTCATTTTCCTGTGGGCATACTCAACAAATCTATGGAATAGTGATGGAGGCTGCCTTTCTGAGGCATCGTTCATGAAGATGTCCATTCGCCTGACACAGGCAAACATTAATTGAGGAAAACAACGTTTTATTTTCTCTCTGTCTTCTGAGAGCTGTGCTTATCATTAAACCACCTTTGTACTTTGATATTTTATGTGTTATTTTTGTTAATTATGCTTTATATTCTTAACATAGAGGTTTTGGCATTGTTTAGGACCTTCTTGTATTTTGTCTGCTCCCAACAACGTCTCAAACTTCTGTTATTCACCTAATCTCAAATATGACCAAAGCAGAAAAAAATTCAGCTAAGCAAAACTTTTGACCTATACCGAATCAAACCTTGATTGGTTTATACTTGTACTGATCCAAAATTCTCTTAAATGTTGAAATTGAGCTCACATGCACCACTTGCACTGGAAGCTCATTCCACCCTCTCACCACCCTCTGAGTGAAGAAGCTTCCCCTCATAGTCCCTTTAAACTTTTCACCTTTCACCCTTAACTCACGACCTCAAGTTGTAGTCTCACCCAACCTTGGTGGAAAAAGCCTGCTCGCTTTTGCCCTGTCTGTACATTTCATAATTTTGTGTTTTGACTGAGTTGAAGAGAAATTTATTTTTGCAGGGAATCCTTTACCTCAGAGTGCAGTAGGAATTCAAGTGTTAAATACCTTCAAGGGTGAGATTAATCGAGTTTTAGACACTCCGGGTTGAGTGGCTTTAAAGGGATGGACAAGAATGTTGATGATCAGACATGAACTGATTGAAGGAGACAAGGGACTGAAAAACATTCTTCATCTCCTGTTTCTTCTGTCCTTGTGTGTTGCTGAGTGCTCCCTTTGCTAAACTTTGCTTAGTCACTGAGTTGAGTAATATTGCTCTTTTATCCCAATTTTCCTCATGAACCTCGGGACAAAATACAATTCACCCTGGGATCTTTTTTATTTTGAAGGTGTTATATCTGTGTGAACTGCTGCAGCACGCCGGGCGCTGTATCAGAAGGTAAACGCCAGAAAACATCTCTCCCAAATAATAATGTTTTGACCTAAAGGACATTCTCCAAGGCTGAAGATCGAAGTGGAACAAATTATGTCTGCTGAATGGTAACTAATTATCTTGCCTAAGTAATTTATTGAACTTCATAAACACAAGAGATACTGCAGATGCTGGAAATCCAGAGCAACACACACATAAAATGCTGGAGGAATGGTTTCGCCCCAAAACATCGACCATTTAGTCCCCTCCATAGATGCTACCTGACCTGCCGAGTTCCCACAGAATTTTGTGTGTGTCGAACTTTCTTCAGTCAATTGGTTTTATGCTATTTTAGGACCAGTAAGGAATTTGTACTGGAGAGCATATGAGTTAATGAAACTTATTCCAATAAATGACCATAGAACATTGAACAGTACACACAGGAAGAAGACTTTCAGTCCACAGTGTTGTGCTGATCTACTCTCAGGCAAATTCTGAATCCAAATGGCCTTGAGACATTTTATTCTGGGTGAGACTCCCGTGAGGAATTTTGTCAAACACCTTACTAAAATCCATAAAAATGTAAGCAACACAACAAAGTTCAAAGTAAATTTATTATCAAAGGACGTACACAACTCTGAGATTCATCTTTGTACAAGCAGAAGTAGTGAGGTGATGTTCATGGGTTCCTTGTCTGTTCAGAAATCTGATGGTGGTGGGAGGGATGTTGCCGGGAATGGAGGAGTTAAGTTATAAGGAAAAATTGAATAGGTTAGAACATTATTCCTTAGAATATAGCAGATTGAGGGGAGATTTGATAGAGGTGTACAAAATTAAGAGGGGTGGATAGGGTAGTTAAGAAAGCTTATGGGGTGTTAACTTTCATAAGTTGAGGGATAGAGTTTAAGAGTCGCGATGTAATGATGCAGCTCTATAAAACTCTGGTTAGGCCACACTTGAAGTACCGTGTCCAGTTCTGGTCGCCTCACTATAGGAAGGATGTGGAAGCATTGGAAAGGGTACAGAGGAGATTTACCAGGATGCTGCCTGGTTTAGAGAGTATGCATTATGATCAGAGATTAAGGGAGCTAGGGCTTTACTCTTTGGAGAGAAGGAGGATGAGAGGAGACATGACAGAGGTGTACAAGATAATAAGAGGAATAGATAGAGTGGATAGCCAGCGCCTCTTCCCCAGGGCACCACTGCTCAATACAACAGGACGTGGCTTTGAGGTAAGGGGTGGGAAGTTCAGGGGGGATATTAGAAGAAGGTTTTTTACTCAGAGAGTGGTTGGTGCGTGGAATGCACTGCCTGAGTCAGTGGTGGATGCAGATAGACTAGTGAAATTTATGAGACTACTAGACAGGTATATGGAGGAATTTAAGGTGGGGGGGGTTATATGGGAGGCAGGGTTTGAGGGCTGGCACAATGTTGCGGGCCGAAGGGCCTGTAATGTGCTGTACTATCCTATGTTCTATATTCTATATGGAGGGTTCATTCACAGGTTGAGTCTGTGGTAAAGAAGGCAAATGTGACGTTGGTATCTATTTCAAGGGGAATAGATTATAAAAACGAGGAGATAATGCTGCAGCTCTATAAGACACTTGTCAGGCCACACTTGGAGAATTGTCAACAGTTTTGGGCCCCTCGTCTGAGAAGGGATGTATTGTCATTGGAGAGAGTCCAGAGGAGGTTTACAAGGATGATTCCGGGAATGAAGGGATGAAAGCATCTGGCAGCTTTGGACCTGCACTCACCGGAACTTAGAAGAACGTGGGAGGATCTCATTGAAACCTACCAATTGTTGAAAGGCCTGGTTAAGGTGGATGTGGAGAGGATGTTTCCTTTGGTGGGGTATCCAGAACTAGAGGGCACAGCATCCAAATTAAGAGGCAACCTTTTAGAACAGAGGTAAAGAGGATTTTTTTTTAGTCAAAGAGTGATGAATCTGTGGAATAGTCTGCCATAGACTGCAGTGGAGGCCAAGTCTGTGGGTGTATTTAAAGCGGAGGTTGATGGATATCTGATTGGGGCATTGAGGGAAGTGGTAAAAGGCAGGTGTATGGGGTTGAATGGGATCTGGTATCAGCCATGATGGAATAGCAGAGTGGACTCGATGGGCTGAATGGCTTGATTCCTTCCTATGCCTTATGGTGTTATTGGAGGCTAGTGCAGAAATTGCTATTTAAAGCAGCCATAGCCATGGGTGAGGGGCCAGAGGACTGGAGGATAGCTCATGTTGTTCTGTTGTTCAAGAAACACTTTAAGCATAAGCCAGGGAATTATAAGCTGGGGAGGCTGACATCAGTAGTGGGAAAGCTATTGGAAGGTATTCTAAGCCACTGGATAGATGAGTATTTGAATAGACAGGGACTGATTAGCGATAGTCAGCATGGCTTTGTAGGTGGTAACCAATATTATAGAGTTTTCTGAGGAAGTTATCAGGAAAGTGGATGAAGACAAGGCAGTGGATGTTGTCTACATGGATTTTAGCAAGGCATTTGACAAGGTCCCGCATGGGACTTTGGTCAAGAAGGGTCATTAACTCAGGATTCAAGATGAGGTGGTAATTTGGGTCAGATATTGGCTTTGTGGAAGAAGCAAGAGAGTGGTGGTAGATGGTTGCCTCCCTGACTGGAGGCCCGTGATTAGTGGTGTGTCACACAATCGGTGGTACCATTATTGTTTGTCATCTGCATCGGTGATCTGGATGATAATGTGGTTAACTGGATCAGCAGATTTGTGGATGACACCAAGTTTTGGGGTGTAGTGGACAGCAAGGAAGGCTATCATGACTTACAGAGGGATCTGGACCAGCTGGAAAAATGGCTGAAAAATGGCATATGGAACTTAATGCAGACAAGTGTGAGCTGTTGTACTTCAGTAGGACCAACCAGGATAGGTCTTATACTGTGAACGGAAGGGCACTGAGGCATGTGGTAGAACAGAGGGAATTGGGAATACAGATCCAAAATTCCTTGAAAGTACCAACAGATGTACATAGGGTTGTAAAGAAAGCTTTTGGCACATTGGCCTTCATAGATCAAAGTACCGAGTACAAGAGATGGGATGTTATGTTGAAGTTGTATAAGACATTGGTGAGGCCTAATTTGGAGTATTGTGTGTAGTTTTGGTCATTTACCTACAGGAAAGATGTAAAAGAGTTTGAAAGAGAACAGAGAAAATTTACAGAGATGTTGTCCGGACTTGAGTTTTAAGGAAAGGTTGAGTAGGTTAGGACTTCACTTCCTGGAGTGTAGGAGAACGAGGGGAAATTTGATAGAGGGATACAAAATTATGAGGGGTATAGATAGGGTAACTGAAAGCAGCTTTTTCCACCCTGGTTGGATGAGTCTAGAATTAGAGGTCATAGGTTAAGGGTGAAAGGTGAAATGTTTAAGTGAACATGAGGGGGAACTAACTTCTTTACTCAGAGGGTCGTGGGAGTGAGGGATAAGCTTCCAGCACAAGTGGTGGATGAAAGTTCGATTGCAACATTTAAGAGAAAGGGGTATAGAGGGCTGTGATCGATGGGAGTAGGCAGTCTAAACGGTTCTGATATGGACTAGATAGGCCGAAGGGCCTGTTTCTGTTCCGCAGTGCGCTGTGACTCCGTGACTAACTGATCGGTCATAGAGGAGGAAGTCTCAAACTGAACTGAAGGAGGCAATGAAAGTTGTTAATGAAAACTTTGCCCAGTATCCACTGGACAGAGGGATCTGGACATTTGTGAGGACAACGTAGAGCAGGCCAGTAAATAAACTGATTTGCTGCAATGTGTCGATGTTAAGAAGGATGTGCTGGGACTTATGGAAAATGCTGGTCCATGTGGGAGGGAAGGGTTGGTTATATTGCTCTCAGAGTGGATTTAACGGTCGGCACAGCATCAATGGGCTGAAAGGCCTGCGCTGTGCTGTACTGTTCTAAAAAAATGCAAAAGGTTTGAGAGGTGTAAAAATCTGAGGGAAAGAGCCGTACGTTCCATTGGTGCCCTGAGAAGTGAGGTGAGAGGGAAGGAGTTTAAAGTGAATCTGAGAGAGAAGTTTTTCATACAAAAAGTGGTTTGTTTCTGGAATGAGCTGCCAGAGGGGACGGTGTTGGCAGGGGCACTAATAACATCCGAGGGGCTTCTGGACCGGTTACTTGAAAGAGCAGGACATAGAGTGAGACGGAATTAATGCAGGCTTGGGATTAATACTGACTGGCACTTCAGGATTACTTTATTTTCCGGCAAGATTTGGTTTGCAGCCTCAGTGCTGCAGTTGCGGTTGGGATCACCCTTTTTCACTTCTAGCCCTAAATCCAGTGCTCAGGAGAGACAAAGTCCCATTCTGTAAAGGTAATGACACCTGGCTTCGTTCTGTGGCTAAAGATTTCCATGTGCTGGGCGCCAGTCCAGGGAACAGCTCCACAGGCAGGAGGTCAGCGGGTCCCCGGATCAGAGGTCTGTAGGTTGGCGAGTCGGCGAGTCCACAGGCTGAGGCCTGGCGCTCAGGGTTCCGTCATCGGCAAGTCCTGGGGTTGGTACAGAAGATCAAAGCTCAAAGGTCACGGACTGAAATCAACAAGTCTGGAATTTGGGGCCTGATGACTGAGGCTCTGTGTCTGTGAGTCGACTGGAGATGGACTGTGCTGGGGTTGGAGGGCTGTCTGTGAGTGTGATTGGGTGGCTGGGAGGGAGAAAAGGGCTTTTGTTTTGTGGTTATTGCTGTAGTTGTGTTTTGGGCATGCTATGTCGGCGATAGAATGTGTGGCGAGGCCTAACCCTAACCCTAATGCTTGTGGGCTGCCCCCTGCTCATCCTTGGGTTTAATGATTCAAAGGTTCAAAGTACATTTATTATCACAGTATGTGTGCCGTATACAACCCTGAGATTCGTCTTCTCCACAGACAGCCACGAAACAAAGAGAAAACCATGGAACCTGTTCCATGAAAGACATCAAACCCACCCCCACCATGCACAAAATAAATTGCACAAACAGCAACAAAAAAAACAAGAGAAAAACACAGAGTATAAAACACAAAATCGAAAGAGTCCAGGCAAATTTCAGTAAACGCAAATGACTCTTTTCACTTTACGTTTCAATGCACGTGATAAAGAAAAGGAATCTGAATTTCTACTTCAGCCCAGGGTGTTTGCAATATTCATCTACTCCATCTACGTTTCTCGCTGCCTCAGGAAAACAGCCAGCATCATCCAAAATCCCACCCACCCCAGACGTTCTCTCTTCTCTCCTCTCCCACCAGACACAAGATATGCTGTACATGCCACTAGGTTCAAGAACAGCTTTTATCCCACTGTTAGAAGATTGTTGAAAAGTCCCCTAGTACAATAAGATAGACTCCTATATCTCATTAGGAGATTTGACACGTCACTAAAGACACTCCCAAATTTCTACAGCTGTAGCACTCTAACTGGCTGCATCACTATCTGGTATGGGGGTGGGGGGTGCTGGGGGAACACTGCACAGGATCAAAATAAGCTGCAGAGAGTTGTAAACTCAGTCAGCTCCATCATGGGCACCAGCCTCTGTAGTATCCAGGACATCTTCAAGGAGAGATGTCTCAAAAAGGCAGCATCCATCATTAAGGACCCCCAGCACCCAGGACATGCCCTCTTCTCACTGTTACCACCAGGGAGGAGGTACAGGAGTCTGAAGGCACACACTCAGCGATTCAGGAACAAATTCTTCCCCTCTGCCATCAGATTTCTGAATGGACATTGAGCCCCTGAGCACTAACTCACTACTTTTTAAAAAATTCTTATTTTAACACTACTAAATTTAATGTGTGTGTGTGTATATATATATATATATATATATATATACAGTATTTCATGATATTTTTTCTATTATTATGTATTGCATTGTACTGCTGCTTCAAGGGCACAAATTTCATGGCATACGCTGGTGATATTAAACCTGATTCTGATTAGGACTCTTGTCCTCACTATCTGCCCTGTGTGACTCTGTAACATTTTGTGGAGATCTGCAGGACGCAGACTGGATTGGACAGCATGTCCTTTAAGGAGAGGTTGGACAAGTGTTGGTTGTTTCTCTGGCACGACAGAGGTGGAGAGGGGACCTGATAGGTTTATAAGATTACGAGAGATGTAGATAGACAATCAGTATTTTTTTCTCAGGATTGAAATAGCTAATACTAAGGTGCATGCATTTAAGTTGAGATGGGGTAAATTGAAAGGAGATGTGAGAGGCAAATTTTTTTACACTGGGAGTGGTGGGTGCCTGGAATGTGGTGGCGGAGGCAGATATTGCAGAGGCAATCAAGAGGTTCTTAGATACGTTGTGAAATATATTTCATTAATATATTGTTTGATTAAGCATTCTTTGTTGTTTACATAATTCATTATGAGTTATATGTAGAAGTACGTGAATGGCGTACGTCATTACGGCACCACATCATACGTGTGTGCCTCGCTAAATTAAAATAAACATACACAGGTTTCATTAAGAACTGCCCTTTTTATTCTGCTTAGAAGTATTAATAACAAGATCTTGGAGGCATGACTTATAAGACTTATAGTTCTAAAATCTGAGCATTTCGTGCTCTTACTTTTCTTTGGGATCATGACAAACTCTGACGCCACAACATCTGTTGGCCACTTTCCTGTTGAGTAGATTGTATTGCAAAGCCTCGTGATTTCCTCAACCTCCGAGTCGCCAAGGCATTTCATCATTTTGGCTGTAACACCATCTACACCACAAGCTTTACCAGTTTTTAACTTTCCAATGGCTGTTCTTACTTCCGCTATCAAAATTTCCGGACCTTCCGTGTTTCCCTCACTCACTTGATCATTTCTAGCATCGTAGTACAATTCCCTAACGTATTCCATCCATCTACTTTCCACCTTGTCATTCTCAAAGAGTGTGTTCCCATTCTTGTCTTGAATAATGCCAGCCCTTGATTGTTTCTTGTTCCTATTGGTCATCTCTGCAATCTCCCTCTGCATATCCCTTGAATGATGCAACATGTCCATGGTCTCTATCTTTTCACACCGTTTGATAAACCGTTGTTCTTTAGCTTTTGCACACTCTGCTCTTATTTGTTGGTCCAATTCCTTGTACTTAGATGTGACCTTCTTGTGCTTCCTTCTCTCTTCCATGAGCTTCAGAATGTGATCCGTCATCCAGACCTGTTTCGCTACACGCCTTCTTTTGGGGAGACATTTTTCTGCTGCCATTTGCATACAGTCCTTCAGGTTTGACCGCATGTTATCTGGTGTCTGCTCCATGTCTTCTACTCTCAGTCCTTTAAACCTATTTTGTACCGCTGCAGAAAATCTTTCACTATACTCGCTCTTCTTCAGTAAGTCCATATCCAACCTGGCTTCCTCGGTTGCAGCCTTAATCTTTGTCTTTAGTGCAATCTTCACCCTAACAACCACCGGGTTGTGATCTGAGCCTATATCGGCACCTGGATAAATCTTTGCCATCCTAATACTTCTCCTGAAGCATTTCCTCACTGCAATATAGTCAATTTGTCTCCTTCCAGTATCCCCAGGCTTCTTCCAAGTGTATAATTGGAGGAGAAGATGGCAGTGCGACACAGTGCGCGCGGCCTCTCCGGTGATGAATATCTGTTACCTGTCAAGTAGAATGCCGTGCACAATTCTGATTTGATGGAGGCAGATGTGAGAGCACGGAGGAACATCTGGTGAAACTTCTGAAATGCCTGTTTCGCTGCCGCCGCTACTGTGTAATCCAGAATCTCCGGAGGGGAAGGGCCTGAATCTTCGGCTTTGCCTGTTGCTTGGCGGCGGGAGCCGGGGTTGAAGAGCTCGGCAGAGATGGTGCTCGGTGCTCGGTGTCAGAGGGCTGGTCGGAGGCTCGAAGTTTTCAGACGGATTCAAGAGTCGGACTGTGGTCGTGTGCTTCCAGGGTGCTGCATCGGCAAGTTTGCGGCGCTGGAGGTTCATGGCAGGGAGAGTTTTTCTTCCTTCTACCGTCTGCATGAGATGTTGGGGCTATCGGGACTTTGAGACTTTTTTTTAACCGTGCCCATGGTCTGCTCTTATCAAATTACAGTATTTCTTTGCACTGTTGTAACTATATGTTATAATTATGTGGTTTTTATCAGTTTTTCAGTCTTGGTCTATCTTGTGTTTCCGTGATATCACACCAGAAGAACATTGTATCATTTTTTAATGCATGTATTTCTAAATGACAATAAACGAGGACTCAGTGTCCTCATAATCTAATCTAATTTTTGTTTAGGTAATTTGAACCATGTGTTTGCTACCATCAGCTCATACTGTTCACAAAATTGTATAAATTAATGAAATTAATGAGTGCCAGAGTGGATTTATACTGGGTAAGGGTACCCGTGAAGGGATTTTTAATTTGCGAATAATTGTGGAACGAGGTCTAGAAAAAAAAGGGACATTTACATGTGCTCCCTGGATTACGAAAAAGCTTTTGACCGAGTCAATCATGAACAGCTGGTCAATTGCCTGAACTCATTGGGGCTGGATGGGAAAGATGATCAACTGATTGCGAGTCTGCACTGGCATCAGAAGGCAGTAATAAGAACTAATGATGGGAATTCACTGGAAGTTGAGATCCAAAAAGGGGTTCGCCAGGGCTACATTATCTCCCCTTTATTATTTAACATTTACTCAGATGTAATCTTCAGGGTGTTGAACGATGAAGCTGGTGTCCAAATTGGTGGAGCGATGGTGAACAACTTGAGGTATGCAGATGATTCAGTGTTGTTAGCCGAGACTGAGGACGAGTTACTCAGAATAGTAGATAAGATATATGCTGAAGGTGAACGATTTGGAATGAAAATAGATGCTGCAAAGACGAAGATGTTGGTAGTATCTCGGAAGAAAGAAGTCCCCAAAATCAGTCTCAAAATTAACTGTGTAGGCATACAGCAAGTCAAGAAGTTTGTGTACTTGGGACAGATGGTCACAGAGGATGGGAAATGTGATACAGAAATTAGACGAGGAATTGAGATTGCAAGATCAACGTTCTGGAGCCTGAGTGAGGTGCTGTGTGACAAGAGGTTGGACTTTGGGCTGCATTGTAGAATTTGGAAATGCTACGTCTGGAGCAGTCTGTTGTATGGAGTCGAATCGTGGACCTTATGCGAGGAAGCGCAACGAGGACTGGAGGCATTTGAAATGTGGTGTTTAAGGAGAATGCAGAAAATTAGATGGGTGATGAAGGTCAGTAATATGGAAGTGTTGAAGAGAGTGAGGAGAGAAAAGGAGTTGCTGAAGAATGTGCAGAAAAGGAAGCTGGAATATGTCGGGCACTTGTTACGAGGTGGCGGACTGCAGAAATTGTTATTGGAAGGGATGATAGAAGGAAAGAAGGAAAGAGGAAGGCAGCAAACCACTTGGTACGATAATGTGAGGCAATGGACTGGGCTGAGTTATGCTGAGGCCAGAAAAAGAGCACAAGATCGAAGAAGATGGAGGTGCATAGCTACCAACCCTGGATTCGGGACGGCACCCACTGACTGACTGACACACATTTATCACTGGGCTCCCTGTTTTTTTCTTTTGATTACTTTTGGAGTTATGAAACATAACAAGACAGCAAGATGAATATGTGGAAAATGGAGGAAATGGACATTATGTAGGCAGAAGGAATTAGTTTATTTAGCCTTTTAATAACTGGTTTAATTAGTTTGCCAGAATCTCATGGGTCGAACGGGCTGTAGCTGTAGCAGGGCTGTAGCTCTGTCCCAAGCAGAAATATTTTAGGCGGAATAAAGCACCCAACAGAGGGCAGTACAATACTGCGTTAACATGCATTTACAAAGCTTCCCGCACTCTGGTGTGGTTTCAAGCCACCTCATTTCTCAGAGCAAGTAAACACATTTGCTATTAAACTTCTCTCAAATGCTGACACATTGTTCAAAGCAGTGAATATTTATTGCCTGTGTGTTAAAACTTTACAGCCCACGAGCACATCAAGCCGACGGTGATGAAATCATTGGACAACAAAGACTTTGCTTCCTGAATACTTTACGATGTATTTTAAGGATTTTGGGCTGCTGATCTTGAAAATCACCATGAAATTTCCCTATCACACACAATTCTTTGAAATTGCCTCTATGTGTTATTTCAATTCATGGAAATTCACTTGAAAAAGGGTTGGTAGCTATAATTTATAAATGGAAATTGAATTTACGAATGATATCTAACAATAAAATTAAGCGTGCTTGGGAATTGGAAGTTCAAGAGTCATTTTCAGATAATCAATGGAGTAAAATTCTTCATTTGGTTAATAACTCATCTATTTGTGCCCGTCACTCCTTGATACAGTTCAAAGTAGTGCATTGGGCACATATGTCAAAGGATAAACTAGCAGGTATTTTTTCCAACACCAATCCTATTTGTGATAGACGTAATATTGAGGTGGCCACTTTAACTCATATGTTTTGGTCTTGTATAAAGCTAGACAATTTTTGGAGAGATGTTTTTAAAACATTATCAAAAGTTTTGGATCTGGACCTACAACCTAATTTACTTACGGCAATATTTGGGATTATCCCATCGAAACCAGGAAATATTTCTGTTTCTGCTCAACGTATCACGTGTCAAATGTCAGCCTTTTCAACTTTATTGTCTAGGAGAGCCATTTTACTGATTCTAATCCATCTACTGTCTTTTATTGGCTCTCCTCCATTATGTCCTGGTTAAGTTATGAGAAAATAAGAAGTCGGACATTTGATACATCCTTTAATTTTGAGCAAATCTGGTGACCTTTTATTCAATACTTTCATTTAATTTTATTTATTACTCTTCCAATTTTTTTTTTGAAGTTTTAGATTTGATCAGAAAGTCTTTCTTCTTTTTGGGTCGTGTCCTCAGAATGGAGCCCAGTCCTTTTTTTTTGTATAGTGTAGTGGGGTTTTTTCCTTCATTTAAAATTCAGATTTTTTCCTTTCCTCTTCATGAACTGATAAGAGGAGAATTGCTGTTTCCTTTTTTATTATATATTATATACTAGCTTAACACTATGTATGATTTTGATGTCTATTTCAATCTCCGTTTGTATTGTTATTGATATATATATTTGAGATAATTCTCCTCTTGTTTGTATTTCTGTTCCTTTTAAATCAATAAAAAGATTAATAAAGAAGAAAGTTATTTCAATTCATAATTCAAGTCAGAAAAACTGATATCAAGATTAAAGAAGGCATTTTTGTTGGTCCACGAACAGGTCTTCAATGACAGGCAATCCAAAGAACTTTGAGTGGGACTGGAGAAAATCACATGGAAGGCATTCAAGGATGTTGTTGAAAATTTTCTTGGGAACTACAGAGCACCAAACTACATGCAGGTGGTTGACAACATGCTTCAAGCATGCAAAACCATGAAGCACAACATGTCACCAAAGATTCATTTTTTGCATTCCGATTTAGACTTCTCCCCTGTAAATCTTGGCGCTGTCAGTGACAAGCATGGTGAAAGGTTTCACCAGGACATTGTGGTCATGGAGAAATGGTATCAGGGCAACTGGAATCCATCAATGCTGGCTGATTATTGTTGGACACATAAGTGAGGAGCCTCGGACACTGAGTACAAATGAAAATCATCAACAAAGTATTTTTAGTTTAGTTGAACTATTGCAAAACGTCAGCGCCATTATGCAATTAAACACATTATATTCAATAAAAGTTAATCTCTTGTTTCTCCAAATTCCTACATGATATAAGTAGACTGAAATTATATTTGTGTTCAGCTTCAAGTTGTCTATCATAAACAAAGAAAAAAATTCTGAGAAAGCAGCACTTTGGAAAAAAGTTGTTGTCTCGTGACATCTCTCCTCCACATAGTTTCCAGTTAACAACATCAAAAGCACCTCTCTCAGCCCTTCATTTAAGAGGTTATGCTTAGACAACTGTGAATTTTGTTACAATGGGCAGTGAAATTTTGTCATGAGATCAAGATGGTGGGAAAGAGAAGGCTTGTGAAGAATTGTCTCTACGCTTTCTGAAAGGGTGGAGGAGAAAGAAGATCAGTGACAGGGAGAGACCAAAGGCAGAACCCAACCTCTGCTGGATAACACAAAAAATTGTCAGCACAGCATCTGTTACCAAGTGCACAAGGCGATTGAAAGCTTCACACATCTTCACCCTTGCTATCAGTTCTTACTGAATTAAATATTATTTGCAAAGGACATCACGAAAACGACCGCGGGGAATCAGGTCAGTGCCTGTGTTTATGACCCATGTGTACTGAGCTCTCTGGACCTGTGCGGGGGGTGTGGGGGGCACCAGAGAGCATTGGGCTCTGAGGTTTTTAGAGCACCTGAATTGGTTAATGTTGTTTAATGAGAGTCAATAATCGTATAAAGTTCCTTGCGTTTTTCTCGAGCGACTCACTCTTTGTAATGTGGTCTCCTGGTGCCTTCTGTTTAAACTCGTTAAGTTTATTGTGAGGTGTTTAGGGATTCTGTGTTACTTTTATTATTTAAGTGGATGTCCAGTTAGTGCTAATTGCACAGTCCTAGTTTTGAGAATGATACGTCTCATGGTGTTGCTCAGTCGAGCCATCGATGTTCTGCTGGAATTCCTAAGTATAAATAAACTCTTGTTTCCACCTCTACATGAGAGTCTGTCCTTCCTCCGTACCTGGCTTCAGTCATTTGTCAGCTTACACTGTGACACCATGTGATGCGACAGTTAAAGTTATTTAGGGGCATGGGAAAGCGCATTCGAATTCACAACTCATAGTGTTTGTCCACTATCAAAGTCAGAGTACATTTATTATGTCACCATCTACTACCTTCAGATTCATTTTCCTGCAGGCACTTACAGGAAAATAGAGAAATACAACAGAATTTATGAAAAGCTACACACAAACAAAGATAGACAATCAACCCACAAACAAGAGAAAATCTGCAGATGCTGAAAATCCAGAGCAATACACACAAAATGCTGGAGGAACTCAGTTGGCCAGGCAGCATCAAAGTACATCAACTATACTGTTTTCCATAGGTGCTGCCTGGCCTGCTGAGTTCCTCCAGCATTTTGTGTGCGTTGCTCGGACAATCACTACTACTACGACGTCAACTCAGGCCTAGGGGGCCAGCGTCGGGCACAATGACGGACTCTCCACTTCTCCCTCTCCCTCATCAGTGTGTTCCGTTCATCTACATTAGCCACGCCGCTGTCTTCTAGGAGCGTGTCGACCATAGTCTTGGGAGGGCGCCCAGGGTTCATCCTCCCGTGCTTGGGCTCCCATATGATGACTGGGCTGGCAGGTAGCTCGGGGTGGCATAGACAGTGCCCCGCTAGTTGCAGTCTTCTCGCCTCGATTTTAGTGGTGAGCATCGGTAGATCGTTATAGAGCTCGACGTTTGTCATGTGCTGTTGCCAACTCATGTCAAGAGCCATCTGGAGCATTCGTGTATAGCAACCATCTAGAGACTTTCGACTAGTCTTGGTGAGTGTCCACGTCTCGCATCGTACGTGAGAATGGACTCTATGACTGCTATGAAAATCCTCTTTTTAAGCCCTCTGGTCAGGTTCGACTTCCAGATTCCCTTCATGTCATTCATAGCCATCCACACCAGCACCTTCCATATCTTTATGTCCTTCTCCGAACTCATCATTCTTGACCCGAGGTATTTGTAGTCAAAGACTTTCTTAATGGTATCATTCTTTACGGTCTTGAGAGTACCTTTGTCACAGTTAAACGCCATGTACTCTGTCTTTTTAGCATTTAGGTGAAGTCCAACTTTATTGCACTCAATTTCCACTTTTGTCAGTAGCTGCTGTGCTTCCTCCATCTGGTCAGAGAGCAGGACTATGTCATCTGCAAAATCGAGATCTGTGAGCGTAACTGGTCTGACCCTTTTGGTTCGTCCTGGTTTTATGGTAAAACCAAGGTTGTCCTGATCTTTGGTAGCTTGACGCAGATGCAGTTTAATGTGGATAAATGTGAGGTTATCCACTTTAGTGGTAAGAACAGGAAGCAGATTATTATCTAAATGGAGTCAAGTTAGGAAAAGGGGAAGTACAACGAGATCTAGGTGTTCTTGTACTTCAGTCACTGAAAGCAAGCATGCAAGTACAGCAGGCAGTGAAGAAAGCTAATGGCATGCTGGCCTTCATAACAAGGGGAATTGAGTATAAGAGCAAAGAAGTCCTTCTGCAGCTGTACAGGGCCCTGGTGAGACCACACCTGGAGTACTGTGTGCAGTTTTCGTCTCCAAATTTGAGGAAGGACATTCTTGCTGTTGAGGGAGTGCAGCGTAGGTTCACGAGGTTAATTCCCGGGATGGCGGGACTGTCACATGTTGAAAGATTGGAGCGACTGGGCTTGTATGCTCTGGAATTTAGAAGGCCGAGATCTTATTGAAACATATAAGATTATTAAGGGATTGGACATACTGGAGGCAGGAAGCATGTTCCCGCTGGTGGGTGAGTCCAGAACCAGAGGCCACAGTTTAAGAAGAAGGGGTAGGCCATTTAGAACGGAGTTGAGGAAAAACTTTTTCACCCAGAGAGTGGTGGATATATGGAATGCTCTGCCCCAGAAGGCTGTGGAGGCCAAGTCTCTGGATGCTTTCAAGAAAGAGATGGATAGAGCCTTAAAGATAGCGGAACCAAAGGTTATGGGGATAAGGCAGGAACTGGATACTGATTGTGGATGATCAGCCATGATCACAGTGAATGGCGGTGCTGGCTCGAAGGGCCGAATGGCCTACTCCTGCACCTATTGTCTATTGTAATCAAGGAAGATTATACAGATGTAGGGTGCCAGAGTGTCTCCTTGCAGCACACCAGCTAGGAGCTCGAACACTGCTGTTTCTCCATCTGGTGATACAACTTTCACCATGGTTTTGGTATAGCTGGACTTTATTGCCCTCAGTAGATGGTCTGGCACTCCGTAAGCTTTCAGGATCTTCAGCATTTTACCTCAGTGAATGGAGTCAAAAGCTTTGCGAAAATTGATGTAAGCAAGCACGGCTGGTAGGTTGTTCTTCTTGACTTCCTCGATGATCCTACTGAAAGCAATTATTTGCATTACTGTTGTGTGCTTCTGCAGAAAACCATTCTGATTGAATCTTAGCTTAGGATCAATGGCGGTGCGAATCCTGTTCAAGATCATCCGATTATATAGCTTTGCTAAGATGCTGGTCAAGCTGATACTGCGGTAGTTATCTGTCTTCGTGAGGGATCCAGACTTGGGGACTGGGATAATGTTTGAGAGTGACCACTGTCCTGGTTTGTCGCCTTTCGGACAATCAACCAATGTGCAAAAGAGGACAATCTCTGCAAATAAAAAGGACCGAGAACATGAGATATAGAGAGACCTTGAAAGCGAGCCTGTAGATCATAGAATCCATTCAGAGTTGGGGTGAGTGAAGTTATTAATGCCAGTTCCTCGAGCCTGATGGTGTGGGTCTTAAGGCACTTGTACCTCATTCCCATTGGTAGCAGCGAGAAGAGATGGTGGGGGTCCTCGATGATGGATACCATTTTTTTTCTGACAGGGCTCTGTGAATGTGCTCCATGGTGGAGAGGACTTTGTCTGTGCTGGACTGGGCTGTAACTACTTCTGTCTGTAGGTTTGTTCCATTCCTGGGCATTGGTGTTTCTGTACCAGGCCATTAAGCAACCATTTCGGACACCCTCCACTGGGCATCTGTAGAAAGTAAAAGTATTGTCTGAATCTGATGCCACTGAAGCTGGGCTGAGAGGGTCGGTGCAGGTGATGGATACAGTACATGAATTAGCTGGCTACCTACAGAGACTGATGGAAATAGCCAATAGATTTCACAGCATCGATGTAGAGACCAAAACAGTCAGTGGTTTGGAGATTCTTCACAACAGCTAGGAACAGAGTTGTTTCTAAGGACCAGGGATTTATTCAGATAGAGAACAGTAGAGAGACGTATAGCACAGAAACAGGCCATTCAGCTCAACTGGTCAATGCCAACCATGGTGCCCATCTTCTGTTTTTAGATGGCACTGGTGAAGCCTAGAAACTACTTATCAGCGGCAAACAAAACAAAGAATACAACTAAATACTTTATTAATAACACTTTTTCTGGTAAAATTTCTGGTCAACGATCACTGCAGACCATGGGGAGGCAAGCAAAGGTGAGGCAGAGTTGGGGCGAGTGGAAGCGAGGCCCATCCACCAAAACTGAGAACATGAGATGATTAGCCCTTGAAAGCAAATCCATGGGTTGTGGGAACATTTCAATAAGGGAGCAAGTGAAGTTGTCCCCTTTTGTTCAAGAGCCCAATAGTTGATAGCTGTTCCTGAACTTGGTGGTGAGGGTCCTGAGGGCCCTGGTCCTTCTTCCTGATGGCAGAAGCAAGAAGAGAGCATGACCTGGGTGGTGGGAAGTGGAAGGGGTGGGGGGGGGGGGGTGGAAAGTCCCTGATGATTGATGCTGCTTTCCTGTGACTACACTTCATGCATTAAATTTCGCCACTCAACCAATCAGCAATGAGATTTCCTCCCCATGTCACAATTGAGTCTCCAAAGTGATGTTCAATCAGCTGATTGGTAATTATATAAAGGCCAAGCATTCAGAGGACACATCACAATCAATAGCACACTGACGATGTCTCCTCATATGGTGATAAAACGTTTCAAGTAAATTACCACGTTTGGAGAACAACTCAACACAACCCAATGGATAGGTCCATTGGAAGTGTACTGAGGGATGCGGATCCAATGTGGGCGAATGGGACTAGCTCAGATGGGCACCTTGCTTAGCATGGTCAGGATGGGCCAAAAAGTCTCTTACTGACATTGATGAGTCTGCTGTCACAAAGAGATTAGAGCAATTAGGTTAAGGGTGGGAGATTTCACTTCCAGAAGCGCTAATAGGTAATGCCTCCTTTGAACTGATGATTTCTGGTCCTATGTTTGATCTTCAAATCTGTTTTCTGCACATGCAGTAGGTTTTTGGAAAATTTTGTTTTTGCCAATTCCTGGCATACACTTCTGTAAGTATATTTCCTCCTGAAAATCTTAACGTTTGCAAAACTAATTTTGTTTCTTACAGAGAGAGAGAGAAAGCAGGAATAAACTGTGCAAAGTCAGCTGAAATTTTGTGCATCATCATTATCTGCCGTGTCGTGTGACATCATCATGATGTGCCATGTCGTGTGACATCATCATCATCTGCCGTGTCGTGTGACATCATCATTATCTGCCGTGTCGTGTGACATGGATAATCATGCTCTTTCCATGAATATGATTGTTCTTGTCAAATTTTTCTAGTGGTTTGCCATTGCCTTCTTCTGGGCAGTGTCTTTACAAGGCTCTGACCCCAGCCATTATCAATACTCTTCAAAGATTGTCTGCCTGGCATCAGTGGTCACATAATCAGGACTTGTGATGTGCACCAGCTGCTCATACGACCGTCCACCACCTGCTCCCATGGCTGCACGTGACCCTGATCGGGGGGCTAAACAGGTGCTACACCTTGTCCAAGGGTGACCTGCAGGCTAGCGGAGGGAAGGAGGGTCTTACACCTCCTTTGGTAGAGACATTTCTCCACCCTGTCACTCAGAAATTTTGTACATGCTGACAAAATGTACAAAGAAACACACCGGCTGGAAATTATAATTTGACGATAAATTCTATATTCACCATACATGAAAGAGCTGCCCATTCAAATTAAATTGTATATAATTCAAATAAATTCTATATTCACCATACATTGAAGAGCTGCCCATTCAAATTAAGTTATTTATATTGCAAATACATTCTATATTAGCCATACATTGAAGTGCCGTCCATTCAAATTAAATTGGAAGCCAGCCTGTTGATTCAATGCCTTAAGAAGATGATAAGACACAGGAGCAGTATGAGGCCATTTGGGCGATCAGGTCTGCTCACCATTCCAGCATGGCTGATTTATTATTCTCCTGCTTGTTTGACCCCCTTACTGATCCAAAACTGATCAACCTAAGCTTTAAATATATCCGGTTATTGCCCTCCACAGCTGTTGGTGGCAATGAATTCCACAGATTCAGCACCCTCTGACTAAAGAAATTCCTCCTATTTTGCGGCTGTACCCCTTGGTCCAAGATTCCCCCCACTACAGGAAACATCCTCTCTGTCGAGGCCTTTCAACACTTGATAGGTTTCAGTGAGATCCCCCTCACATTTTTCCAAACTCCACCAGGTACAGACGCAGAGCCGCCTCGCCTCACACGTTAACCCTTTCATTCCCAGGATCATTCCCTTGAACCTCTTCTGGATCTTCTCCAATGCCAGTGCATTCTTTCTTAGATAAGGGCCTAAAACTGCTCACAGTTTCACCGGTCGTTCTCTGCAGTAGCCTCTACCAAACACAATCACAGGAACCAGACTTGCAGAGTCTGCCCTGCCTTTTGGCATTTGAACTATTATCAACAGACCCTGATTCTATGATGAAGTACAGACGTCTACCTGGTGCTTCGACAGGTTAAATGTTGGCTCATTGGGTGTTGGCTTTTCCTTTCTTAATGCGGTTCTTTTGTGTTTCTTGCTTAGTGGCTGCCTGTAAGCAGGCGCATCTCAAAAGTGTCTAATTTAAACATCCTTTGATAATAAATGAGTCTTGATTCTTTGAGTCTTTGAATCTTGAAGAAACATTGGAGAACAACAAAAGCACAACAAAATGAAGCAAAACCCTCGAGAGTACAATCTACTCTGAAGCTCAAACAGACAAACGGAATGTTTTCAAGGTTCAAAGTAAATTTTATTATCAAAGTCCATACATACAACCCTGAGATTTATTTTCATGCGGGAATACTCAATAAACCCACTATAGAATAATAACCATAATAGAATCAATGAAAGACCACATCAACTTTGGTGTTCAACCAGTGTCAAAAGACAGCAAACTGTGCAAATACAAAAAGAACAAATAATAATACATAAGCAAGCAATAAATAATAGGAGCATGAGATGAAGAATATTGAGAATAAATTTATTTTGCATTTTGAATGTTAGTATTTGTTGGATTTGATGGTCTGGTCATCTAGTTGTTTTTTTGGAAGTCAAGAAAGAAGCAAAAGACTTGTTGGTTACAGCCACTCGTTAAGCGGTACGCCAACCAGTGGCGCAGTGACATCCTCCACGGACTTCAAGGCGCGTGATCTCCGGTTCAAATCCAGCCAGCTCCTTGCATGCTTTCCATCCGTGCTGGGTTGAGTGTTGCGTTAGCAACTCGGCCTCATAAAAACAGATAAATGCTAAAGAAACAGCAAGGTCACCGCCCAATGTGCTGAAAGCTGTGGGAAGGAACAACACCTTATTAAGCGTTACCAGAACAAATGGCAAACAAAGAAAGACAAACCAAAGGATAAAGAAATTGTGGTTATTTTATATGCACAACTTGCTCAGTCTCGACAGATAACACTCAGTGAGAAGAGATAACCCATGAAATAACCAAATTCAGTGGTGTGACAGAGGCTGCAGAAAAACTTCTAGAAAAATATAGAATCAGCTACAGATAATCAGCCGGCTGTTTCTGTGACGTCTCCTCTGCTCCATGCTGAACTGAGGCTGAGGCTGTGTCTGCTCTGGCCGCTCTGGGCTTCATGTCTGAGGGCTCACTTTCATTCCAAATACAATGTGCTTACTTTTACTGTTTGCATGATTTGTGTTTTTTTCCCACTGCACATTGGGTGTTTGTCATTTTTTATGGGTTCTTTTGGGTTTCTTGTTTTGTGGCTGCCTGTAAGGAGAAGAATGTCGAGGTTGTATAATATATGCCTACATTGTACATTTTATGAAACTCAGAAGTGCAGTGTACTTTGAAATTTGAGTCTAGGACCAGAAGGCTCACCTTCAGAATAGAGGGACGTCCATTTAGAACAGAGATGAAGAGGAATTTTTTTGAGCTAGCTAATGGTGTACCATATACCTCCTTTGATAGTGAGGTATCTCCACTCTGCCACATGTATAAAACAGCTCACCATCCATTAATAAACCACAATTTGTGTAACAATAGATTTGAAACTTCTAAATCCAACATTGTCTAGAATTGCCAGGATTTTCTGTAGGGTCGTTTATTCTACCACAGCCTCCAGTGTGTCCAGTTTGACTCCTACAACAGAGCCAGTTTATTGGGCCTGCTGGCATCACCCATGGCACCACTGCATAGAAGATTGTGCTGGTGACAACAGACCGGTTGGAAGGGAGCGAGCCAATACAGTCCCGTACGGGGCTGCAGTGCTGCTTCTAGCCAAGTCCCACGCACAGCTGTCAGTCCATGCAGCACTGGCTCTTCCGCAGGACCGCATGCTCAGTCCGCTGCTGGTGCCTGACTGCACTGCTGGATTCAGTTGGAACTGAGTCAGCAAGTTTGCTGATGTCACAGCAGTGGGTGGCCTCATCGACAGGGCGGCGTACAGAGAGGAGGTAGAGCGGCTGATAGAATGGTGCAAGAAGTACAACATCAGTCTCAACGTGGACAAGACCCAAGAGCTAAATGTGGAGTTTAGGAAGATGCGTGCTGACCACTCCTCACTGCACCTACTCATGGCTCCTCCGTGAAGAGCGTTAGGTGCATCCAAGTTTCTGGGAGTTAACATAACGGACCTTGTCCCTCAACACAACCTCTGGTCAAGGCACCACGGTAGCGTCTCCACGTCCTGAGGAGATTGAGGTGAGTGATGTTCCACCTGCCTTCATTTTAACCAATTTTGCAGGGGCACCATCGAGAGTGCCCTGACCAGCCGCATCACCGTCTGGTACAGGAATTGCAGGGCTTCTGACCACGTGTTCCTGCTGAGAAGATCATCGGGGTCTCTCTTCCGCCCATCAGGGATATTTACCAGGAGCACGGCCCTTAGCATTGTCAATGATCCCTCCCATCCATCCAGCAATCTCTTTGATCCACCTACCTTCAGGCAGGAGGTACCCTAACATGAGGACAGGAACTATTTGGCTGTAAAACAGCTTCTTCCCGCAGGATGTACGACGACTGAACTCCCTGCCACCACCCAGGTCTCATGAAGCGCCAGTAACGTTATACTGTTTGCTTTTTAACTTAGTTCGCAAATGCAGCTCATTATTTGTTAATTTATTTGTGGTAATTTTACCTCTTGTGTGTGAGTTTTTCTGCCGTGTTGTGCACTCTGGTCCGGAGGAACACTGTTTCATGTGTACGGATGAATGACAATAAACTGAACTTGAACTTGGCCGCATCCAATCGCCTCTCTGTGTGGGAGGAAAGGAAGGGGACTTGTTTCGCTGCAGTTGTTTTTTGCTTGTTGTGCTCTGTATTGTTCCGCCGGGCCCTATGGCTAAGTTACGTGCGCGCCGCAATGTGCGATGAGAACTTCCCATCTCATTCCTGGGTCGTGTTGGTTGTTAATGCAAAGGAACCATTTCACTGGATGTTTCGATGTACATGTGAGAAATAAATTAATCTGAATCTCTCTCCATTAGTGACTGTGCTCCCAGCAGCAACGGGCGCAACCTAATCCTCCCCCTCAGCTTCATTTGGACTTCATTTAACGAGTCAATTACTTTCCCTTCCGTCTCGGAGGCTTAGTAAGACATTCCCTATCATATATGAATACAAATGTGCGTAGATTTATTTTCCATAATGAGTATTTATTTTCTTGTATCCATTTGCTACGACTACAAAACTCTGGCATTCTGTAGCACAGTGAGAGACGGCGTCGATGGATCGGTGCAGACAATCGCTCGGGTATTTTTTATGTTATTAATTAAAATAAAATGATTGGCAACTACTTCAATTCAAATGACACCATGCTCATTAATCCCTTGCTTTATGATTCCAATTGCATTTTAGTTACCTTTCCTCCAGCGATGCAGTCTGCAGGGTCTATTTTAGTTGACATCGGAAGCCTCGTTCGTTTATTACGCGCCGTGTCGTAGGACGTAGCTGATCATGATCTTTCCGTGACCGTGATTGTTCTCGGCAACTTTTTCTACAGAAGTGGTTTGCCATTGTCTTCTTCTGGGCAGTGTCTTTACAAGACGGGTGATCGCAGCCATTATCAATACTCTTCAGAGATTGTCTGCCTGGCGTCAGTGGTCACATAACCAGGATTTGTGATGTGTACCGGCTGCTCGTACAACCATCCACCACCTGCTCCCATGGCTTCACATGACTCTGATCGGGAGGGTGGGGGCTAAGCAGGTGCTACACCTTGTCCTAGGGTGACCTGCAGACTAGAGGAGGGAAGGAGTGCCTTACACCTCCTTCTGTGAGAAGCATCTCCACCCGGACCCCCAAAGAATCTATTAATCCTCGCTTAAAGTATATCCAAAGACTTGGCCTCCACAGCTGTCTGTGGCAATGAGGAGCCTTACATCTCCTTTCGAAGACATATCTCCACCCTGCCATCTGAAGGCTACCCGTGTTTAAATAATCTGTGTGGTATTTGCAGGAATTTTATGTCAAGGTAGTGAATGTGAAACTTGCTCACCATTTTAGCGTGGGATGAAGCTGCTTCTGAGGGGTTATGGTTCCAATGAGTTTCCTGATTTTGACCCAAGTCGAACGTGGTAACCTGCCTCAGTGACTGTAGTCCAGTAGCACTTACATCCACTGTGATGAAGCGTCTTGAGATGCTGGTGATGAAACATATCAACTCCTGCTTGACAAGCGACTTGGATCTGCTCCAATTTGCTTACGGCGCAACAGGTCCACAGCAGATATCACTCATTGGCTCTTCGCTCAACCCTGGAACATCTGGACAGCAAAGATGCATGCATCAAGATGCTCTTTATCAACTACAGCTTGGTATTCAATACCATCATCCTCTCAAAACTAATCAATGTGAGCATTTTGGTTGCTTCTCCATCCTGTTAGGTGTGGTTTCATTGATTCTATTATGGTTCTTAGATTTACTGAGCATGCCCGCAAGAGAACAAATCTCAGGGTCGTACGCGGTGACGTATATGTACGTTAATTAATACATTTACTTTGAACTTATTCAAAAACAACACTTTGAGCTTTACAAGTGTCAGCTGCTATATTTAGAAAGCTGAGCTTGGCAAAAAGCAGGGGCCCTGGCCCAGGACAGTGAATATCCATCACACTTGTGGCAGTACTCCTTCTAGATGAACTCAATGGTGGGAGAGCTTTTCCTGTGATGGATTGTGCTGTATCCACTATTTCATTTTACAAATGGTCAAACTTCCCACTTTCGCACAGAACGGTTTAATCTTTCCAAATTTCAATCTACAAAAAGGCGGCTGTCTTCATTACCTCCAAAATTGTCCAATTAGAGCCAAGCTTTAGAGTTACATTTAAAGTTCAAAGTTCAAAGTAAAATTTATTATCAGAGTACATATATGACATCACCTTCAGCTCTTGAGATCCTCATTCCATGAATCCAGTACTGTATAAAGTACCTTTTATTATCAGAGTATACATTTGTCCCCACTTACAACCCTAAAATTCATTTTCCTGTGGGCATACTCAGCAAATCTATAACAGGAGTAATGAGAGATCAACCAGAGAGCCGAAGACAACAAACTGTGCAAATGCAAATATAAATAAATAGCAATAAATAACGAGAATATGAGATAATGAGATATGAGTCCTTAAACTGAGATCATTGGCTTTGGAAACATCTCAAAGGATGGGTAAGTGAGTGTAGCTATCCCCTTTTGTTCAAGAGCCAGATGGCTGAGGGATGGTATTTGTTCTTGAACCTGGTGATGTGAGTCCTGAGGTGCATGTACCTTCTACCTGATGGCAGCAGTGGGAAGAGAGCTTGACCTGGATGATGGGCGTTCCTGATGATGGATGCTGCTTTCCTGTGACAGTGTTTCATGTAGATGTGTTGGGAGGGCTTTACCTGTGATGTATGGGGCTGAATCCACTATTTGTAGGATGTTCCATTCAAAGGAATTGATGTTCCCATATCAGGCTGTAATGCAGCCAATGGATCTGCTGAGCTAAAACAATTAATGAAATGTTCCTCCAGGCATATGTTAGGTGTTCTGATTAATGTACACTTCCGTCCTTCTGAGGATCTACCCTGGACTCAATATATCGATTCAGCAGTTATATTTCATTAGGAGTTTGAGGAGATTTGGTTTGTCACCAAAGACACTCACAAACTTCTACAGATTTACCATGGACAGCATTCTAACTGACTGCATCACTGTTTGGTATGGGGCGTGGCTACTGCACAGGATTAAAATAAGCTGCAGAGAGTTGTAAACTCAGTCAGCTCCATCATGGGCACTAGCCTCTGTAGTATCCAAGACATCTTCAAGGAGGCGTGCCTCAAAAGGGCAGCATCCATCATTAAGGACCCCATCACCCAGGACATGCCCTCTTCTTATGCTACCATCAAGCGAGAGGTACAGGAGCCTGAAGGCACACACTCAATGATTCAGGGACAGTTTCTTCCCCCCTGCCATCTGATTTCTGAATGGACATTGAAACCATGAACACTACCTCACTTTTTTTCTTCGCTTTTTGCACTAATTACTTAACTTTAAATATATACTTACTGAAAATTATGGGTTTTATTTTTATGTATTGCAATGTACTGCTATCACAAACAGCAAATTTCATGACATACGTATGCTGGTGATATTAAGCTTCAACTTGAACTCAGTTCTTTCTCCTCCTATTCTGTCTGCTTGGGGCGGGGGGGGGGGAGAAGAAGGGTGAATAACCAGGGTAGGAGGGATCCTTGATTGTGGAGACATCAAAAAGTACACCTGCTGGAAATCAGGAGAAACAGCCAAGATGCTGGAAGAACTCAGCGGGTCTGGTAGTATCTGTGGAAGGGGACAAAGAGAAGACCCTTATATGGGTTGAAGCCCTTCCTGGGGTTGTGGTGGGCGGATGGGAGATCACAGAGTCATTGAGAAGTCTAGCACAGAAACAAGCCCTTCGACCCATCTACTCCATGCCAAACCATTTAAACTGCCTGCAACCATTGACCTGCACCAAGACCATAGCCCTACATACCCCTACCATCTATGTACCTATCAAAACTTCTCTTAAATGTTGAAATTGAGTTCACATGCACCACTTGTGCTGGCAGCTCGTTCCACACTCTCACCGCCCTCTGTGTGAAGAATTTTCGCCCTCATGTTTCCCTTAAACATTTCACCTTTCACCCTTAATCCATGACCCCCTAGTTGTAGTCCCACCCAACCTCCATGGAAAAAGCCTGCTTGCATTTACCCTATCTGTTCCCCTCATAATTTTGTATACCTCTATCAAATCTCCTCCCAATCTTCTACATTCCAAGGAATAAAGTCCTAACCTATTCAATCTTTCTTTGTAACTCAGGTCATCCAGTTCTGGCAACATCCTTGTAAAGTTTCTCTGTAGTCTTTCAGCCATATTTACATATTTCCTGTAGGTAGCTGACCAACACTGCACACAATATTCCACCAATATCTTACACAACTTCAACATAACATCCCATCTCCTCTATGCAATATATTGATTTATGAAGGCCAATGTGCCAAAAGCTTTCTTTACAACCCTAACTACCGGTGACGGCACTCCAATGAATTACGGAGCTGTATTCCCAGATCCCTTCATTCTACAGCTCTCCTCGGTGCCCTACCTTTCACTGTTTAAGACCTACACTGGTTGGTCCTACCGAAGTGCAACTCTTCGCTTTTGTCGGCATTAAATTCTCTCTGCTATTTTTCAGCTGGTCCAGATCCCGCTGCAAGCTATGATAATTTTCCTTGCTGTCCACTACACCCCCAATCTTGGTGTCATCCGCAAACTTCCCTGATTTACTTAACCACAATATCATCCAGAATGTTAGAGGAACTCAGCAGACCAGGCTGCATCTATGGAAAGGAGTAAACAGTCGACGCTCTGGGCTGGGATACTTTCTCAGAACTCCTGACGACGGGACTCCGCCCGAAAGGTCGACTGTTTACACTTTTCCATAGATGCTGCCTGCTCTGGTGAGTTCCTCCAGCATTTTGTGTGTGTTGATTTGGATTTCCAGCATCTGCAGACTTTGAGACATTATCATCCATATCGTTGATACAGATGACAAACAACTCTGGTCTTCCAGACCCGGCAAGATCCTTGTAAATTTTCTCTGTACTCTTTCTTTCAACCTTATTTACATCTTTCCTGTGACTAGGCGACAGAAACGGCACACAATATCTGGCGTTTCAGTGTCAGACAGGTGCCACGGGGAGTGAGTGGCTGGGAAGTGGGGAATGGGGTCAACTGGGATGTGTTTTCCCCAAAAACAAATTGTCGCAGGAAGTCTCTCCCCGCCCGGTTGGGACCCTCAATTATCAGCGGCTCACAGCCATAAACAGAAAGCTGGAAGTCTTGCTCCTTGCTTCCAGGATCAGCCCCAACTTCTGCTATAGTCTTTCGTGACCATTTTCATTTCCTGTGCGATTGTGTCTCCTCTGCCTGTGCGTTTTGCCGTCGGTCACCGTCCGTCTCCTTCCCCCGACGCTGACATTAGCCGACCACTTGTGCCTCATCCCGTTCTCTCTGATCCAGTGGTGACACCGGCGGTCTTCCCGGAGAGCAGCCGAGCTCCAGGCAATCGGAGGCGGTTTCCAGCCGCCCCGGGTCCGCGTCTGACGGTTCGGCCGGGCGGAGGGAGGTTCGCCCCGCTCGGGGATACCCGCTGCTGCGGCGTGGCTGGATATTGTCCCGGGATGATTTCTGGTTCGCTTTCGGCGACGAGCAGAGGCGGTGCGTGAAGCTCCGGGGCTGCGACTGAGAGCGAAGAGGAGCTGCCGGCGCCGCCCGTCCACCCGCAGGTAAGCGAGGGGCCGGCTGGGCGCCGGGTCTGGGGTACGAACCGAGCCGCGGTCGGGTGCGCCGGCAGGCCGAGGCTGTGGGAGCCGGCCTCATCCCCTCGCCGGGCGGCGGGAGGGATGGACACGGGCTGCGGAGGGAACGGGCGCTCTCCCGGTGTGGCCGGCGGGAGGGGCACGGCGCCGGGTTCGAGCGGGGGACGGAGTGGCCGCCCAGTCCCCGGGAGGGTAAAGGGACGCGGTCGGTACCCGGTTCCGGTGCGTGGATGGAAGGAATGCGCGTCCACTTCCACCTTCACCCCACCCTCCATTACCCGCGGGCGATTTAAAAGCAGAGCCCGCAAAGTCCGGCCTTTGCAAACCCGTCCCGCTGCGCCCCGGGGGTGATGGATGACCCGGCTCTCGGCCCCCGGCCGCAGCGCTCAGATCCCGAACCGTGGGGTTTGCGCCGCGAAGGTGGCGAGCCCCCGCCTCATCGCGAGTTTTCAGCTCTCACGCCGCGGATCGCATCGATTGTGGAGTTTGTGCGGCATCGATTGCAGGTTCCGAAACCCAACTCCATAGCACGGCAGGATCCCAGCTGCCCTGCCGTGAACACAGGTCGCGCCGTGCCTTCCAGTCGTTCCCAACCATCGTCATGTCACAGACCCCTGCCATTATCCGAGGGGTCCGTGGCCCCCAGGTTGGGAAGCATTGATTAGTCACTCCGCCTCTCTAGCCCACCAACCGAATTATACCAACAGAACCTGCTCAGGAATGCGGTGGGTATCCCGCCTGGTCACAGGGAGGACACGAAAACTCCACAGGGGTGGGGTCTGATGTGGGGATCGAACCAGCTTCTCCGGAATCCTTAGACAGCCATTCTGTCCTCTGCAGCTCTGGGAAGATCCCTGGATCTCTGTCTTGCTTCCATTCCAGTTTGGTGGGCAGGGCCACAATATGCCAGGTAGCTGGGAGTTGCTCTGCTCCCCCTCCCTGTTTTCCTTTGCCCCTGGTGTGGAGATTTGATGTCCTTTGTGCATTTCTAGATGCCCCCTCCCAGTCTAGTGTAATCCTGGGCCCCTCTTCTCCTGCTGAGTTGGGATGGTGCCACAGTTGACTTAAAACTCCAAGAATCCAGGTTCGAAATTGAGATTGGTGCTCTCTGTGTGGACTTTGCAAGCTCTCCCTGTGACCGTGTGGGGTTCCTCCACATCCTAGAGACATCCTGGCCCATCTGTTCGCACCTTATCGCCTTGATTAGCAGCACAGCAAACCCAGGAGCAATTGACGGACGTGTGTAGAAAATACACGTGAGGTGAAGGGAAATGGGGCTGGCATGGAACTAGTGAGCTCAATGGCCTCTTGTGTTATTGGTACAAGATGTGATGTAACATTTTCAAAGAGGACTTTAAGAGTGTTTCGGATGTATATTCCTTGTCCTTCTGGAAATCTTTTGGTATGACAGGGGATCGGTTCAGAACTGTGGGTGATGTGACCTGCTCATGAGAATAGGTTGAGATAAAGGGAGTTGGAAAGCACAGCAACAGACCTGTGGACTTTGTCACCCATCTGCCCTATCCTGATTACCTGCATTAAACCCACATCCATCTACGCCTTGTCTATTTAACTGCACGTCCAAATATCACTCAAATATCGTGGTTGCCATCTCCGGCCTGCTTCTGCTCAATTGAAGCCCATTCCCTCTTGTTTATGCTGTCCCTTTCATCGGGGGAAAATGACCACCTACTCGACGTATTCTCCTACAATTTTATATTGTACGACACGGTAGTGTAGCGGTCAGCACAACGCCTTACAGTACAGGCGCCCCAGGTTCAATTCCCACCGCTGCCTGTAAGGAGTTTGTATGTTGTCCCTGTGATTGTGTGGGTTTCCTCTGGGTGCTCCTGTTTCCTCTCACAGACCAATGACCTACCAGTTAGTAGGTTAATTGGTCATTGTAAATTGTCCCGTAACTAGGCTAGGGTTAAATCAGGGGAATTCTGGGCAACGTGACTGGGAGGGCTGGAAGGGCCTACTGTGAGCTGTATTGGAATAAAATATTTATTTTATCTCAATACGTAAATAAATATTTGGGGTCTTGCTCTTCAAAGATCTTCATCACCTTCAAATTTGGGCATAACAGTACTGGAGCTGACTGTTATTGATGTCTACCTTCATTAACTGGTGCGTCCCAAGGGATGGCCAGTGCACCCGGTTTCTCAGAATCGTAATTGTTGTGCGCAAGGAACAGGTTGGTTGAGCATCTGCCAGGCGTTGAAGGACCACTGTGCAGTTCTTCCGCGGCTGGAGAGGGAGGGGCTGGGTTGTGTGAGGAAGACCCTCGGTTATTGTAGGAGTGAACTAGCCTAGGGGGGCCACATGAGAGGCAGCAGTCATACTGGTGTGTAGCAATGTAACAGGACACTGTCTGTTCAGAGTAACACTGTGCCTCTCAGACACCACAGATCCCAAGCCCCATTGACTGCACACTCTGCCTCACTTCATCTCAGCCCTGAAGCTGTCAGCTTCTTTAGCACATTTCTGGTTTTGCATTATCTCACTTCTGACAGGACGCTCTGACACTTCCTGCAATTCACTGGAATCAAACAACGCATCAGCCTAACTCCCACCCCTCCTCCTCTGCAATTAGCGTCCGACCCGCCGGGGCACATTGCCTGCTTTCTGTTTCTGAAGGTAGTGTTGCATCTCACTTCATCCAGGGGAAGTAAACAGCAGAGATCATGCCTGCTACACAAACCCCGGTAAGTGAAGGCAGCAGTTAAGCAAGATAAGAGATAATTTTTTTTGAGATACAGTATGGTAGCAAGGCTCTTCTGGACCAACGAGCCCAGGATCCCCTTCTACACCCATGTGACCAATTAGCCTACTAACCCGTATGTCTTTGGACTGTGGGAGGACACTGAAGCACCTGGTGGAAACACATGTTGTCATGGGGAGAACGTACAAACTCCTTATAGGCAGCAGTGGGAATTGAACCTGGGTCGTTGGTACCGTAGAGTACTGTGCTGACCACTACGCTACCGAGCCTCCCAGAAGACCATAAAATATAGGAGTGGAATAGGCCATTTGGCCCATCGAGTCTGCTCTGCCATTTCAACATGGCTGAATCTTTTCCCCTCTCAGCCCCAGTCTCCTGCCTTCTCCCCGTATCCCTTCATGCTCTGACTAATCAAGAAGGTATTAGCTTCTGACGTAAATATACCCAGTGACCTGGCCTTTACAGCTGCCTGTGCAAACAAATTCCACAGATTCACCACTCTCTGGCTAAAGAAATTCCTGCTCATCTCCGTCCTAAATGGATGTCCCTCTATTCTGAGGTGTGCCCTCTGGTCTTAGACTCCCCCACCATAGGAAACATCTTCTCCACATTCACTCTGTCTGTGTCCTCTGGTCCTAGACTCCCCCACCATAGGAAAAATCCTCTCCACATTCACTCTGTCTGTGTCCTCTGGTCCTAGACTCCCCCACCATAGGAAACATCCTCTCCACATTCACTCTATCAAGCCCTTTCAACATTCAGTAAGTTTCAGTGAGTCACCCCTCATTATTCTGAATTCCAGTGAGTTCAGGGCCAGAGTCATCAAATGCTCCTCATATGATAAGTCTTTCAATCCTGGTACTATGTTTACCTCCTTTAAAACCCTCCCCCAAATCAGCACATCCCTTTTTAGATAAGGGACCCAGACTGCTGACAATGCTCCAAGTGAGGCTTCACCAGTGCCTTATAAAGCCTCAGCATTACATCCTTGCTTTTATATTCTAGCCCTCTTGAAATGAATGCTAACATTGCATTTGCCTTCCTCACCTCCAACTCAACCTGCAAATTAACCTTTAGGGAATCTTGCACCAGGACTCCCAAGTCCCCTTGCACCTCAGATTTTTGAAATTTCTCTCCATTTAGAAAACCTTTCATTTCTTCTACCGAAGTGTATGACCATACACTTCCTAACACTGTATTCCACCTGCCATTTTTGCCCATTCTCCTCATCTGTCTAAGTCCTTCTGTAGCCTCTCTACTTCCTCCAAACTACCTGCCCCTCCACCTATCTTCATATTGTCCTCAAACTTGGCCACAAAGCCATCAATTCCGTCTTCCAAATGAGGTCAGGGAAAGGAAAGATTCAGAGGGAAATGAGTGAAACGTGTTCAGCTGGCACCAGCTCTGGAGGCTCAATGGCTGGCATGGACTAGTTGGGCAGGAAATCTATTTCCATATTCTATGACTGTGAGTGGGTGAGTGGATAGGTAGCAGCTACTGTCTAATGTGGATAAGTGTAAAGCCGTCTATTTTGGTAGGAAGAATAGAAGATAGATTTGGAAATGTGTTGTGGGTGTCTGAGAAGGAAAACTCAAGGGTGTCTCTCTACAATTATACAGAACCAGGAGTACTTGTTCAGTTTCAGTGTCTTACCTCAGAAAAAGATGCAGCTGACACTTTATTGTCGCCAAACAATTGATACTAGAGCGTACAATCATCACAGCGATATTTGATTCTGCGCTTCGCGCTCCCTGCAGTACAAATCGATAGTAAATATTAAAAATTTAAATTATAAATCATAAATAGAAAATAGAAAATGGAAAGTAAGGTAGTGCAAAAAAACTGAGAGGCAGGTCCAGATATTTGGAGGGTACGGCCCAGATCTGGTTCAGGATCCGTTCAGCAGTCTTATCACAGTTGGAAAGAAGCTGTTCCCAAATCTGGCCGTACGAGTCTTCAAGCTCCTGAGCCTTCTCCCGGAGGGAAGAGGTACGAAAAGTGTGTTGGCTGGGTGGGTCGTGTCCTTGATTATCCTGGCAGCACTGCTCCGACAGCGTGCGGTGTAAAGTGAGTCCAAGGACAGAAGATTGGTTTGTGTGATGCGCTGCGCCGTGTTCACGATCTTCTGCAGCTTCTTCCGGTCTTGGACAGGACAACTTCCATATCAGGTTGTGATGCACCCTAAAAGAATGCTTTCTACAGTGCCTCTATAAAAATTAGTGAGTGTTTTAGGGGACAGGCCAAATTTCTTTAGTTTTCTCAGGAAGTAAAGGCACTGGTGGGCCTTCTTGGCAGTGGACTCTGCTTGGTTGGACCAAGTCCAATCATTTGTGATATTGACCCCGAGGAACTTAAAGCTTTTGACCTGTTCCACTTGCGCACCACCGATGTAAATGGGGTCATGCGGTCCACTACTCCTTCTGAAGTCAATAACCAATTCCTTCATCTTGCTGATGTTGAGGGATAGGTTATTGTCTTCACACCGTGCTACAAGGTTCTTAATTTCCTCTCTGTATTCAAACTCATCATTACCCAAGATACGGCCTACAATTGTCGTGTTATCGGCACAATTGACACAGAGGGGGTACAAGAAATGTTTTTGAGATAACAAATGCATAAAGTGATATGAGGACAGAGACGGGATATGGAACCAAACAGAAATGTTTGGATTACTCGGCCGGTCTGTGGGAAGAATAAACACTCCCTGTTTTGGGCCAGGGACCTTTCCTCCGAACTGGGAATAGAGTGGAGAGTTCTGAGAGCCATCATGAGGTGTAAGACATGAAATATATTAACATAAAATATTATCTGGAGTTGAGTTATGACAGATCAGGTGATGGATAACTATTTGTAAGGCCTTTCACAGGTGACAGCACAGTAGGGTAGTGGTTAGCGTAACACCATTACATCACCAGTGACGCGGTACGATTCCCACCGCTGTCCATAACGAGTTTGTACGTTCTTGCCGTGATCGCTCAGGACGTCCTACATTCCAGACATGTACGGGTTAGTAGAGTCCTGATGGAGAGTCTCAGCCCGAAACTTCGACTCTACTCTTTTCCACAGATGCTGCCTGGCCTGCTGAGTTCCTCCAGCATTTTGTGTGCATTGCTCTGGATTTCCAGCCTCTGCAGACTCTTGATTGGGTCAGTTGGTTAATTGGTCACATGGTGTAACTGGGCAGCACAGGTTCGCTGGGCTGGAAGGCCCTGTTCCAGTGCCATATCTCAAACTAAAAAATAAATCAGTAAACCAATACATACATGTTTATGAAGCCTAGGTCGGTCAGGGTCGACCATAGATGTTGCACCCTAGCTGTCCAGCTATGCAAGCCAGGGCAGTGCAATACGGAGAGCCAGCTGTTGCCCGTGTAGCAGGCTCCTCCTCTCCATGCAGCTGATGAATCCAAAGGACCAGCCGAGTCCGATACAGTGTGGCAGGAGTAGGCAGTCGGCATTGAACTCAAAGCGGGACTGCCTTCGCTCTCAACTTTTCCCTTGGGGTAAACTCCTCAAGCTTTCTGCATGGGTGGGTATAGCTGCAAGGCAGCGGAGGCTTGAGGTCAGAGTCTTCCTTCTCCAAGATGAGCTGGCAACCACGGCTGATGAGCCCCATCTGCCCGAAGGCGCCAGTAACCCACCCTTTCCCCTTCTCCTGTCGGTAGAAGCGGTTCCACTGAGCTCAGAAGCTCAGCCACACGTGACGGTCAGGAGCTCGACTTGGTTGTCAGAGGTTATTTGAGATGTACACCACTGGGAGCAGTTAATATGTGGTGGGAGCTTGTCCTCAATAACCCACCATCCCCCCCCCCCCCCCCCCGGCTATAACAACCTTATGTAAATAAATATTACGTCCTTACTGCCCGTTATGCCACTGGCGTTTGGGGTAGCAATGAAGGTCCTCCGTCTCTGTCTGTCCATACAGACGCACACAGATGTAGAAAGGTTCTGCATTGCTGTGTCCGTAACAATTTTGTTTGACCCGTCAGGGTTGTTAGCCCTGAGCTGAGCCTCTGAACCTGGAGGACCGGTGGACCACTCTTAGTCTGGCCTCTACCCTTTGACCTGTTTGGCATGGGTGACCCTACCAGGAGCCAAAGCATAAAGCCCTGACTCCAGTCAACGTAGCTCGCTGGGTCATTGAGGCACACAAGCCTGCAAATTACGACAAGGTTGTGGTCCATAAGATATAGGAGCAGAAATAGGCCATTCGGCCCATCAGGTCTGCTTCACCATTCAATCATGGGCTGATCCAATTCTTCAAGTCATCCCCACTCCCCTGCCCTTTGATGCCCTGGCTAATCAAGAACCTTATCTATCTCTGCCTTAAATACACTCATTGACATCCTCCACAGCCACTCATGGCAACAAATTCCACAGATTTACTACCCTCAAACTAAAGTTATATCTCTGCATCTCTGTTCTAAATGGATAATCCTGAAGTCATGCCCTTTTGTCCTAGAATCCCCTACCATGGGAAATAACTTTGCCATATCTAATCTGTTCAGGCCTTTTAACATGCAGAATGTTTCTATCAGATTCCCCCTCATTCTCATGAACTCCAGGGAATACAGTCCAAGAGCTGCCAGACGTTCCTCATACGGTAACCCTTTCATTCCTGGAATCATTCTCGTGAATCTTCTCTGAACCCTCTGCAATGTCAGTATATCCTTTCTAAAATAAGGAGCCCAAAACTGCACACAATACTCCAATTGTGGTCTCACGAGTGCCTTATAGACCCTCAACATCACATCCCTGCTCTTATATTCTATACCTCTAGAAATGAATGCCAACATTGCATTCGCCTTCTTCACCACTGACTCAACCTGGAGGTTAACCTTTAGGGTATCCTGTACAAGGACTCCCAAGTCCCTTTGTACCTCTGCATTTTGAATTCTCTCCCCATCTAAGTAATAGGTTGCCCATTTATTTCTTCCACCAAAGTGCATGACCATACATTTTCCAACATTGTGGTCCTCTGGGAGGTTTAAATAAATATAACAAGAGTGAAAGCAAGCAAGCTTTTACCACTGAGGTTGAGTGGGACTGGAACTAGAGGTCATAGGTTAAAGGTGAAATGTACAATATTTAAGGGGAGCCTGAGAAGAAACTTCTTCAATTGGAGGACGATGCCAGTATGAATGAGCTGGCAGTGGAAGTGGTGGTTGTGGGTTTGATTTCAGCATGTAAGATAAGTTTGGATAAGTACATGGATGGAAGCGCTACGGGGAGATGGGACTTGGCAGAATAACAGATTGGAATGGACTAGATGGGCCGAAGGGCCTGTTTTGTGCTGTAGTGCTCTATGACTCTGTGACTTTCTTGTGAATGCCAGACTCTGGAACTTGATGCAACAATCAGTCTGCTCTGCTGCAGGAATGTGGTGGGCTCAGCAATGTCTGTGGGAGGAGAGGAATTGTTCGCAGTTCATTCCCTCCCACGGATACAGCTTGACCTCTGCAGCCACCATGAGGCCAGAGAGTGTACAAGGTTTGTAATCGTTGCCAATTTGTTGCGTCTGTGCACAAATGCATACATATTAAATAAAAGCATGCACGTGGGAGTTGGCTTTAACTGGTGTATTCACCTTGCAGCGAGAGAGAGAGAGAGAGAGAGAGAGGACAATGCACCTGCATAGACAACTGATCAATACGTTGTGCTAAGGGGGGGGGGGTTGTCATTGCTCTAAAAGAAATAGATCCATACATTACACTTCCCTGCACTTCCAACCCTGTGTTCGTTCTTGTGTTGGATCCCTGCGTGTTTGATCCCATGAGGGGAAGAGCTCAAGTTTTCTGTTTTTATTCTATTGTACGTTGTCATTTGCCTGTAAATTTGATCCCATGAGGAGAACATCACAAGATTTCTGTTTCTATTGCATTCCTGGTATTCCACATTCAAAGTGCATCTATTATCAAAGTATGTATACATTATACAAGCTTGAGATTCGTCTCCTTGCATGCAACCGCAGGACAAGGCATCCAAAAAAAACCCCATTTTAAAAAAAAAAAGACCATCAAACACCCAAAGTGCAGAGAGGAAAAAACCCAATAAAAATAAGCAAATAACACTTCTGACAAAAGTGAGTCCTTGGACACGAACCCTGGAGCAGGCCACAGCCTCAGCCTCAGTTCAGCGCAGAGCAGGGCTGAGCTGCGATCAGAACCAGCCCAAACCTCCCGGCTTCCATTTCTGGGGCTGGTAATAACACTGACTTTACTCGGGCACCGTTCTGTTGTTACCGAAATGAGAAAATAAAACCAGATAATTTATAATAGAATTTGGATTTCATTCAACATCGCATGTCATGTTCACTTGCATTAGACTTGAATCCAATAACCAGGATGTTTCTTCTCACAGTTCCCCATCCTGCATTCATACTTTATGTCTGCAAAAGCGGCAGCTCATAGACCTGACCCTCCTGCCCTTATCACTTCTATTGGATAATAGCTGTATCTGTACAGAACTATCTTATTTCCTTACAGTCGTGTTGTTCCACTCTCTGTTTACTGAGTGCTTTCTGGAGCTGAGTGGGACGCTGACAAATACCAAGCAACGTATGAAAAATGGGTCGTCATTACCATTTAAATTACATCCACTAACGAATTTCAAAGGGTCCATTTTATTCTGAACTGTGATGCTGCAGCAAACCAGCTCGAACCATGGGACTGAAGTGACTGGGCGATGTAGTTGTTTTTCACTGCTCTGCTTTGAAAATTGAAGAATGGGGATTTCTCTGTATAGTTCTGCTCCCTTGAGCTGAGCTGATGTATAAAATTGATCAGCGCACACACACACGAAGACAAACTCAGCAAGTCAGACAGCATTTTCTGCTTCTATCTATCCCCTATCAGCTTCTTGCTTCATCCCACCTCCGCCACCCACCCATATTCCCACTCATCTCTCCTCACGTGCCCATCACCTTCCTCTGGTACTCTCCCTCCTCCTTCCCTTTCTCCTATGGTCCACTCTCCTCTCCTATCAGATTCCTTCTTCTTCAGTCTTCACCTCTTCCACCTAGTCAGAGCCGTCTCTATTTCCTGAGGAGACTGAGGTCCTTTAACATCTGCCGGACGATGCTGAGGATGTTCCATGAGTCTGTGGTGGCCAGTGCGATCATGTTTGCTGTTGTGTGCTGGGGCAGCAGGCTGAGGGTAGCAGACACCAACAGAATCAACAAACTCATCCGTAAGGCCAGTGACATTGTGGGGATGGAACTGGACTCTCTGACGGTGGTGTCTGAAAAGAGGATGCTGTCCAAGTTGCATGCCATCTTGGTCAATGTCTCCCATCCACTACATAATGTACTGGGTGGGCACAGGAATACATTCAACCAGAGACTCATTCCACCGAGATGCAACACAGAGCGTCATAGGAAGTTCCTGCCTGTGGTCATCAAACTTTACAATTCCTCCCTTGGAGGGTCAGACACCCTGAGCCAATAGGCTGGTCCTGGACTTATTTCACAATTTACTGACATAATTTACATATTACTATTTAACTATTTATGGTTCTCTTACTATTTATTACTTATGGTGCAACTGTAACGAAAACCAATTTCCTCCGGGATCAATAAAGTATGACTATGACTATCACCTTCCAGTTTCTGACATTATCCCCCCTCCTCCGCTTGCCTTTCTGGCCCCTCACCTGGTCTCACCTATCACCTGCTAGCTTGCACTCCTACCCCTTCCCCCACCTTCTTATTCTGGCTTCTTCCCCCCTTCCTTTCCCGTCCTGAAGAAGGGGCTCGGCCCGAAATGCTGACTCTTTATTCCCCTCCGTAGATGCTGCTGGACCTGTTGAGTTCCTCCGGCACTTTGTGTGTGTTCCTCAAGATTTCCAGCATCTGCAGAATCCCTTGTGTGTTTTTATTTCCTCATGAGCATCGTGTTTCTAAGAACCACTGTAGGTCAAAATTCTCTGAAGAGTAACTCTGAAAATGGAGAACCTGGTCTAAACCACCAACCCTACTTTGACTACTAAACATGTAGCTGTTGACTTCTGCTTTATATGCCGAGCACAATTTCATTGCACGGTTAAATTCTTTGTGTTGAAGCAATGTGTTGACTGTTACGTCTGGTGACTTATTCTCCCTTGCAATGTTTTAGTATCCGTATGGTGTCTGAGAGTCTGGGCTAAGTATCAGCAGTGGTGTTGATGCAAGTTGCTCGGCAGCGTCAAAAGTCAAAGACATATATTCTTTTCGAGAGGACTGGAATGTCAAAGCAAGGATTTAATGTTGAAACGTTGGCACTGGTGAGTGAGGCCTCACTTGGAGTTTTGTGAGCAGTTTTAGCCCCCTTATATGAGAAAGGATGTGCTGACGTTGGAGAGGGTTGAAAAGAAAATAATTCCGGGATTGAAAGGCTTGTTGTATGAGGAGTGTTTGATGGCTCTGGGGCTGTACACACTGGAACTCAGAAGGATGAGGGGTGACCTCATTGGAACCTATCAAATGTTGAGCGGCCTCGACAGAGGGGATGTGGAGAGGACATTTCCTATGGTGGGGGCGTCTAAGACCAGAGGACACAGCCTCAGAATAGATGGACGTCCATTAAGAACGGAGATGAGGAGGACCTTCTTTAGCCGAGAGTGGTGAATCTGTAGAATTTCTTGCCTCAGGCAGCTGCAGAGGTCAAAGCATTGGGTATAGTTGAGGCAAAGGTTGATAAATTCTTGATTAGTTGGGGCACGAAGGGATAGGGGGAAAAGGCAGGAGATTGGGGCTAAGAGGGAAAATGGATCAGCCTTGATGAAATGGTGGAGCAGACTTGACGGGTCGAATGGCCTAATTCTGCTCCCATATCTAATATAAAAGTTGCTGGTGACCGCAGCAGGCCAGGCAGCATCTATTGGAAGAGGTACAGTCGATATTTTGGGCTGAGACCCTTCGTTAGTCCTGACGATAGTCTCTTCCAATAGATGCTGCCTGGCCTGCTGCGTTCACCAGCAACCTTTATGTGTGTTGCTTGAAGTTCCAGCATTTGCAGATTTCCTCGTGTTTGCTGTTCCCATATCTTATGGTCTTATGGTATATGTTACCATGTACCCCCTTTGAGATTCATTTCCTTGCAGGCATTTACAGGTAAGTAAAGAAATACAATAGAACTTAGGAAAATTCCGGAGGTGTACAGTAGGGTCGGGGTTAGCCAACTGTGTGGACACGGTGACACTGGCGAGCTGCCTGCAGACAAATAGCACATTCCACTGTATGATTCGATGTACGCGTGACAACTAAAGCTAATCTCTAAATTAGCTTGCAGACCCTCCTTTCATTCATTACGTAGGTGCATTGAGGCAGTACAAAGGTAAAAGAAGTACAGAATGCAGAATAAAGTGTTACAGTTACAGAAAACATTCACCGCAGGCAGACAATAAGGCCATGGAGAATTGGACTGGGAGAACAGGAGTCTATCTTTATCATATAGGATATTGTTCAAGTGTTCAGTATCATTTGCCCGTTGGAAGGGGGAGAGAAGCGAGAATATCTGAGGTAGGAGGGCTGCTTTGCTGGTGTGAGGCTTTTCATGGTGTTGCCTATCAGTCTGTGGATTGGAGGTAGGTTTCCGTGGTGTGCTGAGCTGTGCCCACAACTCTCCGCGGTTTCTCGTGGTCTCGGGCGGAGCAGTCGCCGTACCGAGCGGTGGTGCGTCTGGATAGGACACTTTCTACCACTCATGTTTTGGAATTGGTCAGCGCCAGTGGGGACGTGCTGAATTTCCTGAGGCTTAAGAGGAACCAGAGGTGCTGGTGTGTTTTCTTGGCCACCGTGGAAAGGTTCTTGGCCGCCGCAGGGTGGGGGAGCAACACTTGGTATTCCTGCTGGGCACCCGCCAACCTGATGGGATGAATATCAATTTCTCCTTCCTGGTAAAAAAAAATTCCATCCCCCCCCTCTTCCCCCGTTGCCTTCTATTCCCCGCTCTGGCCTTGACCTCTTCTCATCTGCCTATCACCTCTCATTGGGTCCCCCTTTCTCCTATCGGATGCCTACTCCTCTCCCATCAGATTCCTTCTTCTCCAGCCCTTGATCTTTCCCACCCACCTGGCTTTTTCTATCACCTTCTATCTAGCCTCCTTCCCCTCCCACCTCCACCTTTTTATTCTGGCATCTTCCCCCTTTCCTTCTCAGTCCTGATGCAGGATCCTGGCCCGAAATGCCGACTGTTTCTTCATTTCCATAGATGCCGCCGGCCCTGCTGAGTTCCTCCAGCATTTTGTGTGTGTTATTTAAGGTTTTTGTAAGGATCTGGCTTTACAGGGCATTGGCCAGGCCGCACTTGGAGTATTGTGAGCAGCTTTAGGCCCTTTATCTAAGAAAGGATGTGCTGGCATTGGAGAGGGTCTAGAGGAGGTTCATGAGAATGATTCTGGGAATGAAAGGGTTAACGTATGAGGAGTGGTAGCTGTGTGGGACGAGCTTCCAGCAGAAGTGGTTGAGGCAGGTTCAATGTTGTTGTTTAAAGTTAAATTGGATAGATATATGGACAGGAAAGGAATGGAGGGTTATGGGCTGAGTGCAGGTCGGTGGGACTAGGTGAGAGTAAGAGTTCGGCACGGACTAGAAGGGCCGAGATGGCCTGTTTCCGTGCTGGAATTGTTATATGGTTATATGTTATATGGTTAATGCATGAGAAGCATTTGACGGCTCTGGGCCTGTACTCACCGGAGATCAGAAGAACGAAAGCGGATCTCTTTGAAAACTATTGAATATTGAAAGGCATAGATAGAGAGGATGCGGAGAGGGTGTTTCCTATATTAGGGGAGTCTAGAACCGGAGGGCCGAGCCTCCGAATAGAAGGATACCCATTTAGAACGGACATGAGGAAGAATTTCTTTAGCGGGGGAGGAGGATGATGAATCTGAGGAATTCATTGCCACGGACTGCTGTGCAGGCTAAGTCATTGGGTATATTTAAAGCAGAGATTGTTAGGTTCTTGATTAGTCAGGGTGTCAAAGATTACAGGGAGAAGGCAGGAGAATGGGGTTGAGAGGGAAATGAATGATGGAATGACAGGGTGGACTCAATGTGTCAAGTAGCCTAATTCTGCTCTCAGGTCTTATGGTCTGAGGGTCTCTGTTACTTTTAATTGCAGAACGTATTCAAGTATGTCGTTAATCAGCCCAGGATACTGGATTGCTGGTTGAGTAACTTGTCATCAATCAAACCTGTTAACAGGTTTGTGTAGTTGCAGGCAATGGAAACTATTTGTGAGACTTTCTCTCTGAGTGACGGGGGCGGGGGTGGGCGGGGGGTGCACGATGGCTCAAGAGAAAGTTTCATATACTTGCATGAAAGGACGTCTGTCAACAGCCGTTCATTTGGTTGCACTTATCACAGGAAGTAATTGGCACTGGAGAGGTTTGTACCATTGTGTAGTGAGAACCTTTGAAACAGACGCCACAGCCCGATTCTGAAACTGACTGTGTGGTTGATGAAACCTGCTGTATGGTGCTTTGATCGGGGGTAAACGTAGTACAATGCAAAGGGAACCTTTCAGATGCACCTCCTCTGCATCTCACGTTACAAGTGAACTGTTAGTTTACAAGATACAGCGTGGTCTGTTGGCGTTGACTGGGTGATATCTCGCCTGGCTCCGGTTCAGTTCTCTTAGTTCTCTTGGCGTTTCTGTGCCCGTTAACCTACGGTAGTGTTGATTCTGAAATGGCCAAGGAAGCCACTTTGTGCTCTCAGATGTGTTGCACCATCTGCAAGCTCCCTTATGTCTCCAGCAGTGACAGGAGACATGGGAGAGACCTACAGATTCTGGAAATCTAGAGCAACACACACACACACACTCACACACCCTGGAGGAACTCAGCAGGCCAGGCAGCATCTTTTGAGGGAAACAATTCTGAGAATGAAAGGCTTATCATATGAGGAGGAATTGATGGCCCTTGATCTTTACTTGCTGGAATTTAGAAGATTGGGGTTGAGGTGGGCGGGGGGAAGATCTCATTGAAATCTATCAAATGTTGAAAGGCCGAAATAGAGTGGAAGTGGAGAGGATGTTTCCCATGGTGAGGGAGTCTAGGAACAAAGGGCACAGCCTCAGAACAGAGGGATGTCCTTTTAGAATGGAGGTGATGAGGAATTTCTTGAGGCAGAGAGTGGTGAATCTGTGGAATTCATTGCCACAGACAGCTGTGGAGGCCAAGTCATTGGGTGTACTTTAAGGTGGAGGTTGATAGATTCTTGATTAGTCAGGGCATGAAGGAATACAGGGAGAAGGCAGGATATTGGGGCTGAGAGGGAAAATGGATCAGCCATGATGAAATGACGGCGCAGACTCGATGGGCCAAATGGCCTAATTCTTCTCCTATATTGTATGGTCGTATAGATTTCTGGATGTTTTGGTCTGGAATGAAAGAAGACTGGCAGGTGATAAGTGGCATCAATATCAATTCCTCTAACTTCCAGTTACCTCTTCCTGCCCTCCCCTTTGTTTTCCCTTATCCCTCTCGTTCTACTTCTCCCCTCACCTCCTTTTACAGGCTCTCTCCCCTCTTTCCAGTCCTGGCGAAGTGTGTCGGTCTGAGATATTGTAGATCTGTAATTGGAGTCACACTCCATGGTATCTGGCTACACTTTATGAATTAATATTTATGTCCCATTGTTGTGGCCACGCTTTAATTTGTTACTCCATGGGTAACATGATATTAATATTCTCAGCGTCTGTATTCAGGCAAACTGAGGATTAATCCATCTTTTACCGACCATCAGTTTTCACACTAAATATATACCAGTGCTAAAACTGAGGCAATGAATCCACTTCGGATCTGCTGATCTGGTCCAGTAGCTGGAGAAGAGCGGTGAAATAATGCCATCATAATGCCCAGAGCACAAGGAAACTCAGAGGCTATCGGCCCAAAACATTGATTGTCTTTTCTCCTCCATAGATGCTGCCTGACCTGCTGGGTTCCTCCTGCAACGTATGTGTCTGTTTTTGTGTGTGTGTGTGTGTGTGTGTGTGTGTGTGTGTATGTGTCTGTAAGTTTGTGTGTATCTGTGTCAGTGTTTTTATGTATCAGTGAGTGTGTGTGTATGTCTGTTTCTGTGTGTCTGTGTCAGTGGGTGTGTTTGTGTGTTTGTATGCGTCTGTGTGTATCTCTGTTTCTGTGTGTCTGTGTCAGTGGGTGTGTTTGTGTGTTTGTATGCGTCTGTGTGTATCTCTGTTTCTGTGTGTGTGTATGTATGTATGTCTGTTTCTGTGTGTGTGTGTGTGTTTCTGTGTCAGTGTGTGTGTAGGCATTGTCGAAGCCCCTTCATCGAAAGGGCTGCAGCTGCCCAAGGTGGAGATGACTCCCCACAATAAGTGATGAACCTACCAGTGGTGTCCCAGACCTCATGATAGGGTCACTGGGAAACTCTTTCCAAGTAGATTTCCAAAGGACATTGGAAGTTGGCCGACAACTTGGCCTGTTTCGTACACCTCTACAACACTAATGAGACCTTTCTCATTAGCAGACACCCACTTCCTACAAAGCAGTGTTCTAAGTAAATTTATTAGCAAAGTACATATATGTCACCATATACATTCTTCTTGCAGGCATACTCTATAAATCTGTAATAGAATATTAACCATAATACAATCAATGAAAGACTGCCCAACAAACTGTACAAGTACAAATAATAATAAATAATCAATAAATATTGAGAACATGAGATGAAGAGTTCTTGAAGAAGGGTCTGAACCTGAAGCAAAAACTGTTTACTATTTTCCGTAGATGCTGCCGGAACTGCTGAGTCCTTCCAGCATTTTGTGCGCGGGTCGCTTGAGGTGAAGAGTCCTTGAAAGTGAGTCTATAGGTTGTGGGAACATTTCAGTGGTGAACCCCTCTCATTACCCCCCCTACAGCGAGTGCTTATCAAAGGCCTCCATTTGACTACTTCCAAGTGAAGGACCACCTGCCTTTCTCACAGCTAGATGACTCTTTTTAATCCAATAAACCTTTGATTACAAAGAGCCCCAGGAACTGGCCATGAGGACCCAGTGCTGAAATCCAAGTGTCACAGGAGGCAAAGCGTCCAAGACAGCATTTGTGACTGCAGTACGGTAGAAATAAATTCCATGTGTGTTATCACCATGGTAACGTGATGATGCATCAACCTGAAGTGCATCAGTCCTTTCTTAAAATAGAACCAAACTCATACTTTATTTTCAGCAAGTTCTATTTCCTAAAGTAATGAAATGATGTGGGTGTCTTATGCAGCTGAAGAAGTTTTGCCAGAAATAATGACTGTAGTGAAAATAAGGAGTGTGATTAAAGATTAGCTTCCCTCATCACACGTACAGTGAAATGTGTTTCCCGTATCACTGACCAACACAGTCCGCGGATGTGCTTCCGGTGCCCACAGAGCTCGCACACAACTTACTGACCCTAACCCTCGTGCCTTTGGAATGTGGGAGGAAACTGGAGCCTGTGGAGCAAACACACACAGTTACGGGGAAAGAGTACAAACTCCTTGCAGACAGTGGTGGGAATTGAACCCGGGTCACTGGCACACTAAAGTGTTACCCTTAACTGCTACGCTGCCCACGCTTGATGGGTAGGCTGCTCAGTCCCGCAGGGTTGCTCCTTCGTTCAATAAGATCTCCGTTGATTTACGGTCGCAATGGTAGAGTAGCGGGTTAGCGAGACGCCATTACATCACGAGGCATTGGAGTTCGGGGTTCAAATCCGACGGCGAATGCAAGGAGTTTGTATGTTCCCTTTAGTGAATACATGATCTTCCTCCGGGTGCTCTAGTTTCTTCTCACGTTCCAAAGAAGTACCGGTTGGTAGTTAATTGGTCATTGTAAATTGCCCCATGATTCAGCTGGGCGGGTTGCTGGGTGGTGTGGCTCAAAGGGCAGGGGAACTTGTTCCATGCTGTATCTCAATAAATATTAAAAAAAACTTAGCTCCACTTTCCTGCCCTTTCCCTATATCCTGCTTTCGGAAACCGTCTCCTCCTTGAATATGCCAGTTCATTGGCTGTATTTAAGAGGGAGTTAGATACGGCCCTTGTGGCTAAAGGGATCGGGGGTATGGGGGGAAGGCTGGTACAGGGTTCTGAGTTGGATGATCAGCCATGATCATACTGAATGGCGGTGCAGGCTCGAAGGGCCGAATGGCCTACTCCTGCACCTATTTTCTATGTTTCTAATCACCTTTATTCTGAGAAGGAAAACTGTTCTCAAACGTCCGCTGCCTTGCGACTATGCCCGCTCACGGGGAAGGCTTCGGGAGTAAACCCCGAGGGAAAAATCTGGAGCTGGAGTCCCTGAGGCAGTCCTACGTTGAGCTCAACGCCGACTGGCAACTCTTGTGACACCGCTGGTACCAAACCGTAATCCGTCTCTGCCGTTCCTTTGGGTTCATCAGATGTGTGGAGAGGGGGAACTCGCTACACGGGCAAAAGCTTACTCTCCCTATCGTACTGCCCAGACTTGTGTATCTAGGCAGCCAGGATGCGATATCCATGGCCGACCCTGACCGACGGAGGCCTCACCTCTACAGTCCTCTGAGCTAGAGGATTCCCACTGACAGGGGAAACTACAGAATGTCCAATTCCTTGAGCTCTTGTCCTTTCCAAGTCAATGAGATTACCTTTCCTTTTTCAAACTCCAGTGGGCATTTGCCCAAGCTGTTGCCCCTCGCAGAGAAACAATCTTGGAAAGCCTGTCAGCACCATTTCAGTTACAGCTACGTTCTTCCCGAGGGCAGGAAATGCTGACTGAACGCAGGCCCTCAAGGTGAGAGGGGGAAACGTACAGGTGGAAGAATTTTTGTTTTTATACAGAGCGTGTGGATGTGTGGGGCACACAGGTGATGGAAGCAAATGTGATAGTGAAGTTTGAGTGGCCTTCAGACAGATGCATGAATAGGCAGGGGATGGAGGGATGTGGACCACGCTCAGGCAGATGGGATTCATTAGAATTGGCAGCGAGGTTGGCACAGACATGGTGGGTGAGGAGTTTGTCCCTGAGTTGCGTAGTTCTATGTCCTTGTTCCAAACACTTGACAATGGGTTCAAGAGAAGTCAAGGAGAGGAAATAGCAATGGGGTCGTTGGTGTGCTGGGCCGACTGAGTTTAACTGGGCTCAGACGCTGACTAATTCTTTATTTACTGAGATACAGAGTGGAATATGTCCTTCCAGCCCACACAGCAACCCACACATGTCACCCTAGCCTAATCACGAGACAATTCAGAAAGGCTGATTAACTGGTACGTCTTTGGACTGTGTGAGGAAACCAAAGCACCCGGAGGAAACCCACGCATTCACGGGGGAGAAGGACAATTTGCAAAGACTGTTTAACTGGTACGTCTTTGGACTGTGGGAGGAAACCAGAGCACCCGGAGGAAACCCACGCATTCATGGGGGGAGAACGTACAAACTCCCTACAGGCAGCAGCGGGAATTGAACCCAGGTCGCTTGCGTTGTAAAGCGTTGTGCTAACCACTATGCTACCGTGTTGCCCCAGTCTGCTCACTCTGTCTTGATCTTAACATCAGAACACAGAACACAGAATGGTAAAGGCCATTCAGCCCACAATGTTGTGCTGATATTTTAACATACTCCAAGATCAATATGACCCTTCCCTCAGCTATAGTCCTACATTTTTCTTTCATCCATGTGCCTCCCAAATATGTCGAAAGATTGGAGCGACTGGGCTTGTATACTCTGGAACTTAGAAGGCTGAGAGGGGATCTTATTGAAACATATACGATTATTAAGGGATTGGACATGCTGCAGGCAGGAAGCATGTTCCGGCTGATGGGTGAGTCCAGAACCAGAGGCCACAGTTTAAGAATAAGGGGTAGGCCATTTAGAATGGAGTTGAGGAAAAACTTTTTCACCCAGAGAGTGGTGGATGTATGGAATACTCTGCCCCAGAAGGCTGTGGAGGCCAAGTCTCTGGATGCTTTCAAAAAAGAGATGGGTAGAGCTCTTAAAGACAGCGGAATCAAAGGTTATGGGGATAAGGCAGGAACTGGATACTGATTGTGGATGATCAGCCATGATCACAGTGAATGGCGGTGCTGGCTCGAAGGGCCAAATGGCCTACTCCTGCACCTATTGTCTATTGTCTATAAATGTATCTGCCTCTACCACCACTCCAGGAGCATGTTCCATGTATTCACTACTCTTTGTGTTTAAAAAAAGCCTGCCTCTGCCATTCCTCTACACTTTCAATAGGGTCAATATGGCCATTTAATGTCAGAGAAATGTATACAACCAATTTCCACCAATTCCCTTAAAATTATGCCCTCTTGTACTACTGTTTGTGTGGTGGGGTGGAGACACGTCTCTACCAAAGGAGGTGTAAGGAGCTTCTTCCCTCCACTAGCCTGCAGGACACCCTTGGACAAGGTGTACCACTTTCTTACCCTTCCCCATCCCACTACCCTCCACCCCACACCCCCCCCACCCCCGATCAGGATCACATGAAGCCGTATGAGCAGCTGGTGCACATCACAAGTCCTGGTTACGTGACCACTGACAGCAGGCAGACAATTTCTGAAGAGTATTGATAATGGCTGGGGGCACCCGTCTTGTAAAGACACTGCCCAGAAGAAGGCAATGGCAAACCACTTCTACAGAAAAATTTGCCAAGACCAATCATGGTCATGGAAAGACCATGATCACCTTTGTCATACGACATGGCACACAATGAACAAATAATGTATTAGTCATTTCTGCCCTGAGAAAAAGTCGCTATCTGTCTGCCCGATCAATGCCTCTTATCTTGTACACCTCTATTGAGTCACTTCTCATTCTCTTTCACTCTAATGAGAAAATCTGTAGTTTGCTCAGCCTATCCCCTTAAAACATGTTGTCTAATCCAGGATGCTCCCAGGTAAATCTTCTCTGCACCCTCTCTAAAGCTTCTACATCCTTCCCATCACAAGGTGACCAGAACTGAACACAATACTCCAAGTGTGGTCGAACCAGCGTTTTACAGAGCTGCAACATCACGTCACGGCTTTTGAATTCAATCCCTGACTAATGAAGGCCAACCACCCTACAAGCTCGCATGGCAACTATGCGGGATCTATAGACATGGATCTACAGGGGCAGGAGTTGTCCACTTGGCCCCTCAAACTTGCCCTCAGTTCAGTGTCATCCTGTTTGATCTTTGCCCTTCCCTTGGACACCATTGGTGTCGTGGAGAGGGGAGACTTGCAGCATGGGCAACTGCTGGTCTTCCATACAACCTTGCCCAGGCCCGCGCCCTGGAGAGTGAAGACTTTCCAGGCGCAGATCCATGGTCTCGCAAGACTAACGGATGCCTTTATTTATGTATGTTTGATCTACCCCAGGCCTTATCTCCTCTGTGACAATTCCCCAGCCCACTCAATTCATTGATCTTTCAAATAATTACCTCCACCTTAAATACACCTCATAGTCCAACCACACCCTCGGGAGCAGAGAATGCCAGACACTGGGCATCCCTCTGAGAGAAGATCATTTTGAATTGGCTTTTTATTGTCATGTGTACCAAGATACAGTGAAGAGCTTGTCTCGCATTCTGTTCATACAGATCAAATCATTACACTGTGTATTGAGGTAGAGCAAGGTAAAACAGTAACAGAATGCAGAATAAAGTGTGAAAGCTACCAAAAGATTGAGGCCTTACATTGGTCAGGGTCGACCATGGATGTTGTGTCCTAGCTGTCTACATCCACAAGCCAGGGCAGTACGATATGGAGAGCGAGCTGTTGCCCATGTAGCAAGCTTCCCCTCTCCACAAACCTGATGAACCCAAAGGGCCGGCCGAGACCGATACAGTTCGGTACCAGTGGCGTCACAGGAGCTGCCAGTGTGTAAATGGTGATTACAGATGGTTAGACCATAAGACCATAAGACAAAGGAGCAGAAGTCAGCCATTCGGCCCATCGAGTCTGCTCTGCCATTTTATCATGAGCTGATCCATTTTATCCTATTTAGTCCCACTGCCCCGCCTTCTCACCATAACCTTTGATGCCCTGGCTACTCAGATACCTATCAATCTGCCTTAAATACTCCCCATGACTTGGCCTCCACTGCTGTCCGTGGCAACAAATTCCATAGATTCACCACCCTCTGACTAAAAAAATTTCTTCGCATTTCTGTTCTGAAAGGGCGCCCTTCAATCCTGAAGTCATGCCCTCTCGTACTAGACTCCCCCATCATGGGAAACAACTTTGCCACATCCACTCTGTCCATGCCTTTTAACATTCGAAATGTTTCTATGAGGTCTCCCCTCATTCTTCTAAACTCCAAGGAATACAGTCCAAGAGCGGACAAATGTTCCTCATATGTTAACCCTCTCATTCCCGGAATCATTCTAGTGAATCTTCTCTGTACCCTCTCCAACGTCAGCACATCCTTTCTTAAATAAGGAGACCAAAACTGCCCACAGTGCTCCAAGTGAGGTCTCACCAGCGCCTTATAGAGCCTCAACATCACATCCCTGCTCCTATACTCTATTCCTCTAGAAATGAATGCCAACATTGCATTCGCCTTCTTCACCACCGACTCAACCTGAAGGTTAACTTTAAGGGAATCCTGTACGAGGACTCCCAAGTCCCGTTGCATCTCAGAACTTTGAATTCTTTCCCCATTTAAATAATAGTCTGCCCATTTATTTTTTCTGCCAAAGTGCATAACCATACACTTTCCAACATTGTACTTCATTTGCCACTTCTCTGCCCATTCTTCCAATCTATCCAAGTCTCTCTGCAGACTCTCCGTTTCCTCAGCACTACTGGCCCCTCCACCTATCTGCGTATCGTCAGCAAACTTAGCCACAAAGCCATCTATTCCATAATCCAGATCGTTGATGCACAATGTAAAAAGAAGCGGCCCCAACACTGATCCCTGTGGAACACCACTGGTAACCGGCAGCCAACCAGAATAAGATCCCTTTATTCCCACTCTCTGTTTCCTGCCAATCAGCCAACGCTCTATCCACGTATGTAACTTTTCCGTAATTCCATGGGCTCTTATCTTGTTAAGTAGCCTCATGTGTGGCACCTTGTCAAACGGCTTCTGAAAATCCAAATATACAACATCCACTGCATCTCCCTTGTCTAGCCTACTGGTAATTTCCTCAAAAAATTGTAATAGGTTTGTCAGGCAGGATTTTCCTTTAAGGAATCCATGCTGAGTTCTGCCTATCTTGTCATATGCCTCCAGGTACTCTGTAACCTCTTCCTTGACAATCGACTCCAACAACTTCCCAACCACCGATGTCAAGCTAACAGGTCTATAATTTCCTTTTTGCTTCCTTGCCCCCTTCTTAAATAGCGGAGTGACATTTGCAATCTTCCAGTCTTCCGGAACCATGCCAGAACCTATCGACTTTTGAAAGATCATCGCTAATACCTCCGCAATCTCCACAGCTACTTCCTTCAGAACACGAGGGTGCATTCCATCTGGTCCAGGAGATTTATCGACCTTTAGCCTATTCAGCTTCCTGAGTACTTTCTCTGTCGTAATTGTGACTGCGCACACTTCTCTTCCCTGCCAACCTTGAGTGTCCGGTATCCTGCTGTGTTCCTCAGTAAAGACTGATGCAAAATACTTGTTCAGTTCCTCTGCCATCTCCTCATCTCCCATTACAATTTCTCCAGTATCATTTTCTATCGGTCCTATATCTACTCTCACCTGTCTTTTACTCTTTATATACTTGAAAAAGCTTTTAGTATCCTCTTTGATATTATTTGCTAGTTTCCTTTCATAGTTAATCTTTTATCTCTTAATGACCTTCTTGGTTTCCTTTTGTAAGGTTTTAAAAACTTCCCAATCCTCTGTCTTCCCACTAATTTTTGCTTCCTTGTATGCCCTCTCCTTTGCTTTAACTTTGGCTTTGACTTCTCTTGTCAACCACGGTTGCATCCTTTTTCCACTCGAAAATTTCTTCTTTTTTGGAATATACCTGTCTTGCACATTCCTCATTTCTCGCAAAAACTCCAGCCACTGCTGCTCTGCCGTCTTTCCCGCCAGTGTCTCTTTCCAGTCAACTTTGGCCAGTTCCTCTCTCATGCCACTGTAGTTTCCTTTACTCCACTGAAACACCGACACATCAGATTTCGGCTTCTCTTTTTCTAACTTCACAGTGAACTCAATCATGTTATGATCACTGCCTCCTAAGGGTTCCTTCACCTCAATCTCTCCAATCACCTCCGGTTCATTACACAATACCCAATCCAGTACAGCCGATCCCCTAGTGGGCTCAACAACAAGCTGTTCTAAAAAGCCATCTCGCAGACATTTTACAAATTCTCACTCTTGAGATCCAGTGCCGACCTGATTTTTCCAATCTACTCGCATTAAACTCAACGTAGCACTGCTTTAGGGATCCGGCTGTGGAGCTTTCCTCAGGGTTTACTCCCGAACTCTTCCCCATGAGTGGGTACAGCCACAAGGCAGTGGATATTTGAGGTCAGAGTTTTCCTTCTCCTAGATGAGCTGCCAACCACAGCTGATGAGCCCCATCTGCCCAAAGCCGCTGGCTTTAAGGCACCAGTAACCCATCTTTGCCCCTTCTCCTATCAGTAGAAACATTTACGCTGGGTTTAGTAGCTAAGCCACACATGAAGGCCAGGAGCTGGATTTGGTTGTCAGAGGCTTTTTGAGATGCGCGCCATTGGGAGCATTTAATAGGTAGTGGGAGCTTGTCCCCGTTACCACCCTCCGGCTATAACAACCTTAAGGAACCTACCAAAGGAGTGCAGTGCAGGTAAACAATAAACAACGACCATTGCTGGAGGCATGGTATTTTAGCAGCCAGTGTAACACTTTACAGCACAGTGATCAAGGTTCAATCCCTGCCTCTGCCTGTGAAGAGTTTGTACGTTCTCCCTGTGACCATAGTAGTCATAGTCATCGTCATACTTTATTAATCCCGGGGGAAATTCGTTTTCATTATAGTTGCACCATAAATCATAAATAGTAATAGAACCATAAATAGTTCAATAGTAATATGTAAATTATGCCAGTAAATTACGAAATAAGTCCAGGACCAGCCTATTGGCTCAGGGTGTCTGACCCTCCAAGGGAGGAGTTGTAAAGTTTGATGGCCACAGGCAGGAATGACTTCCTATGACGCTCTGTGCTGCATCTCAGTGGAATGACTCTCTGGCTGAATGTACTCCTGTGCCCACCCAGTACATTATGTAGTGGATGGGAGACACTGACCAGGATGGCATGCAACTTAGACAGCATCCTCTTTTCAGACACACCGTACGAGAGTCCAGTTCCATCCCCACAACATCACTGGCCTTACGAATGAGTTTATTGATTCTGTTGGTGTCTGCTACCCTCAGCCTGCTGCCCCAGCACACAACAGTAAACATGATAGCACTGGCCACCACGGACTCGTAGAACATCCTCAGCATCATCCGGCAGATGTTAAAGGACCTCAGTCTCCTCAGGAAATAGAGACGCTCTGACCCTTCTTGTAGACAGCCTCAGTGTTCTTTGACCAGTCCAGTTTATTGTCAATTCGTATCCCCAGGTATTTGTAATCCCCTACCATGTCCACACTGACCCCCTGGATGGAAACAGGGGTCACCGGTGCCTTAGCTCTCCTCAGGTCTACCACCAGCTCCTTAGTCTTTTTCACATTAAGCTGCAGATAATTCTGCTCACACCATGTGACAAAGTTTCCTACCGTAGCCCTGTACTCAACCTCATCTCCCTTGTTGATGCATCCAACTATGGCAGAGTCATCAGAAAACTTCTGAAGATGACAAGACTCTGTGCAGTAGTTGAAGTCCGAGGTGTAAATGGTGAACAGAAAGGGAGACAAGACAGTCCCCTGTGGAGCCCCAGTGCTGCTGATCACTCTGTCGGACACACAGTGTTGCAAGCACACGTACTGTGATCTGTCAGTCAGGTAATCAAGAATCCATGATACCAGGGAAGCATCCACCTGCATCGCTGTCAGCTTCTCCCCCAGTAGAGCAGGGCGGATGGTGTTGAACGCACTGGAGAAGTCAAAAAGCATGACCCTTACAGTGCTCGCTGGCTTGTCCAGGTGGGCGTAGACACAGTTCAGCAGGTAGACGATGGCATCCTCAACTCCTAGTTGGGGCTGGTAGGCGAACTGGAGGGGATCTAAGTGTGGCCTGACCATAGGCCGGAGCAGCTCCAGAACAAGTCTCTCCAGGGTCTTCATGATGTGGGAAGTCAATGTCACCGGTCTGTAGTCATTGAGGCCGCTGGGGCGCGGCGTCTTCGGCGCAGGGACGAGGCAGGACGTCTTCCACAGTACAGGAACCCTCCGGAGCCTAAGGCTCAGGTTGAATACATGGTGAAGTACTCCACATAGCTGAGGGGCACAGGCTTTGACCACATAGGTTTCCTCCGGGTGCTCTTGTTTCCTCCCACATTCCAAAGACGTACAGGTGAGGGTTGGTAAGTTGTGGGCATGCTATGTTGGCGTCGGAAGCTGGGTAACACTTCCGGGCTGCCCCCAGCACATCCTCGGACTGTGTTGGCCAATGGCACAACTGACACGTTTCACTGTTTGTTTTGATGTACATTTGAGAAGTCTTAATCCTAAACCTGTGATGGTAATGAGAGAAGTTCAGAAAGATTTAGCTGACCGGGTGGTAACTGTGGAGGGAAAAGCACAGTGGCTGCTTTGCGTTGCTGATCTTGTACTCGGAGGCTTTAGCAAATGGATGGGGATCAGCTGGTTTGGTAAACGTGTGTGAAAAAAGGGGATTACAGATGGTCAGGTGAGGGGATGGATGGAAATACATTCACAATAGATGAACCACAAAGCTGTTCCTAATCTGTATTAATCCCTATAATCTCATGGGAAATATTAAACTGCATAAACGTTGTCGGCTCTCTAATCCAGTCTGTAGTATGTCACTGTCATAAAGCACAGTTAGATTTCCATCCATCTGTCTGCCTGCCTGTCTATGAAGAAGAAGAAGAAAATCCTTAACTCCGAGTGGAGTCATTGGGACGCTGTCATGACGGCATTTTTTTTTAGCAGGCTTTCTTATTTTTACGAGGCCGAGTTGCTAGCTCGACGCTCAACCCAGCACGGATGGAAAGTGTGCAAGGGAGCCGGCTGGATTCGAACTCGGGAGCCTTCGCTGTCTCCATCTGTATGTCTTCCATGCATTCACTTCTGGCCCTTCGAGCTGCACTGCCCAACAATCCCCCAGTGTAATCCCAACCTAATCACAGGAGAATTTACAATAACCAATTAACCTATCGGCCAGTAGGTCTTTAGAGGAAACCAGAGCATCTGGAGGAAACCCACGTGGTCACGGGGAGAATGCACAAACTCCTTACAGGCAGCGGCGGGAATTGAACCTGAAGTGCTTGTACTGTAAAGCATTGTGTTATTGTCTGAACAGCCACTCGGTACTGTGTGTGGAAGAAGGGCTGAGGGAGTGACTCTTGCACATTTTCTCTTCCAATGTTGCTAGCTAAATGACATTCAGCCGCAGTGCTGAATAGGTGATGGCGGGTCTTAAAGCAAACTGCTGGGGTCCACAGTGGGTCAGGTGGCATCTGTGGGGGAAGAGGAATGCTGTTATGACGGCGTTTTTTTTAGCAGGCTTTCTTATTTTTACGAGGCCGAGTTGCTTGCTGGACGCTCAACCCAGCATGGATGGAAAGGGTTCAAGGGAGCCGGCTGGATTCGAACTCGGGAGTCTTCGCTGTATCCGATGTTTGGGGTGGAGACCCTGTATCATTGATGATAACTGAGGTCTCAGTGGATGTAAGGGACTGTTTATGTGTTGTGGTACTGTATGACTATCGCTGTGTCCCTTTCAAAGTGTCCACTATGTCATAATTGGCGCAGAACTCCCTTTAGAACAGAGATGAGGAAGAATTTATTTAGCCAGAGAGTGGTGAATCTGTGGAATTCAAGGGGCATGGTTTTGATGTTCTTGTTGATGCATGTGCAATTTGTTTTTTTTTGTGCTGGGGGGGTAGGTTTTGATGGTTTTTTCTTGATATTTTCCATGGTTTTCTTTGCTTGTAGAGGAGACGAACCTCAGGGTTGTATACTATATACGTACTTTGATAATAAATATACTCTAAACTTTGGAGGCCAAGCCATTTGTGTATACTTAAGGCAGAGATTGATAGGCTGATTATTTAGGGGCTTACGGTTACGGGAAAGCGGTGGAAGAATGGGGTTGAAAATATCAGTCATGATTGAATGGGCGAGAAGACTCAATGGGCCGAATGGCCTAATTCTGCTCCCATAACTATATTACACAATGATCTAATAGTGATATGGATATGCTCTGTTAAGACCACATGGTTTGCAACAGTCCTGATGAAAGGTCTTGCCCCGAAACATTGGCTGTTTACTCTTTTCCGTGGTTGCTGCCTGACTTGCTGAGTTCCTCCTGCATTTTGTGAGTGTTGCAACAACTATCAGAGGTTAAACACTGGCATCTTATCTTGAACCTGGAGTGGGGCTGCTAGCTGGGTGCTGATTGGCCCGACGCACAGCATCTGCACCCACGCATACTGGAGGAACATGGGCTGGTGGTGGACGTGGGTGGGAAGGTACGTTTAATAGATTCGCATTGCACAGCCTGTTTGAATTCACTTTCATTGCATCAGTGGAAATACTGGCCGAGTGTTCAGAAGGCAGCTGATACTGTACACCCATTAAGCGTACAAAGCTGCAGCAGTACAATGCAACACATAATAACTGAGAAACGTGAATTACGGTAACAATATATAGTTGCAAGAAAAAGTTTGTGAACCCTTTGCAGTTCCCTGGATTTCTGCATTAATTACTCATAAGATGTGGTCTGATCTTCATCTCAGTCACAATAATAGACAAACACAATCTGCCTAAACTAATAACGCACAAAACTATTGTACTTTTCATGTCTTTATTGAACACATTGTTTAACCATTCACAATCCAGGTTCGAAAAAGTATGTACCTTTGTATTTAATAGCCGGTAGAACCTCCTTTAACAGCAATAACCTCCACCAAATGCTTTCTGTCGCAGCTGATCAGACTTGCATAATGACGAGGAGGAATTTTAGACCATTCCTCCTTACAAAATTATTTCAGTTCATCAATATTTCTGGGATATAAGACCATACCATAAGACAAACAAGCAGAAGTTGGCCATTTAGCCCATCGAGTCTGCTCCGCTATTTTATCATGAGCCGATCCATTCTCCCATTTAGTCCCACACCCCCGCCTTCTCACCATAACCTTTGATACCCTGGCTACTCAGATACCTATCAATCTCTCCCTTAAATACACCCAATGACTTGGCCTCCACTGCTGCCCGTGGCAACAAATTCCATAGATTCACCACCCTCTGGCTAAAAAAATTTCTTCACATCTCTGTTCTGAATGGGCGCCCTTCAATCCTGAAGTCATGCCCTCTCGTACTAGACTCACCCATCATGGGAAACAACTTTGCCACATCCACTCTGTCCATGCCTTTCAACATTCGAAATGTTTCTGTGAGGTCTCCCCTCATTCTTCTAAACTCCAAGGAATACAGTCCAAGAGCGGACAAACGTTCCTCATATGTTAACCCTCTCATTCTCGGAATCATTCTAGTGAATCTTCTCTGTACCCTCTCCAACGTCAGCACATTCTTTCTTAAATAAAGAGACCAAAACTGCCCACAGTACTCCAAGTGAGGTCTCACCAGCGCCTTGTAGAGCCTCAACATCACATCTCTGCTCCTATACTCTAGAAATGAATGCCAACATTGCATTCGCCTTCTTCACTATTGACTCAACCTGGAGGTTAACCTTAAGGGTATCCTGTACAAGGACTCCCAAGTCCCGTTGCATCTCAGAACTTTGAATTCTCTCCCCATTTAAATAATAGTCTGCCCGTTTATTTCTTCTGCCAAAGTGCATAACCATACACTTTCCATCTTGCATGAACAGCCCTCTTCAGGTCACGCCACAGCATCTCAATTGGGTTAAGGTCTGGACTCTGACTTGGCCATTTCAAAACACAAAGTTTCTTCTTTTTAAACCATCCTGTTGTTGATTTCTTCTTGTGTTTCGGATCATTGTCTTGTTGCATCATCCAACTTCTATCAAGCTTCAGGTAAAGAACCACTACTCTGATATTCTCCTGTAAAATGTCTTGGTAAAATTTTGAATTCCTTGTTCCCTGAACGATTGCAAGCTGTCCAGGCCCCGAGACAGCAAAGCGGCCCCGAACCATGATGCTCCTTCCACTATGCTTCACAGATGGGATGAGATTTTGATGTTGGTGTGCAGTGCCCTTTTCCCTCCAAACACAGCAATGTGCATTTCTGCCAGAAAGTCGCATCTGTCCCCAGACCAAGGTAACATGTCTGAACCCTGCCTTGTGTAGCTGGATTAAAACCAGGACCAACAGGCTGTGGGACAGCTTTTTCCACCGGGCCATCAGACTGATCAATTCATGCTGATGCGACTGTATTTCTATGTTATATTGACTATGCTATTGTATAAAATATTTATTATAAATTACTATAATTGCACATTGCACATTTAGACGTAGACGTAACATAAAGATTTTTACTCCTCATGAATATGAAGGATGTAAGTAATAAAGTCAACTCAATTCAGAACATTGTTCCAGAAACGTTGTGGAACATCCAGGTGGTCTTTTGCAAACTTGAGATGTGCGGCAATGGTCTTTTTTTGGAGGGCAGTGGTTTCCTCTGTGACGTTCTTCCACGAACACCATTCTTGTTCAATATTTCTTATAGTATACACGTGAACAGAGACTTTAGCAAGTTCTAGAGATTTCTGCAGAAATTTTGCTGTTACCCTTGTGTTCTTTCTTCACTACCTTCAGTATCGCACATTGTGCTGTTGGTGTGATCTTTGCAGGGCGCCCACATTTAGGGAGAGTAGCAACAGTACTGAATTTCCTGCATTTATTGACAATTTCTCTTCCTGTGGACTGATGAACACCCAGGTCTTTAAAAATGCTTTTGTAGCCTTTTCTGGCTTCATGCATCTCTACAATTCTTCTTCTAAGGTCCTCTGAAAGTTATTTTGATTGAGGCATGGTGCAGATAAACAGATCTTTCTTGAGAAGAGCAGACTCTGTCAGTAACCTGACTCTGTGTGTCTTTTTTATCAGGAAGGGCCCCTCTACAACCCACACCTCCCAACCTCATCTCATTGCTTTTGTAGAAGGCATTACCGCAGAGGTTCACATAACTATTTGAACCTAGACTGTGCTTGTTTAAATAGTGTACTTAGTATTGATGAGAAGTACAGTTGTTTGTGTATTAATAGTTTATTCAGATTGTGTTTGTCTATTATTGTTCATGGTACAATACCCTAGCAGGGATGACAGTGGAACAGCAATGACAAGTGTTTCTGGGAATAATGCGGAAGGTGCAGGATCAGTTCATTCCAAAGAGGAAGAAAGATCCTAAGGGGAGTAAGGGGAGCTGTGGCTGACAAGGGAAGTAATGGACAGTATGAAAATAAAAGAGAAGAAGTATAACATAGCAAAAACGAGTGGGAAGCCGGAGGATTGGGAAACTTTTAAAGAGCAATAGAAGGTAACTAAAAAGGCAATACGCGGAGAAAAAATGAGGTACGACGGTAAACTAGCCAGGAATATAAAGGAGGATAGTAAAAGCTTCTTTAGGTATGTGAAAAGGAAAAAAATAGTTAAGACCAAAATTGGGCCCTTGAAGACAGAAGCGAGTGAATTTATTATGGGGAACAAGGAAATGGCAGACGAGTTGAACAGGTACTTTGGATCTGTCTTCACTAGGGAAGACACCGACAATCTCCCAGATGTAATAGTGGCCAAAGGACCTAGGGTAATGGATGAGTTGAAGGAAATTTATATTAGGCAGGAAATGGTGTTGGATAGGCTGTTGGGTCTGAAAGCTGGTCTGTTGGGTCTGAAGGATGGTCTGCATCCCAGGGTACTTAAGGCGGTGACTTTAGAAATCGTGGACGCATTGGTAATCTTTTTCCAATGTTCTATAGATTCAGGATCAGTTCCTGTAGATTGGAGGGTGGCTAATGTTGTCCCTCTCTTCAAGAAGGGAGGAAGAGTGAAAACAGGGAATTATAGACCGGTTAGCCTGACATCAGTGGTGGGAAAGATGCTGGAGTCAATTATAAAAGATGAAATTACGACACATTTGGACAGCAGTAACAGGATTGGTCCGAGTCAGCATGGATTTACAAAGGGGAAATCGTGCTTGACTAATCTTCTGGAATTTTTTGAGGATGTAACTATGAAAATGGACAAGGGAGAGCCAGTGGATGTAGTGTACCTGGACTTTCAGAAAGCCTTTGATAAAGTCCCACATAAGAGATTAGTGGGCAAAATTAGGGCACATGGTATTGGGGTCAGAGAACTGACATGGATTGAAAATTGGCTGGCTGGCAGAAAACAAAGAGTAGCGATTAATGGGTCCCTTTTGGAATGGCAGGCGGTGACCAGTGGGGTACCGCAGGGTTCAGTGCTGGGACCGCAGCTGTTTACAATATATATTAATGATTTAGATGAGGGAATTAAAAATAACATTAGCAAATTTGCCGATGACACAAAGCTGGGTGGCAGTGTGAAATGTGAGGAGGATGTTATGAGAATGCAGGGTGACTTGGACAGGCTGGGTGAGTGGGCAGATGCAGTTTAATGTGGATAAATATGAGGTTATCCACTTTGGTGGTAAGAACAGGAAGGCAGATTATTATCCAAATGGAGTCAAGTTAGGAAAAGGGGAAGCACAACGAGATCTAGGTGTTCTTGTACATCAGTCACTGAAAGCAAGCATGCAAGTACAGCAGGCAGTGAAGAAGGCTAATGGCATGCTGGCCTTCATAACAAGGGGAATTGAGTATAAGAGCAAAGAGGTCCTTCTGCAGCTGTACAGGGCCCTGGTGAGACCACACCTGGAGTACTGTGTGCAGTTTTTGTCTCCAAATTTGAGAAAGGACATTCTTGCTATTGAGGGAGTGCAGCGTAGGTTCACAAGGTTAATTCCGGGGATGGCGGGACTGTCATATATTGAAAGATTGGAGCAACTGGGCTTGTATACTTTGGAATTTGGAAGGCTGAGAGGGGATCTTATTGAAACATATAAGATTATTAAGGGTTTGGACACGCTGGAGGCAAGAAGCATGTTCCCGCTGATGGGTGAGTCCAGAACCAGAGGCCACAGTTTAAATTAGGGGTAGGCCATTTAGGACGGAGTTGAGGAAAAACTTTTTCAACCAGGGAGTGGTGGATATATGGAATGCTCTGCCCCAGAAGGCTATGGAGGCCAAGTCTCTGGATGCTTTCAAGAAAGAGATGGATAGAGCCCTTAAGGATAGCAGAATCAAAGGTTATGGGGATAAGGCGGGAACTGGATACTGATTGTGGATGATCAGCCATGATCACAGTGAATGGCAGTGCTGGCTCAAAGGGCCGAATGGCCTACTCCTGCACCTATTGTCTATTGTCTATTGGATTCAATGTCCATTCAGAAACTGGATGGCAGAGGGGAAGAAGCACCTCTGAGAAGTAACGTTGAGTGTGTGACTTCAGGCTTCTGCACCTTCTCCATTAAGGGTGGGCTGTATGACGTTGCAGAGTTTGCCGAGTTTGGCCATTGGTTTGCAGACGTTTCATCACCAGTCGAGGTGACATCCTTAGTGCGCGGTCTCTCTGGGAGTGCTCGTGTTTATATAGGCCCCCGTTCGCTTGCCTTGGTCCTGATTGGCTACCCCTTCAGTTGACCTTTCAACTCTATTGGCTCACGTTTCTTAGGCCCTTAAGGGTTGGTAGATGGTGCCTATTTCAAAACGTTTGATTACAGAGTTATCAGGAGAGAACCGCACTTTGAAAAATTCTCGTGCCTGCTTCCTGTTTGCCTGCACCAGAACCTTCGTGGTGTCCCTGTTCAACTGGTGTCCTTCTTGGTCTTCACGTACCGAGATCAGCAACAGCAGATTATGTCTCCGTACTGCCAGTGTGTGTTCCCGTAAATGAGTTGAAGGTTTACGTCCTGTCTGGCCGATGTAGTTCTTGGACAGTATGTTCGCCAGGGAATAAAAATGATTGGGATGTTTTCACTTTGGAACCTCTCCAGGTTTAAGTACAAGGCTAAATTTCTCTTTCCCTGAGAACCTTTTGGTACCAAGAATCAGAATCCGGTTTAATATCACCGGCATATATTGTGAAATTTGTTCACTTTGCGGCAGCAGTACAATGCAATACATAATAATAGACAAAAAAATCTGTGGCAGTAAGTATATATGTACTTAAATTAATTTAAATTAAATAAGTAGTCCAAAGATAAAAATAAAAAAAGTAGTGAGGTAGTGTTCATGGGTTCAATGTCCATTCAGAAATCGGATGGCAGAGGGGAAGAAGCTGTTCCTGAATTACTGAGTGTGTGTCTTCAGGCTCCTGTCCCTCCTCCCTGATGGTAGTAATGAGAAGAGGGGTCTTCAGGCTCCTGTACCTCCTCCCTGATGGTAGTGATGAGAAGAGGGCATGTCCTGGGTGATGGGGGTCCTTAATAATGGATGCTGCCTTTTTAGGGCATCATTCCTTGAAGATGTTGTGAATGCTACGGAGGCCGGTGCCCACAATGGAGCTGACTAATTTTACAACTCTCTGCAGCTTATTTCGATCCTGTACAGTAACCCCCGCCCCGCCTCATACCAGACGGTGATGCGGCCAGTTAGAATGCTCTCCATGGTACACCTGTAGGAGCTTCCTAATGAAATCTAGCCACTGTCGTGCCTTCTTTGTAGCTGCATCGATATGTTGGGCTTTGGTTTGAGCTTCAGAGATATTGACACCCAAGAAAGGATATCAGGCCAAGTAGAACAAGTACTCAGTTTGAACACAGACTGTCTGATGTTTGCTGTCAAGACACTTGGCAGATTATCTATTATCGTCTGACAGTGCCGCCTTCAAAATATTTATTGACGGATTTCATCCATTCCTGGGCAGTTTGTGAAAACCCATTCAAATAATTTGGCCCTTTATCATCTGGCGTGGCTGGTTAACAGGAAAAGAGTGGTACACACAAATGGGGCTGTTTCTGGTTGGCACAAGGTAACCATGGATACAGACACCGGAGACTCAGCATTTAAGAATTTATCCCAATGACCTGAATGAAGGCACTGGAGATACGGTTACTAAAACTGCTGACAGGAGTGTAGATTGAAAAGGGGGCGTAAAGAGGCCATAACCTTATTATAGGTAGCTTACTTGAGTGGACCTGGGAAATGTCCATCCTGGAAGGAAAAAGGGAAACATTATTGAAAACAATGAGGACCATCTAAGTCTCTGAATTTCAATAATTAATTAAAATTTAGATAGGTACAGTATACTCTGTCTGGGTAGCCTCCAACCTGATGGCATGAATATTGATCACGCCTTCTGATAAAAAAATGTTTCCCTCCCCTCTTCCCTCTTCCCTCTTCCTCTATTTCCTATTCTGGCCTTTTACCTCTTCTTGCCTGTCTATCACCTCCCCGCAAGTCCCCTCCTTCCCTTTCTTCTACGATCCACTCTCCTCTCCTGTCGGATTGCTTCCTCTCCAGCCCTTGACCTTTCTCACCCGCCTGGCTTCACCTATCACCTTCCAGCTATCTTCCTTCCCTTCCCACTATCTTTTTATTCTGGTGTCTCTTCCTTTTCTTCTCAGTCCTGAAGAAGGGTCTCGGCCCGAAATGTTGACTGTTTATTCATTTCCATGGATGCTGCCTGATTTCCTCCAGTATTTTGTGTGTGTGCTTTGAGTTTACAGTACCTGGAGACTCTTTCACGTCTATGAGGTTCAGTACATGGATGGGAAGCATATGGAGTGCTGTGATCCAGGTGTAGGTAAATTGGACCAGCCAGATTAATAATTGGGAATAGACTAGATGGGCTGAATGGCCATCTCTGTGCTGTAGTGCTCCATGACCCTAATGAATGATTTGCAAAAGGCCAGTGTGAAATTACAAGTAATCAGAAAAGTTAATGGAATTATTTTGAGGAAATTTGCATAGGAGGCAAGGAAGATTGTGGTTTGGTTATCTGGGTATTGGTGAGATCACACTTAGAGCACTGTGGACAGTATGGCTCTCCCTGTTTAAGGAATAGCGTTAGTGTGTCTCACGTGGCGGGGTGGAGATACGTCTCTACCAAAGGAGGTGTAAGGCGCTCCTTCCCTCTGCTGGCCTGCAGGTCACCCTCTGGCAAGGTGTAGCACCTCCTTAGCAGCCCCCCACACCCCGATCAGGATCACGTGAAGCCATGGGAGCAGGTGGTGGATGGTCGTACGAGCAGCTGGTGCACATCACAAGTCCTGATTATGTGCCCACTGACGCCAGGCAGGCAATCTCTGAAGAGTGTTGATAATGGCTGGGGTCACCAGTCTTCAAAGTCACTGCCCAGAAGAAGGCAATGGCAAACCACTTCTGTAGAAAAATTTGCCAAGAACAATATGGTCATAGACCATGATCGCTCACGTCATATGACATGGCACATCATGTTGATGTCATACGACACGGCACATAATGATGACTGTATATCAATGCAGCACAGGATCAGGCCCTTCAGCTCACCATATCTATGCCCAACACAATGAGAAGAGGGGTCTTCAGGCTCCTGTACCTCCTCCCTGATGGTAGTAATGAGAAGAGGGGTCTTCAGGCTCCTGTACCTCTTCACTGGTGGTAGTAATGAGAAGAGGGCATGTCCTGGGTGGTGAGGGTCCTTAATGATGGATGCTGCATTTTTGAGATATTGCCTGTTGAAGATGTACCCGATGGTGGGGAGGCTGGTGCCCATGGTGGATCTGACTGAGTTTATAATACTCTGCAGCTTTTGCTGCCATGGTACATCTGTAAAAATTTGCTCAAGTCTTGGGTGACATACCAAATTTCCTAATGAACTCTCGCTGTTGTTGTCCGTACTTTGTAATTGTATGTTGGGTCCAGGAATGTGAAGCTGCTCATCCCTTCCACTGCTGATCCCTCAGCGAGAACTGGTGTGTATTCCCTCGAGTTCCCCTTCCCAAAGTCCGTGAGCAATTCCATAGTCTGAGTTTGCAAGGCTGTTTTTGTGACACCACTCAACCATCTGATCAATCTCACTCCTGCACGTTTCTCCTGAGATCTTCATACGTCCTGCGAGCTCTTTGCTCATGTGCGGTGTGGTTAGGGGAGGAAGTGTTAAATTTGGCGTGAAGTCTGAAATCATTCACTGTGCCTGGACAGATGAGTTCATGTCATGGTGCAGATCCTGCTGAGCTCTTCCCTTTTGTGATAAGCTTTACCGCAGACACCCCCAACATTGAGGACATCTTGAAACAGCGATGCCTCAAAAGTCTGCATTCTCCCCCCCCCAACCACCCATGACATGCCCCCTTCTCATTTTTACCATCAGAGAGCAGAGGAAACAGGAATGGGGAATGGAGAAGGGGGGCATTTACTGGAAGTTAAAGAAATCATTTTAGGAACTGTTGCTCCCCCACTGTCTTCAGATTTCTGAACAGATAATGAATTCATGAACACCACCTCACTGATTTTTGCTCTCCTTTTGCACTTTAATTTTTAAAATTATATTTCTTGTAATTTATAGAATATTTTATGTATTGCACTGTACTGTTGCTGCCGCCAAACAACAAATGTCACAACATATCTCAGTGATAATAAACCTGGGTCTGATTCTGAGAAACAGTAATGCACTTCAGGCATTTTGCCCCCTCCCCCTCAGTCCTGAAGAAGGGACTCGGCCCGAAATGTCAACTCTTTACTCATTTCCTTGGATGTTACCTGACCTGCTGAGTTCCTCCAGCATTTTGTGTGTGCTGCTTTGGATTTCCATCATCTGCAGATTACCTTGCGTCTGAGAAGTGATTGCAGTGTTTGAAACCACATCGCTGTCTCAATCCCTCTCCTTGCCCCTGCGGTAACACTCACACATTTGCCATTTGCTGATTTTCTTAAGGTCAGTTTATAAACGAGCATCTTTATGGCACTGCGTCTGATTTTTAGAATTAAAAAGAATTTTATCTGTCCTATTCTCCTCCAAGTGGAAATGTGTGTATCCTGTTCTGAGAGTTTCTGTGTGTATGTCATCACAGGAAATGTTTGCAAGCTCGTTTGATTCCACTGCATTTCCAGTGGAGAGAAATCTTTATTCACCTTGGATGTCATAACAATTTAATCTGATTTTCCAACTGAAGTATTTGCCGAGTTATTCTGAATACATTCCAGGGAAATTTTTAGTCAGGATTCATCCGTTCGCACCCTGGAAATGAGACTGGCTTCGCTTTTGTCAAACCTGTGATGCCTGGTTTAGATTTGGGGAGTAACACTAAAGATTTCATTGGTTAAGGTGTGAATGTAGAATTGGCAGCCGCACAGACTGGCACTGATGTGTCTCAGAGGGTGAAGAGAGAGTTAGGATATCGGAGCAGAATTAGGCCATTCAGCCCGTCAGGTCTGCTCCACCATTTCATCATGGCTGATCCATCTTCCCTCTCAGCCCCAATATCCTGCCTTCTCCCCATATCCCTTCATGCCCTGACCAATCATGAATCTATCAACCTCTGCCTTAAATATACATAAAGACTTGCCTCCACAGCCGTCTGTGGCAATAAATTCCACAGATTCACCACTCCCTGGCTAAAGAAATTCCTCCTCATCTCTGTCTAAATGGATGTCCCTACATTCTGAGCCTATATTTTCTCGTCTTAGACTCCCCCACCATAGGAAGCATCCTTTCTAACGAGACTTTTCAACATTCGATAACTTTCAATCAGGTCAACCCTCATTCTTCTATATTTCTGTGAGCAGAGGCCCAGAGCCATCAAACACCCTTCATATGACAAGCCTTTCAATCCCAGAATCATTTTTTGTGAACCTCTTTTGAACCCTCTCCAGTGTCAGTACATCCTTTCTTAGATAAGGGGCCCAAAACTGCTCACAGTACTCCCAAGTGAGGCCTTGCCAGTGCTTTATAAAGCCTCAACGTTACATCAGAGGATGTGCTGATGGGGTGAGGTCATGAGGAAGTTTATCTGGATCATGGACAATGGGTGAACAGGGTGATTAATTTCTGTCATGCCAGACACAAATAAAACCAGAGGTTTGCATGTATCGGAAAAATCCAGAAGTGCAGATGTGTGCTCAGAAATTAACCTGTCATACTTGGTGTACAAAAACGTGTTCATTGTTTCATCAAGCCCCCCAGAGACCTAAAAATAAAGTTGAAAGATGAGCATTATTTGTCACATGTGCATCAAAACACTCATTTCCACAGATGCTGCCTGGCCTGCTGAGTTCCTCCAGCATTTTGTGTGTATTGCTCTGGATTCCAGCAACTGCAGCTTTTCTTGTATTAGTGAGGTATCATTCGTGGGTTCAATGTCCACTCAGAAACTGGATGCAGAGGGAAAGAAGTTGTTCTTGAATCATCGAGTGTGTGTCTTCAGACTCCTGTACCTCCTTCTCGATGGTAACAATGAGAAGAGGGCATGGCCTGGGTGATGGGGGTCCTTAATGATGGATGCCGCCTTTCTGAAGTATCACTCCGTGAAGATGCTCTTGGTACTATGGAGACTAGTGTCCATGATGGAGCCGACTGAGTTTACAACTCTCTGCAGCTTATTTTGATCCTTTGTCAAAGCCTCCCCCACCCCCACTTTTCTGAGGCATTGCACCTTGAAGGTGTCGTGGATACTGCGCAGACTGGCATCGAAACACACAGTGAAATGCATTTTTTGTGTCAATGACCAACCCAGTCCGAGGTTGCTCTGGGGGCAGCCCGCAGGTGTCGCCGTGCTTCTGGCGCCAACGTAGGATGGCCACAGTTTGGTAACCTGTACTGACTTGCACGTCTTTGGAATGCGGGAGGACATGCACACGGTCACGAGGAGAATGTACAGACTCCTTACAGATGGTAGCAGGAATTGAACCGCAGTCACTGGAGCTGTGAAGTGTCGCGCTGGCTGCTCTGCTGCCGTGTCGTCCAGGAAGTGACAGGGGAAGTGAAGGACAGACGTGGAGGAGTGTCAATGTGGACTCCACCTCGGGAGCTGTTGTCAGGTTGGAACCTACAGGGATCCTGGAGGATTTCAGCCTCAGAATCATGTAGCTTATGGCACTCGGGGGTAAGCTTGTTCGTCCTTAAAGGGCACAATTCCCAATGGGATGTGGAGCGCTCGGATTGGCCAGGCAGCGGGGAGAGGCTCCCTGTGACCTGTGAATTCCTGTATCCGCTCCTTGAGGTCAGATCTCCACTAGAATTAAGGGTCAAGTTTTGTACCTTCCCCTCAGGGTCAGATCTCCACTGGAGTTAAAGGCCAAGTTCAGCACTCGCTGGTGGGATGATCGTTAAGCCAAATGTGATATTAGAACTGAACGTAGAACTTTGAGAGGACTAGAATAAAAAGGCAAGGATGTAGTACTGACCCTCTTACAAGGCATTGGCCAGACCGTATTTGGAGGCTTGTGAGCACTTTAGAGCCCCATATCTAGCAAAGAAGGTGCTGGCATTGGAGTTGGTCCAGAGGAAGTTCATGACAATTATCCTGCAAATGAAAGGGTTAACATTTGAGAAGCTTTTGATGGCTCTGGGCCTGCACTTGCTGGAGTTTCAGAAGAATGAGGGGGAGATCGCACTGGAAGCTATTGGATATTGAAAGGCCTCGAGTGGGTGTAGGTAGGATGAGAGGGAAATGGGTCAGCTGGAGCAGGAAGTCTCCTGGCATTTAGCAGGAACAGAGCCCGATCCTGTGGGGAGGAGGTCGGCCTCTGTGTAGCCCTAGTGCACACAGGGACACACACTCGTTCTCTGTCACATACCCACACTTGTTTTCTTTCCCTCTCCCAAACACACACATGTGCGCACCCACTTGCATTCTGTGCACCTCGGTCCCCACGTCACTTGTACTCCATCCACACATGTGTGTTGCATATGTGCACGCTTACTCAATTCACACGCAAATAAATCGCCTCCCTTCGCTCCACGGAAGCTGAGCTAGAGGATTGAATACCTGCCGGCTGCCAGGTATACATCGCTGCTGTGTGAGCGCACGGGCCAACAGCTCATCGCCGAACATGTGGCAGCCGGCCTCGCCTGACAGGACTGGTGGTGTTGCCATGGCGGCAGCGGCATTCACCGTGCGGGGGTGTGTGGGAGCACCTGGACTGTAGGCCTCACTGGGCCCAGCGGGCTGCAGATTAATAAATACTGTCGTGACGGGCTGTGGTGAACTGGTCTCCGCAGATTAATGAGAGCGGCTTTGTTATCCTTAATGAGGGGCCAATGCTAGATTCGGTAAACTAATTTCTTAGGTTCTGTGGATAACTGAATTATCTCCTCCATAATGAACACTACCTCACTACATTATTATTTCTATTTTTGCACTACTTATTCTATTAACTATTTAATAGATAAATACTCACTGTAATTCATGTTTTTTCCTATGATTAGGTATTGCAATATACTGCTGCTGCAAAGACAACAAATTTCACGACGTATCCTGGTGATATTAAACCAAATTTTGATTCCAGCAACATGCAGTACTGTGCAAAAGTCTTTGGTGTATATATAAATAACTAGGCTACTTGAGACTTTTGCACAGTACTGTAGTAATTTTATGTATCGCACTCTATATAAAAGACAAATTTCACGACATATGTGAGTGATGATAAACCTGATTCTGATCTGGGTCTCTATTGTGGACTGAAAGTGGGAAGGAGGCAGGGAGAGGGGAATCATGGTTGGGAAAAGGGGAAGGGAGAGGGGAGGGAGTGGGAAGCACCAGAGAGACATTCTGTAATGATCAATAAACCAATTGTTTGGAATCAAATGTCCTTACCTGGTGTCTCAGGGCTGGGTGTGTCTGTACCCGCGCCACACCCCACCCCGACCCTGCCACCGGTACTTCTCTGCCACCTGCCCCACAGCCCTTCATCCTTGCTGATCCCAACATCCTTTGGCTCCCTCCAGATTTACAAATTCACTCTCCACTCCACGTTGATAAACTCTTGGGCACCCTGGCTGTATATACTGTATGTGCCTGTGATTGTTGCACAGTTGTGTAGATGTAGTTTTTCAAACACACTGCCGTATCCAGCAAAACTTAGGCATCGTGTGCCAGTTTTACATCCCATTTGATCAAAGTGGGTTCAAAGGTCAGCACCACATCGTGATCTGAAGGGCCTGTGTTGCTCTATGTTCATTTAATCAAATTACACACAACTTGATTATTAACTCATCAATAGAAGACAATAAAGAGAAATAGATTCAAAAGTAATGGTCGGAAATTGGCAGAGGTGTACCAGATGATAAGAGGCTAGGTTGAGCGAGTTAGGGCTATACTCTTTGGAGAGAACAAGAATGAGAGGTGTCTTGACAGAGATGTACATGAAGATAAGAGGTAAAATTGAGTGGACAGCCAGAGACTTTGTCCCAGGGCAGAAATTGTTAATACCGGGGGCATAACTTTACAGTGATTGGGGGAAACTATAGAGGGGATATCAGAGGTATTTTTTTTAACACGGAGTGGTGGGTGAGTGAAGCACAATGCCAGTGGTGGTGATAGAGCAGGGGTTGCCAACCTGGGGTCTACAGACCCCTCATTTAATGGTAAGGATCCATTGCATTAAAAGGTTTGGGAACCCCTGCTTTAGATACACTTAAGAGACGTTTAGATAGGCACATGAAAGAAGAATGGGGGGCTATGTAGGAGGGTCTGATTATATTTTTGGCAGTGTGGAGGAACAGAGATCTTGGGGTCCATGTCCATAGATACCGCAAAGTTGCTGTATAAGTTGACAAGGTAATTAAGAAGGCATATGGTGAGATGGCCTTCATTAGTCGGGGGATTGAGTTCAAGAGCCGTAAGGCAATGTTGCAGCTCTGTAAGATTCTTAGAATATTGTATTCAGTTCTGGTTGCCTCATTTTAGAAAGGATATGGTGCAGAAGAGGTTTACCAGGATGCTGCCTGGAATAGAGAGCAGGTCTTATGAGGATAGTTTGAGCGAGCTGGGGCTTTTCTCTTTGGAGCGAAGGAGGATGAGAGGTGACTTGATAGAGGGGAACAAAAGGCGTAGATTGAGTGGACAACCAGATACTTTGTCCCACCCCAGGGAAGAAATGGCTAACACGGAGGGTCATCATCTTAAGGTGTTTGGAGGAAAGTATAAGCGGGGGGGCGATGTCAGAGGTAGATTTTTAAACAGTGAGTGGTGGGTGTGTGGAACATCCTGCCTGGGGTGGTGGTAGAGACAGGTACATTAGGGACATTTAAGAGACTCTTGGATTGGTACATGGATGATGGAAAAATGGAGGGCTGTGTGGGAAGGAAGGGTTAGATTGATTTTAGAGTAAGTTAAATTTGGCACAACATTGTGGGCCAAAGGGCCTGTACTGTGCTGTATTGTTCTGTTCTGAAGCACTGTCAACTACTTCTCCTTCGCACAGGCAGTGACAGTTCAGTTAGTTTTGATTCCAGTGGGATTTTGTCGGTTGTTTATGACATTTATTTAGAGATTGTTTATTTTAAATTGAAATTGTTAGAAAGATTTTGGTGATAAGGGTGGAGCCACTCTGTGCAGAAGCTACAGTGCACTGTTATCTACACTAACTCGTCTTAGGGTAGGGCTGATGGCAGGATTCTTAGCAGTGTGGAGGAACAGAGGGACCCCTCAAAGTTCCCATAGTGTGGCTAAGAAGGTGTATGATGAGTTGGCCTTCATCTCTCGGGGAATTGAGCTCAAGAGCTGCAGGGTAATCTTGCAGCTCTGTTAAACTCTGCTTCGATTGCACTTGGAGTGTTGGGGTCAGTTCTGGTCTCCTCATTGTGGGAAGGATGTGGAAGCTTTAGAGAGAGTGCAGAGGGGATTTACTAGGGTGTTGTCTGGATGAGAGGGCATTAGAGAAAGGTTGAGGGAGCTAGAGTTTTTCCCTTTGGAGCGAAGGAGGGTGGGAGGTGACCACAGAGGTGCACAAGATCATAAGAGGCATAGATAGAGTGGACAGCCAGAGACTTTTTTCTGAAGGCCAGCATAAGCTAATATGAGGACATGCTTTTAAGGTGATCGGAGGAAAATATAGTTGGATGTCGGAGGTTTTTATTTACTCCATTGAATGCCCTGTCGGGGGTGGTGGTAGTGGCAAATACATTCGGGACATTTAAGAGAGATAAGAACAGGGATGATAGAAAAATGGAGGGTTATGTCAGGGGGAAGACTCAAATTGATCTTAGAGTAGGTTAAAAGGTCAGCACAACATCGTGGGCCAAAGGTCCTGTACTGTGCTGTGATGTTCTTTCTTCTTTGTGCACAAAAATCTTGTGCTGTGCAATTTTGTGCCCAGTGACAACAACATGTGCGCACTGAATTTTTAACTGGGAGGAAACCTGGAGCTGTTCTAAAGATCATAAGCCATTCTGCTTCAAATGAGCTAGCAGTTCTTTTGCGCATCACACCCTTTGCTTCTATTGTGGATCAATAACTTCTTCAATAAAATCAGTATAAATAGGCCATTTCTAAAACCTGCAAACAAATCATCACAAACTCCACATTGTGAACACTGTCCGGATCAGAAACTGGAAAAGGAAATGTGATTGTCTACGATCGTGAAATATACTTAACATGCCAACGAGGTGGAGGGTGACAACCTTTTGTGTGCAGCTTAAATTCCCTTGTGCGCAAGTAGCAAAGGATGTGTGCACACACACATGTGCACACCTTGAAGGGAACATTGCTGTGCTGTCGTGTTCTACAGTCTATGCACACTTGAACACCACAGATCTACAGTTACTAGTACCTTTGTAAACCCTGGTAAGGGTATTGTAAGACAGACAAGCAAAGACAGTAGAAATATACAAAGAATTTGAGAGTGTCAGGGTAGTGCAGAGTGTAATTGCTGTTACTAAGGAGAAGGTGCATGGGAAATTGAAAGATCTGAAGGTAGATACGTCATATAGACCAGATGGACTACACCCTAGGGTTCCGAAAGAAGTAGCTGAAGAGATTGTGGAAGTGGTCAGAATGATCTTTCAGGAATCACTATATTCTGGAATTATTCCAGAAGAATGGAAAATTGCAAATGTTAGATTATGAGAACACTCAGTCCTCTCTTATTGTCATTTAGAAGTGCATACATGCATTAAGAAATGATACAATGTTTCTCTGGAGTGATATCACAGAAAACAGGATGAACCAAAGACTAACACTGACAGAACCACGTAATTATAACATACAGTTACAGCAGTGCAAAGCAATACCATAATTTGATGAAGAACAAACCATGGGCACCGTAAATAAATTCTCAAAAGTCCCCGAGTCGATCGACTCCCAAGTCCCCGATAGCAGGTGGCAAAAGGGAGAAACTCCCTGCCATAAACCTCCAGGCACCGTCAACTTGCCGATGCCTTGGAAGCAGCCGACCACAGCCGACACTGAGTCCATCCGTCCAAAAACTCCGAGCTTCCAACCAGCCTCTCCGATACAGCCTCCCGAGCACCATCCTCTGCTGAGCACCTTCGACCTCGCCCCAGCCGCTGAAACACACAAAGCCGAGGATTTCGGGGCCTTCTGCTCCGGAGATTCTGGTTACCACACAGTAGCAGCGGCAGTGAAGCGGGCATTTCAGAAGTTTTCCAGATGTTCCTCCGTACTCTCACGTCCGTCTCCCTCAAATCAGGATTGTGCACGGCACCCTACTTGACAGATAACAGACATCGCAACCGAAGTGGCTGCGCACGCTGCCGTCGGGCCGCCATCTTCTCACGCACTTTTACTCCACTCTTTAAGAAGGGAAGGAGGCAAAGTAACGGAAGTTAAACACCAGATATTGGAGTCCATTATTAAGGTTTCAGGGTACTTGGAAGCACATGATAAAATAGGCCAAAGTCATCATGATTTCCTTGAGGGAAAATCTTACTTGACAAATCTGATGGAATTCTTTGAGGAACTAACAGGCAGGATGAAGAAAGGAGAGTCAGTGGATGTTGTTTACTTGGATACTCAGAAGGCCTCTGACAAGGTGCCATACATGAGGCCACCAACCAAGAGCCCGTGTTATTACATGAAAATTACCAGCATGAATAGAAGATTGCTGACTGGCAGGAGGCAGAGACGGGGAATAAAGGGGGCCTTTCTGGTTGGCTCTTGGTGATTAGTGGTGTTCTGCAGAAAGGAGTGACCAGAAAGCAGCAACAAATCATAACAAATAGAACCTCAGGACGGGTTCCTGATCAGTTGAAGGATCCAAGGAAAAGGCAGGAGAATGGGGTTGAGAGGGATAGTAATGGAAGACACAATGGGCTGAGTGGTTTAACCCTGCTCCCAGGTCTTATGGTCTTATATAAATGCCTTAAAATGAAAATGGAACAATAATATTAGAAGCATTGGTGTGGTATCCCATTGTACACAAAGACCTGAGTGATCTTCTGGAAGTGTTGTGGAAATGTTTTTATTTATTTGTGGATATACATTGCGGAATAGGCCCTTCGGGACCTTCGAGCCACGCCTCTCAGCGACCACTGATTTAACCCCAGCCTAATCACAGGACAATTTACAATGAACCATTAACCTACCAGCCAGTCAGTCTTCGCACTGTGGGAGGAAACCGGAGCACTTGAGGGAGAACGTACAAACTCATTAAAGGAATCAGTGGGAATTGAACCTGGGATGCCTGTACTGTAAAGTGTTGTGCTAACTACTACGCTGCCGTGCCACCCTAGTAGAGATCTTCAACAGAGGACAGTGATGTTACAGTTCAAAAAACCTAACAGAGTCCTGAAATGAAATATCAACTGTCCAGTTCCCTCTATAGATGGTGCCTGGCCTGCTGAAACTCTACGGCGGGGCCTGGCTTCTAGTGTGGGGGAGCAACCCAGTGTTTGGACAGTTTAAGCTCCGGGCCAGCTAGACTGGAAAGCAGGGTGTTGGGACTGGAGGTGATGGTCAGACCGATTCCGCTCACTCTCTTGCGAGGATCACTCTCCTCGCCGCGGCACTGAGGCTACGAGACTGCTCCAGCTGCAATGCGCTTCGTGACTGCGAGCTTCGCTGCGAGTTGACCTGCTATACGATGAACGGAGACATTCCCAGTGCACAGTTATACCGTTTGCAGAAATTAATTACTGTACCAGACAATTAAAACCTTTCTAGAAACATTACTGGTTTATGTATTCATATAATACAAATTAATCTGTCCACTTACTGATTTACCTTCCGAGTTACTAATAATAACTCATAACAGCCTGGTGTAAAACAATTCTGCAGGGAGAGCTTTGATAATCCAAGAGAAATCATTCAGACACCACAAGGCACAATCCAAGTCTATGTCTTTTGAGTTTCTGTTTTAATTTGCATTGTTTGACTGTTGGTTTTGATAAACCACCTATTTTTTTAAGGAATATACTAGGTGTTGTACTAAAGGTCGTTCATCTGCACCGAAGCTCAGCAATTAATTCTGTTCACTCTGACTGCTTTCCAAGTAAATACAGAAATCTGAATCACCCAGACAAGGCACTTTAAATTTCTGTTAAGTGTGTGATTAAAAAGACATTAAAAAGATTAGCTCGATCTCTGAGAAATATTTTAGCAGTAATCTCCAGGACCAAGCTGTCATTCCATGCCACAAGCCTCCGGAAGATCCCCTGTATTTTCTGGCCAAGCAAGATCTCCAAGCACGCCCTGCTCCCTCAGTGTCACCAAGAGGACATGGCCACTATCATCACGAGGAAACGTTGGAGATGGATTGACCATAAGACCACAAGTTACAGAAGCAGAAGTAGGCCATTCGGCTCATCGAGTCTACTCTTGCCATTCAATCATGGCCTGATCCAATTCTTCCAGTCACCCCCACTCCCCTGCCTTCACCCCATACCCTTTGATGCCCTGGCTAATCAAGAATCTTATCTATCTTTGCCTTAAATGCACCCAATGACTTGGCCTCCACAGCCGCTCGTGGCAACAAATTCCACAGATTTACCACCCTCTGACTAAAGTAATTTCTCTGCATCTCTGTTCTAAATGGACGTCCTTCAATCCTGAAGTCATGCCCTCTTGTCCTAGACTCCTCTATCAAGGGAAATAACTTTGCAATATCTAATCTGTTCAGGCCTTTTCACATTCAGAATGTTTCTATGAGATGCCCCCTCATTCCCCTGAACTCCAGGGAATACAGCCCAAGAGCTGCCAGACGTTCCTCATATGGTAATCCTTTCATTCCTGGAATCATTCTCATATTCCTGGGATCATTCTCGTTTGGGCACATGATGAGAAGAGAGGCCAACTCCATCATCAAGACAGCACTTCATCAGACCCCTGAAGGGTGGAGGAAACGTGGGGGCCCAAAGACAACTTGGTGCCTTATAGTAGAGGTGGAACTGAGGACCCTGAACCACACCAAGATGGCCAAAGATAGACAGAGGGGCAGGACCTTCATTGCTGCCCTAAACTCCAGTGGCATAACAGGCAGTAACTAATCCACAGGAAGTTGTGTCTGTGATATCAATAATTATTAGCTGTGTGGCTCTTGGTAACTGAAGAGGCTGATTCACTGACAGGCCCATCACAAAAATGTAACCCTGTGTCTCCCTGGCACCGCTGACCTCCCATAATGCATCTTGAGTCTGGTAATAGCTATTGAATTTTTGATGGTTTAGAATGGGGGGCACAGTAGTGTAGTGGTTAGCGTAAAGCAGGGGTTCCTAACCATTCTTATGTCATGGACTCTTACCATCAGCCAGGTTGGGAACCCTTGGTACGTGCTTTACAACACCAGTGACTGTGGTTCAGTTTCCCCTGCTGTCTCTAAGGAGTCTGTGCCTTCTTCCTATGACAACGTAGGGTTCACCTGTGTGCTCTGGTATTCTTCCCACATTCCAGAGATGTTAGGGTTGGTGAGTTGTGGGCACACTATGTTGGCGCTGGAAGCATGGTGACTCTTGTAGGCTGCCCCCAGCGCAGCCTCGGACTGTGTTCTTCGACACAAATGATGCATTTCGCTGTGTGTTTCAATGTTTCAACGTACATCCAATCTGACAAATAAAGCCAGTACAATAGACAGAAACAGGCTGCTCAGCCCATCTAGTGCATGCTGGCCTGATCTGTGCAGTCCCATCTCTCTGCACCTGGACCATAAGCTTCTTTCCACCTCTCATCCACGTACTTATCCAAACTTCTCTTACACGGTACAATGTCTGCTGGCAGCTCATTGCACACTCTCATCACCAACTGATTGAAAACATTCTCCCTCAGATTCCCCCTAAACATTTCACCTTTCACCCTTAACCCATGACCTTGTTCCAGTCTCGTACAAGCTCAGTGGAAAAGCCTGCTTGCATTTACCCTATCTCTGCTCCTCATAATTTTGTATCCCTCTATCGAATTTCCTCTCAATCATCTACATTCCAAGGAATAAAGTCCTAACCTATTCAATCTTTGCTTATAACACAGGTCCTCCAGACCTGGCAACGTCCTTGTAAATTTTCTCTGTACTCTTTCAATCTTATTTACATCTTTCCTGCAGGTAGGTGACCAAAACTGTACACAATACTCCAAGTTAGGCCTCACCAATGTCTAATACAACTTCAACATAACATTTCATCTCCTGTACTCAATGCTTTGATTTATGAAGGCCAATATGGCAAAAGCTTACCTTATGACCCTATTTACCTGTGACACCATTTTCAAAGAATAAGTTTGCATGTCCAGATCCCTCCGTTCTACCGCACTCCTGAGAGCCCTACTGTTCACTGTGCAGGTTGTTAATTTCCTAATACCAACAACTTAATTTAGCTTTACTGGATAATACACTCTTTATTTCAGTTCATCAAAGCCACCTCTTCAATGAAGAACCCCCACCATGTAGGCCATGCTGTCTTCTCACTGCTGCCATCAGGTAGAAGGTACAGGAGCCTCAGGACGCGCACCACCAGGTTCAGGAACAGTTATTACCCCTCAACCATCAGGGTCTTGAACCAGAGGGATAATTTCACTCAATGTCACTCAACCCAACACTGAAACATTCCCACAACCTATTGTGTCAATTTCAAGGACTCTTCATCTCATGTTCTTGATATTGATTGTTTATTTATTTAGTATTATTATTTTATTTGTTTTTTTCTGTTTGTATTTGCACAGTTTGTTGTCATTTGCACATTGGTTGTTGGTCCGTCTTGTTGTGTATGGTTTTTAATTGATTCTACAGCGTTTCTTGGCCTTTACCGTGAATGTTCACAATATAAGAGTTACATATGGTGACATGTATGTACTTTGCTAAAACAGTTACTTTGAACTTTAAGCAACAAAACAAAGTCAGGAGTGACTTTCAGAGGGTGAGGGAAATAAAAAATTGATGTTCAAAATAAAATAATTAAGGAAAATGAATAGGTTTTAAAGGCTTTGCACTACAAGACAAATTAGACACATCGCTCCTGAGAGCTGAGCTTGCTTTAAATGTCACTCAGTTCAAAATGAGACGGAGAATTGTTGATGTAATCTAATTGAGGGTTTTAGACAAGGTGAAGCTGGCTGGGATGTACAAAAGCCGATCATAATCTCATCAGCCTATCCAGCGGAAATCAAAGCAGTTTTCTAGTGCAGGAGCAGTTTATGCTTTGTTCAACAAAGGAGGTTTAAAAGATTGGGGTGATGTGGGATTACATTCATTCATTCATTCAGGTGCCTTGCCGTTCGGCGTGAGCGATCATGTCTCTCCATCCATCACCGTCCCTGACCCTCCGAATTGTAGTTGTTGCCTCCCCTGTTTCTAACCATGATGTTATTCCATCTATCATTTTCATTCTCTGTCTCCCTCTGATTCTTTTTCCTTCCAGCTTTCCAGTTGTAACTAAATGTTCTCGTGTCTCTCTTCACATGGTGTCCAAAGAATTTTGATTGCTGTTTTCTGATTTTTTTAAAGTAATGTACGTTTTGTTTTTGTTCTCTGTAGAACTTCTTCGTTGGTTATCCTGTCCGTATATGATATGCATAGCATTCTTCTGAGGAACCACATCCCTGCTGCATTGATTCTTTTTCCATTGCATTTGTGATTGTCCATGACTCGTAGCCTTACATCAATATAGGAAGGATGTAGCAGCTGTGGGTTCTAAGGCAGATGTCAATTGCTATTCTCTTGTTCGTTAGGATGTTTCTCATTTCTGTAAATACTGTTCCTGCCATTGCTATTCTTGCTTTTATGTCTGTTTCACATTTGTCATCAGATGTTACCCATGATCCAAGGTACTTGAAGATGTGAACTTGTTTCAGGATTTTATTTCCCAATATGATCCTACCGTTTGGGATATCAGGTTTAGATTTAGATTATGAAGACACGTAGTCCCCTTATATTGTCATTTAGTAATGCATGCATTAAGCAATGATACATTATTTCCTCCGGTGTGATATCACAAAACACAGGACAAACCAAGACTGAAAAAACTGACAAAAACCACATAATTATAACATATAGTTACAATTGTGTAACAATACCATAACTTGATGAAGGAAGTCCGTGAGCACAGTAAAGTTCAAAGTTTCTCAAATGTCCCACATCTCGTGCAGACGGGAGAAGGAAGAAAAACTCTCCCTGCCATGCCGACCACAATCTGACTCTGAGTCATCTGAAAACTTCGGCTCTGATCAGCTTTCCGACACCGAGTACTGAGTGCCATCTCTGTCCGAGTGATTCGACCTCTTTCTCGGTTGCGAAAAGCAGGCAAGGCCGGGGATTTTGAGGCCGACCCTCCGAAAGATTCCCGACCACACAGTAACGACAGGTTTCTTTGATATTATACCATTACTTCATTTTTCTTTTTGTTTAAGGTTAGGCCAAGTCTTTCGCTCTGTGTGTTGATGGTAGATACTAGTTTCTGTAGATTTACTTCATTGTTTGCTATCAGTACCGTATCATCCGCATAGCTGAGGTTGTTGATATTGTATCCTCCTATGCTTATTCCAGGTAGGCATAGGTGAGAGAAATGAGAGAGGTGAGTGACTAGCTACATGGGATTACATTGGTAAGCCTTAAATGGAGAACAGTCTACACAGTAAAAGGCGACATTTGCTGTTAACATTCCCATCCCCTGGGGTAGTTTATGGAGCGTTTTGAGGGAAGCTATGCTGGGTAGGTACCGTGGCACAGATTGTGGGGTTCCGGAGATCCAGGTTCAATCGTGTCTTCCCGGTCTGTCTCTGTGGAGTTTGCACATTCTCTTCCTGACTGCGTGGGTTTCCTCTGGGTGCTCTGGATTCCTTCCACGTCTCAGGGATATGCAGACTGGTAGGTTAGTTGGCTGTTGTTAGTTGTTCCGTTTGAGTGTTAAGTTGAAAGCTAGGAGAGTAGTTTATAGGGAAATGTAGTGGGACAGGATTGCTCTACACACTGGTATAGATGGGCTGAATGGCAGTCCCTGGTGTTGAATGGAAATGTGGTTTAAATGGATTTTCTCTGTGCTTTAACTGAATGGTAATCGTTTGTTTGTAGTGTGTCGTGTTGCATGACATGTGCGATCATGATCTTTCCATGACAATGATTGTCTTTGGCAATTTTTTCTACAGAAGTGGTTTGCCCTTGCTACCTTCCGGGCAGTGTCTTTACAAGACGGGTGTCCCCAGCCGTTATCAATACTCTTCAGAGATTGTCTGCCTGGTGTCAGTGGTCACATAACCAGGGCTTGTGATGTGCACATGATCATCCGCCGCCCACTCCCGTGGCCTCACGTGACCCTGATCGGTGGGGAGCTGCGGGGGTGGGGTGATGGTTAAACACCTTGCCCAAGGGTGACCTGCAGACCAGCAGAGGGAAAGAGCGCCTTACACCTCCCTTGTTAGAGACGTATCTCCACCCCGCCACCCATGAGGGATATATATATATATATATATATATATATATAGGGGAAATGCAAGCAAGCTTTTCCCATGGAGGTGGGGTGAGACTAGGACTAGAGGTCATTGGTTAAAAGTAAAAGGGGAACTTCACTTGGAGGGTGATGTGAATGTGGAACGAGTTGCCAGCAGAGGTGATTGATGCAGATTCAGTTTGAGGGAACTCAGCAGAGACTGAATGGGCTGAAGGGCCTGATTCTGAGCTCTGGTGTCCTGTGACTCTAAGGCTTGATTCTGACTCTGGTCCGGATAATGTTTCTGAAACCCAGCCACTCCCGTCGCTTTCAATTGCGTGTGGCTTATTTTCAGAATCAAGTTGAGTATCACCAGCATATATCGTGAAATTTGTTATCTTTGCTGCAGCAGTACAATGCAAACCATAATGATAGAAAAAATGTGAATTACAGTATATGTGTAAAAGTAGTTAAGTAAATAGTGCAAAAATAGAAATAAAAAAGTAGTGAGGTAGTGTTCATGCTTCAATGTCCATTCAGAAATCAGATGGCAAAGGAGAAGAGGCTATAACCATATAACCATATAACAATTACACCACGGAAACAGGCCATCTCGGTCCTTCTAGTCTGTGCCGAACTCTTACCCTATTCTAGTCCCACCGACCTGCACTCAGCCCATAACCCTCCATTCCTTTCCTGTCCATATATCTGTCCAATTTAACTTTAAACGACAACATCGAACCTGCCTCAACCACTTCTGCTGGAAGCTCATTCCACACAGCTACCACTCTCTGAGTAAAGAAGTTCCCCCTCATGTTACCCCTAATTCTCAACCCATGCCCTCTTGTTTGAATCTTCCCCACTCTCAATGGAAAAAGTCTAACCACGTCAACTCTATCAATCCCCCTCATAATTTTAAACACCTCTATCAAGTCTCCCCTCAACCTTCTACGCTCCAAAGAATAAAGACCTAACTTGTTCAACCTTTCTCTGTAACTTAGGAGATGAAACCCAGGCAACATTTTAGTAAATCTCCTCTGTACTCTCTCAATTTTATTGACATCTTTCCTATAATTCGGTGACCAGAACTGTACACAATACTCCAGATTTGGCCTTACCAATGCCTTACACAAATTCACCATTACATCCTGACTCCTATACTCAATGCTCTGATTAATAAAGGCCAGCAAACCAAAAGCTTTCTTCACCATCCTATCCACATGAGATTCCATCTTCAGGGAACTATTATTCCTAGATCCCTCTGTTCTAAAGCATTTTTTAATGCCCCACCATTTACCATGTATGTCCTATTTTGATTAGTTCTACCAAAATGTAGCACCTCACCTTTATCAGCATTAAACTCCATCTGCCATCTTTCAGCCCACTCAGTCCTAAATCTCTCTGCAAGTTTTGAAAACCTACCTCATCATCCACAACACCACCTATCTTAGTATCGTCTGCATAAGCTGTTCCTGAATCGTTGAGTGTGTGCCTTCAGGCTCCTGTACCTCCTTCCTGATGGCAGAGGGGAAGAAGCTGTTCCTGAATCACTAAGTGTGTGCCTTCAGGCTCCTGTACCTCCTTCCTGATGGCAGAGGGGAAGAAGCTGTTCCTGAATCGCTAAGTGTGTGCCTTCAGGCTCCTGTAGCTCCTTCCTGATGGCAGAGGGGAAGAAGCTGTTCCTGAATCGCTAAGTGTGTGCCTTCAGGCTCCTGTACCTCCTTCCTGATGGCAGAGGGGAAGAAGCTGTTCCTGAATCGTTGAGTGTGTGCCTTCAGGCTCCTGTACCTCCTTCCTGATGGTAGCAATGAGAAGAGGGCATGTCCTGGGTGAAAGGGGTCGTTAAAGTCAAAGTTCAAAGTAAAATTTATTATCAGAGTGCATACGGTCACCACAAACACCTCGGAGATTCTTTTTCTGCGGGCGTACTTAGCAAATCTAGTTATCCTTAACGTTGCTGCCACCTTTTTGCGGCATTGCTCCTTGCAGATGTTCTGGAGACTATGGATGCTAGTGCCCATGATGGAGCTGACTGTGTTCACAATTCTCTGCAGCTTATTTTGATCCTGTACAGTAGCCTCCACCCCCCGCCATACCAGATGGCGATGCAGCCAATCAGAATGCTCTCTACGGTACATCTGTAGTAACTTGCAAGTGTTTTTGGTGACATACCACATCTCCTCAAACTCCTAATGAAATAGTCATTGTCATGCTTTCTTTGTAGCTGCATCGATATGTTGGGGCCAGGGTAGATCGTCAGAGATATTGACAGTCAGGAACTTGAAATTGCTCACTCTCTCCACTTCTGATCCCTCGATTAGGACTGGTCTCTATTCCCTCGTCTTACCCTTTCTGAAGTCCACAGTCAGTTCTTTGGTCTTACTGTCAATAAGTGCAAGGTTATTGCTGTGACACCACTCAACTAATTGATATATTCTCATAACTAATTTTATCCTAGAGAATTCCTCACACAAAAAAAAAAGTTCTTTTGTATTTTCAATTATTCATGCTGGGATCAGACTACTTACAGTGAAGAAACGCAAAAAGTAGCCAGTGTTTACCGTGATCCTTGATATTACTGTGAGGAACCAGGGCTTGTTTATTCGCTGGTTGGTTTTCGTCATGAAGAACTGCCGATTTCTTGTAAAAAATGTGTGGACAGGGGATGTGGTGGAGAGGGCCACGTCCGGGTCGCTCAACGTGTCGAAGGAAGCAAGCTGTCAGTTCTGCCTCAGCGTGACCCCTGTGGGCCTGAAGGTCGGGGATTCAAGCCCTACAGAAGGCTTGAGCACAAGCATCTAGCTAGGTGTTTCATTTTCAGACGAAGTATTAAACTAATGCCTTTTGTTTTCTATCAGAGTCAGAATGAGGCTTAATATCACAGACATGGAGTATGTTGTGAAATTGGTTGTTTTGCTGCAGGAGTCTTGTGGGGTACATAAAGGCCTAGATAGAGTGGATGGGGAGAAGATGTTTCCAATTTTATTTATTTATTGAGATACAATGCCAAATAGCTTTACCTTTACCTTTACCTTTCTCCAAATTACTGACAAGGGAGGAAATTTTTTCATTATTATTTATTGAGATGCAGTGTGGAATAGGCCCTTTGGCCCTTTGAGCTGGGCCACCCAGCAATCTCCTGAATTAATCTTAGCCTAGTCGCAGGACAATTTACAAAGTTCAAAGTACACTTACTATCAAAGTATGTATGCATTATACAGTGACCAATTAACCGATCAACCGGTACGTCTTTGGACTGTGCGAGGAAACCAGAGCACCCTGAGGAAACCCACGCGGTCACGGGGCGAACATACAATCTCCTTACAGGCAGTGGCGGGAATTGAACTCGGGTTGCTGGTGCTGTAAAGCGTTGTGCTAACCACTACGCTACTGTGCTGCTCCCTATGGGCGGAGTCGAGGGTGAAAGGGCACGGCCTCAGAGTAGAGGGATGTCGCTTTAGAATGGAGACGAAGAGATCCAATCAAGTGTCTGATAATGGCGAGATAGAACATGTCAGGCACGTGTAATGATTCACCCCCGCACTCTCCGCTAGGGAGTGCTGGCCATGATCCTGTCCTGTGAGCACTATGAATGCCCTACGCGTTTCATCTCTAGTTGCTCAAGATCTTAAGCACGAGAGCCTCAGCTTCTGAAGATGTACCACAACTGCAGAGCAACTGCAATAAAAGCCGACTCCTGCTAACAGTGGATGCAAGTTCGGGCCGTGACTTTGCGTTTACCATTGCTGCTTATCTCAGTCCACCACTGACCACAGGCTTTAGTGAGACGAAAATGTCTGAACATGGAGTAAAATTAGCAGATTGTGCTTGCAGAACATTTCCTGTTGGCTGTACAGGGTGCAGCATTGACTCATTGGTTCCTGCTTCTTCACATTTGGTGAGAAGATATCAAATATTTTATTTGATGTTATTCGTTTATGGGACGACACTTTGTCAGTACAGGGGTCACTCACCCTACTCTTGACTGAGCAGCTTACTGGGCCGTAAGGCTGTAATTCATGGGAGCGGAATTCGGCCATTTGGCCTATTGAGTCTGCTCTGCTACTTGATCCTGGCTGGTTTATTTTTCCTCTGCCTTCACCCCCTAATCATTGCCACGCTCCCTTCTCGCAGCTGCCATCAGGAAGAAGGTACACGGGCCTTGGGACTCACACCTCCGGGTTCAGGAAGTGTTACTACTCCCCAACCATCAGGCGCCTGAACCAAAGGGGGAAACTTCTCTCAACTTCATGTGCCCCATTACTGAAATATTCCTACAATCTATAGACTCACTTTCAAGGACTCTTCGTCTCGTGTTCTCAATATTTATTGCTTATTTATTTATTTTTATTACTTCTTTCTTTTTAGACGCACAGGTTGTTGGCTTCTGCACTTTGGTTGAACACTCTAAGTGGGGGTTGTTTCGTTGGTTCTGTTATAGTTACTATCCTATAGGTTTGTAGAGCATGCTCACAAAAAAATGAATCTTAGGATTTTATACGGTGTCATATATGTACTTTGATAACAATGTTTACTGAACTTTGCCTTATGAATTAAGAACCTATCAATCTCTGCTTTAAATATATCCAGTGACAACCACATATTCATCATCCTCTGGTTAAAGAAATTCCTCCTCATCTCTGTTCTAAATGAACATCCTTCTATTCTGAGGCTGTACCCCCTGTTCCAAGACTCCACCATCATAGGAAACATCCTCTCCACACCTACTCTGTCTAAACCTTTCAATATTTGATAGTTTTCAATGAGGTTCCCCATCGTACTTCTGATCTCCAGTGAGTACAGGCCCAGAGCCATCAAATGCTCCTCATACATTAGCCTTTCATTCCAGGGATCAGTGTGGTGAGCCTCCTCTGGACCCCCTCCAATGTCAGCACATCCTTTCTTATACATGGAGTCTGAAAATGTTCACAATATTTCAAGCGCACACTGCAGAGGGGCAGGAGGGGAACAGTAGTGTACCAGCCCTGCTCCCCATGGGCCACTTTGCCCATTCCAGAGGGGACTTGGAGGGTTGGGAGTCAAGTATAGGCAGGGCCAAGTAAGGGCAGCAGGTCCTGTCACTGCCTGTAAGGAGTTTGTACGTTCTCCCCGTGACCGTGTGGATTTCCTCCGGGTGCTCCAGTTTCCTCCCACAGTCTAAAGACATACCGGTTTAATTAGTCATTGTAAATTGTCCCGTGATTAGATGAAGGTTAAATCAGGTTTGCTGGGTGACGTGGCTCGAAGGGCCAGAAGGCCTATTCCGCACTGTCAGTCAGTCAGTCAGTGGGTGCCGTCCCGAATCTGGGGTTGGTCGCTATGCACCTCCATCTTCTTCGATCTTGCGACAGCACTGAGTACAGCCTCTCCTCCAGTTTGTTCTCGCTGGCCGCCTTGGCACTGCCTGCCGCCCCCGCCAAACTCGAGCCCGAGGCCGTGTCAGCCTCCAGCCGCGGCCACTTCTTCGAGCTCAGCCCTTCCTTAGGCGGAGGCCCTGGGCAGGTCCGGGCACACAGTGCAGCGCCCAAGTTCATCATGTCTCTTCTGACTAGGTGCATCGCATACGATTCGTAGATACGTGGTGAGGCTTTAATCTCTTCCACGGAAGATGGCCGTTGGCTCACAAAGAGCTCATCCGCCCTTTGTCAGGTCTTGTTTTTTTTAGTCCTGCTGGGTGTCCTCACACCCTCCTCACCAGACCAAGTCTGGTGGGGGCAGCCGGCCAAGTTGCCGACCACTCGACCACGGCCCCCGGCCGAGTGCCGGGCTCCCGCCTCTCCCGCCGAATCTCTCCGAGCATCCGGCGGCCAGTGACCAAACCGTATTCCGCAGTGTATCCCAATCAATAAAAAGAAAAATTCCTCTCCTGCAGTATATTGGAGAACTTGATGGATGTTTTTAGATTCAAGATTGTTTAATGTTATTTCCTGTACACAAGAGTAAAGGAAAACAAAACATTAATTAATTTATTTATTGCGATACTAATGTATCCGGTGACAGATGAGGCATATTCCTCGAGGTCTTTTCCGTTTGTGGCAGTCTCCTTGAACATCTGCTCCATTGTTTCATGTCACCAGTACTGTGGGCCAGCTTTCGATTAAGATGGATTTCATGACATGTCTTTAGATTCTCCAGCTACTGTGGAGGGGCTTTTATTTGTATATCAAGAGGGCGTCACGGTAGAATTTCGATTAGTGTAACGCTATTACTGTGCCAGTGACCCAGGTTCAACTCCCACCACTGTCTAAGGAGATTGTACGTTCTCCCAGGGACCACGTGGCTTTCCTGCCGCATTCCAAAGGTGGGCAGATTAGTAGGTTAATTGGCCACATGGCTGTAATTCAGGATCGTGGGCTCATTTCGGACTTGTAACTGTGCTGTAAATAAGTACATAAAATTGTCCAACTTGCTGGATTCGCCGAAACAGTGTGAAATCTACCCTGATCTTCATAATCTGGTAATGCTTTCTTTTTTTCTGGGCCATCTCGCTGGAGATGAGAGTACTGACTTTCACTTGATGACTCAGGGACCTTGCGGTGAGCTGACTTGATCCATGACCTTTGAGTGGAAGTTTTGGCTTTACAGACAGTTCCCTGGCCTTGGAACAGAGGCTGTGTCCCAGCATATAGTGAAGTTCCCGGTGATATACCCTCAGTTGCCAATTTATTAGATGTCCCCTGAACCTAATTAAGTAATCACTGACTGTATGTTTGTTGTCTGTTTGGATTTCTGGCACGAGTCTGCCTCCGTGACTCAGAAGGGAAAGGGGAGAGAAGAGGCACCCCGTGGCGATGGGGATTTTAGGGGAAGGGACAGGAGGTTCCGTGGGTGAGAACGAGAGTCCCGGCTGGTATGTTTCTCTCAGGTGCCAGGGTTCAGGATATCTCGGATTGAGTTCTAAGGATTCTTAAGTGGGAGGGTGAACAGCCAGAGGTTGTGGGCCACGTAGGTACCAATGACATGGGTAGGATGAGTGACGACGTTCTGCAGAAGGGTGTTCGGGGAGTTAGGTGCGAAGTTAAAGGGCAGGGCCTCCTGGGTTGTGATCTCAGGATTGCTACCTGTGCCACGTGCTGGTGAGGCCAGAAATAGGAAGAGTATACAGTTTAATATGTGGCTAAGGAGTTGGTGTAGGAGGGAAGGCATAAGAGTTTTGGATCATTAACCTCTCTTTCAGGGAAGGTGGGACCTGTACAGGAGGGACAGTTTGTACCTGAACCGGAGGGGGACTTATGTCCAGCAGGAACGTTTGTTAATGCTGCACAGTGGGGTTTAAACTAGAGTTGTAGGAGGGTGGGAACCAGAGTGCCAGAACAGTTAGTGGAGAGGTTGTGGAGGCTGATGTTGGTAAGACATCAGACAAAGCAAGGAATCAAAAGGTTGAACATGGTGCAACTAGTGTCCTGAGCTGCATATACTTCAATGCAAGAAGTGTCGTAGGAAAGACGGGTGATAGTGCTGAAGATGAGGTAGCTGGCTTACAAACAAAGGCAATGTGTAGTGAGGAGAGGCTGTTGATAGGGAAAAATTGCAGTCAACAGGCTGAGTTGCAATGTAAAAGGCGGACAAAATTAAAAAAGGGCGAACACAGGACTGAAGGTGTTGTATTTGAATGCGCACAGTATATGGAAGAAGGTAGGTGAACTTGCAGCACAGTTACAGATTGGCAGGTATGATGTTGTAGGCATCACTGAATCGTGGCTGATAGAAGATTATAGCTGGGAGCTTAATGTCCAAGGATACACATTGTATGGAAAGGACAGGCAGGAAGGCAGAGGGGGTGGTGTTGCTCTGTTGGTAAAAAATGAAATAAGATCATTGGAAAGAAGTGACACAGGGTAGGAAGGTGATGGAACTGCAAGGGCTAAGGAACTGCAAGGGTAAAAAGACCCTGACGAAAGTTGTATACAGATCCCCAAATAGTAGTAAGGATGTGGCTTGCAAATTACAAAGGGAGATAGAAAATACATGCCAAAAGGACAATGTTACCATATGCAGGTAGATTGGAAAAATCAGGTTGGTGCTGGCTTACAGGAGGGGGAATTTCTATAGCGCCTATGAGATGTCTTTATAGAGCAGCTTGTGGTTGAACTCACTAGGGGATCAGCTATTCTTGATTCAGTATTCTGCAAGGAACTAGAATTGATTAGAGAACTTAAGGTAAACAAACCGTTAGGGGTAAGTGATCATAATATGATCGAATTCACCCTGAAAATTGAGAAGCTAAAACCCCAGAATTCTGAAAGAGGTGGCTGAAAAGATCAGGGAAGCATTAGTAAGTATCTTTTAAGAATCACCAGATTCTGGAATGGTTCTGGAAGACTAGAAAATTGCAAATGTCACTCCACTTTTCAAGCAGGGAGAAAGGCAGAAGGAAGGCAACTATAGACCAGTTAGTCTGACCTCAGTGGTTGGGAAGATGTTGGAGTCGGTTATTAAGGATGAGGACTCAGGGTACTTGAAGGCACAGGATAAAATAGGCTGTAGTCAGCATGGTTTCCTCAAGGGAAAATTTGACCTGACAGATCTATTGAAATTCTTTGAAGAAATAACAGGCAAGATTGACAAAGGAGAATTCATTGATGTGTATTTGGATTTTCAGAAGGCCTTTGACAAGGTGCCACACATGAGGCTGCTCGACAAGCTACAAGCCCATGGTATTACAGGAAAGATTCTAGCATGGATAAAGTATTTACTGATTGGCAGGAGGCAACGAGTTGGAATAAAGGGAGCCTTTTCTAGTTGACTGCCTGTGACTAGTAGTGTTCCACAAGGGTCTGTGTTTGGACCAATTCTTTTTTCAATATATGTAAGCGATTGGGATGATGGGATTGTTGGCTTTGCTGCAAAGTTCGCAGACGATATGAAGATAGGTGGAGGGGCAGGCAGGTAGTTTTGAGAAAGTAGAGAGGCAACAGAAGAACTTAGGCAGGTCAGGAGAATATGGAGAGAAAATACAAAAAGCTGAGGCATAGAGGGACTTGGTAGTCCTTGTCCAGGATTCCCTAAGGATTAATTTGCACGTTGGGACTGTGTTGAGGAAGGCCAATGCAATGTTAGCATTCGTTTCAACAGGACTAGAATATAAGAGCACGATGTAATGTTGAGATTTAATCAAGCACTGATGAGGTCCCATTTGGAGTATTGTGAAATGTTTTGGGCAGGAGGTTCATGGAATCGATTCCAGGATTGAATGGTTTGTCATATGAAGAGCGTTTGATGGCTTTGGGCCTGTATTCACTGGAATTCAGAAGAATGAGACGTGACTTCATTGAAACTATTGAACAGTGAAAGGCCTTCATACAGTGAATGTCTTCTGTGGTGGGAGAGTCTAAGTCTAGAGGACACAGCCTTTATATATATGTTAGGCAAAGGTTGATAGATTCTTGATTGGTCAAGGCACGAAGGGATACGGGAAGAAGACAAGAGAATGGGGCTGAGAGGAAAATTGGATCGGCCATGATGAAAAGGTGGAGAAGACTTGATGGGCCAAATGGCCTAATTCTGCTCTTATGTCTTATGGTCTTCTGCTGCTGTAGCCCATCCCCTTCAAGTTTTGATGTGTTGTGTGTTCAGAGATGCTCCTCTGCACACCACTGTTGTGAAGTGTAGTTATTTGTGTTACCGTTTCCTTCCTGTCAGCTTGAACCAGTCAGGCCATTCTCTTCTGACCTCTCTCATTAACAAGGTGTTTTCACCCAAAGAACTGATGCTCACTGGATGTTTTTTCTTCCTGTTTTTCACACCATTTTCTGTAAATTCTAGAGGCTGTTGTGCATGGAAATCCCAGAAGATCAACTGTTTCTGAGATACTCAAACTACCCCATCTGGCACCAACAATCATTCTACGGTCAAAGTCACTTAGATCACATTTCTTCCCCATTCTGATGTTTGGCCTGAACAACAACCGAACCTCTTGACCATGTCTGCATGCTTTCAGGCATTGAGTTGCTGTCACATGATTGCATTAACGAGCAGGTGTAGAGGTGTGTCTAATAAGTTGGACACTCTGTGCAAGAGACTGCAGATCAGAATCAGAATCAGGTTTAATATCGCCGGCATTTGTCATGAAATTTGTCGGCTTTATGGTAGCAGCACAATGGAATACGTAATAATCGGAAAAAAACTTAATTACAGTAAATAGATATATATAGATAGGTAGTGTCTATGAAGAGTATTCACCCCCTTTAACCCCCCCCCCACCAGAAGTTTTCATGTTTTATTGTTTTACAATGTTGAATCACAATGGATTTTGTTTGGCTTTCTTGACACTGTTCAACAGAAAAAGACACTTGCGTGTCAAAGTGAA